>NW_026646820.1:305948-611897 GCF_949987535.1 Balaenoptera acutorostrata | reverse complement strand
CTTACAGAGAGATATCAATACATAGGTTTGAAGATTCTTCCTAGTCAGATATATTCTTGTGCGGTGAATAGGGGGTGTTGAGTCCAGTTCACTGAAAAAGGAATAGGTCTTGTCTCTTACATATTGGGTTTATGGAACGGTATCTGAGCTAATTTGAAACCCTTGTTTTATGCATCACCCCACCTCACCTTTCCCGTTCAGCAGCCATAGTGTGTTTTCTAAACGTGTGACTCTGTTCTGTTTTGTAATTCAGTTCAAGTGTAGCGGTTTTTACATTCCCTCTAGAAGTGATATCTTATGATAAGTGTCTTTTTCTGTGTGACTTATTTCACTTAGAATCGTCGTACCTAAATCCACTCATCGTGCTGCTACTAGCCTTATGACGTGGATTTCATGGCTGAGTGATATTCCATTGTACATGAGGACCACAACTTCTTTATCCATTTTTCTCTTTCCTAGGATATTTAAGGTGTAATGAAGTGGGGGTTCTTGTCCACAGAGCAGCCCTAAACTTTGGGGTGCCTGTGTCTTGCTGATTTTTAGTTTTCCCAATTTATACGCCCATGAGTGGAAGTGCCCTATGCTCTCCAAGCTGTGTTTTTTAGATGTTTCAGAACACACCGTACACTTCTCCAGAGTGGCTGTTGGCAATTTACATCCCACCCATCAGCGTAGCAAGGCTCCCATTTCTCCATGGCCGGTCCTGCATTTCTGGTTTGGACACTTTTTTCCGCATGGCCCTTTTGCCCGCTGGGAAGCGAGACTTCTTTGGAGCGCTGATTGGCCTTTCCAGGTTGCTTGGTTGGCCAAAAAGGGCGTATGCGTTTTTTCCTGAATATATTCAGGAAAAAACGCATACGCCCTTTTTGGCCAAGGGCATCATTGTCCACGTTTTGCCGCTTTTCATGTGCTTTCAAGGCGATTCGAATCTACCTCCTGAAATCTGTTTCCTGCAATTCTGCCTTGCTTTCAAAGCCTCTTCGTTGCCTTCCCTTAATATATTTGTGGACGAGAGGTATCATTTAAAACTCTGCAGGTTTGTGAATTGCAGTGCCCCTGAGCTCCATTTTTCAACTCGCTTTTTTGGGAGCTGGCCGCAAAAGCGCAGGATTGCTTCAGGCCCTCTTCTGGTTCTGGGGGGCAGGCTGAGCTTGTGCTTAATTCTTCTTCCTGATGGGAAAATAGAGTGACCTGTGCCTGTCCCAACACCTAGAGCTAGTCTCTCATTGGTTCCCCCTCTTCCCGTTCATCCTGAGGACAAATTGCAACCTGTACGGAACAGGAGGGTAAAGGTGCTGATTCTCCAAGGAGGGAGATGGCTAGTAAATCGGCTGGAATGGCGAACCCGAGCAAAGGAGATGAGAAATGAGGTGCGTTTTAGAAACCTTTCCCGATCACACGGTGTACCATCTTCTGGGTTTCTCATGCCTGTTTTCGACGTAGGAAGATGCCCTTGAACCTGGAGATTTGGGACCCATGGGATGGGTACCATGCAGTATTACTTGAAAGGGTCTGCGTTGGCTCACCCAACCTCACCGAACCTCTCAGCCCCAAGAGTGTCCACCCTTATGTCTCAATCAGCTGTGGGTCTAGATATGGTCAATCCAGGTTGCATCACAGCCCCTGAACGAATTTTGTAAGAATTTCTCTCTCTTTCACTGCCTTTGTTTCACGGGTTTTGAAAAGTAATTTATTTTTATAATGGGGTTTAGCTGCTTTTCACGGCTGTGTTTATGCCGCTTTACACCCCCTTGACTCACTTACAGAGAGATATCAATGCATAGGTTTGAAGATTCTTACTAGTCAGATATATTCTTGTGCGGTGAATAGGGGGTGTTGAGTCCAGTTCACTGAAAAAGGAATAGGTCTTGTCTCTTACATATTGGGTTTATGGAACGGTATCTGAGCTAATTTGAAACCCTTGTTTTATGCATCACCCCACCTCACCTTTCCCGTTCAGCAGCCATAGTGTGTTTTCTAAACGTGTGACTCTGTTCTGTTTTGTAATTCAGTTCAAGTGTAGCGGTTTTTACATTCCCTCTAGAAGTGATATCTTAGGATAAGTGTCTTTTTCTGTGTGACTTATTTCACTTAGAATCGTCGTACCTAAATCCACTCATCGTGCTGCTACTAGCCTTATGACGTGGATTTCATGGCTGAGTGATATTCCATTGTACATGAGGACCACAACTTCTTTATCCATTTTTCGCTTTCCTAGGATATTTAAGGTGTAATGAAGTGGGGGTTCTTGTCAACAGAGCAGCCCTAAACTTTGGGGTGCCTGTGTCTTGCTGATTTTTAGTTTTCCCAATTTATACGCCCATGAGTGGAAGTGCCCTATGCTCTCCAAGCTGTGTTTTTTAGATGTTTCAGAACACACCGTACACTTCTCCAGAGTGGCTGTTGGCAATTTACATCCCACCCATCAGCGTAGCAAGGCTCCCATTTCTCCATGGCCGGTCCTGCATTTCTGGTTTGGACACTTTTTTCCGCATGGCCCTTTTGCCCGCTGGGAAGCGAGACTTCTTTGGAGCGCTGATTGGCCTTTCCAGGTTGCTTGGTTGGCCAAAAAGGGCGTATGCGTTTTTTCCTGAATATATTCAGGAAAAAACGCATACGCCCTTTTTGGCCAAGGGCATCATTGTCCACATTTTGCCGCTTTTCATGTGCTTTCAAGGCGATTCGAATCTACCTCCTGAAATCTGTTTCCTGCAATTCTGCCTTGCTTTCAAAGCCTCTTCGTTGCCTTCCCTTAATATATTTGTGGACGAGAGGTATCATTTAAAACTCTGCAGGTTTGTGAATTGCAGTGCCCCTGAGCTCCATTTTTCAACTCGCTTTTTTGGGAGCTGGCCGCAAAAGCGCAGGATTGCTTCAGGCCCTCTTCTGGTTCTGGGGGGCAGGCTGAGCTTGTGCTTAGTTCTTCTTCCTGATGGGAAAATAGAGTGACCTGTGCCTGTCCCAACCCCTGGAGCTAGTCTCTCTTTGGTTCCCCCTCTTCCCGTTCATCCTCAGGACAAATTGCAACCTGTACGGAACAGGAGGGTAAAGGTGCTGATTCTCCAAGGAGGGAGATGGCTAGTAAATCGGCTGGAATGGCGAACCCGAGCAAAGGAGATGAGAAATGAGGTGCGTTTTAGAAACCTTTCCCGATCACACGGTGTACCATCTTCTGGGTTTCTCATGCCTGTTTTCGACGTAGGAAGATGCCCTTGAACCTGGAGATTTGGGACCCATGGGATGGGTACCATGCAGTATTACTTGAAAGGGTCTGCGTTGGCTCACCCAACCTCACCGAACCTCTCAGCCCCAAGAGTGTCCACCCTTATGTCTCAATCAGCTGTGGGTCTAGATATGGTCAATCCAGGTTGCATCACAGCCCCTGAACGAATTTTGTAAGAATTTCTCTCTCTTTCACTGCCTTTGTTTCACGGGTTTTGAAAAGTAATTTATTTTTATAATGGGGTTTAGCTGCTTTTCACGGCTGTGTTTATGCCGCTTTACACCCCCTTGACTCACTTACAGAGAGATATCAATACATAGGTTTGAAGATTCTTACTAGTCAGATATATTCTTGTGCGGTGAATAGGGGGTGTTGAGTCCAGTTCACTGAAAAAGGAATAGGTCTTGTCTCTTACATATTGGGTTTATGGAACGGTATCTGAGCTAATTTGAAACCCTTGTTTTATGCATCACCCCACCTCACCTTTCCCGTTCAGCAGCCATAGTGTGTTTTCTAAACGTGTGACTCTGTTCTGTTTTGTAATTCAGTTCAAGTGTAGCGGTTTTTACATTCCCTCTAGAAGTGATATCTTATGATAAGTGTCTTTTTCTGTGTGACTTATTTCACTTAGAATCGTCGTACCTAAATCCACTCATCGTGCTGCTACTAGCCTTATGACGTGGATTTCATGGCTGAGTGATATTCCATTGTACATGAGGACCACAACTTCTTTATCCATTTTTCTCTTTCCTAGGATATTTAAGGTGTAATGAAGTGGGGGTTCTTGTCCACAGAGCAGCCCTAAACTTTGGGGTGCCTGTGTCTTGCTGATTTTTAGTTTTCCCAATTTATACGCCCATGAGTGGAAGTGCCCTATGCTCTCCAAGCTGTGTTTTTTAGATGTTTCAGAACACACCGTACACTTCTCCAGAGTGGCTGTTGGCAATTTACATCCCACCCATCAGCGTAGCAAGGCTCCCATTTCTCCATGGCCGGTCCTGCATTTCTGGTTTGGACACTTTTTTCCGCATGGCCCTTTTGCCCGCTGGGAAGCGAGACTTCTTTGGAGCGCTGATTGGCCTTTCCAGGTTGCTTGGTTGGCCAAAAAGGGCGTATGCGTTTTTTCCTGAATATATTCAGGAAAAAACGCATACGCCCTTTTTGGCCAAGGGCATCATTGTCCACGTTTTGCCGCTTTTCATGTGCTTTCAAGGCGATTCGAATCTACCTCCTGAAATCTGTTTCCTGCAATTCTGCCTTGCTTTCAAAGCCTCTTCGTTGCCTTCCCTTAATATATTTGTGGACGAGAGGTATCATTTAAAACTCTGCAGGTTTGTGAATTGCAGTGCCCCTGAGCTCCATTTTTCAACTCGCTTTTTTGGGAGCTGGCCGCAAAAGCGCAGGATTGCTTCAGGCCCTCTTCTGGTTCTGGGGGGCAGGCTGAGCTTGTGCTTAATTCTTCTTCCTGATGGGAAAATAGAGTGACCTGTGCCTGTCCCAACACCTAGAGCTAGTCTCTCATTGGTTCCCCCTCTTCCCGTTCATCCTCAGGACAAATTGCAACCTGTACGGAACAGGAGGTTAAAGGTGCTGATTCTCCAAGGAGGGAGATGGCTAGTAAATCGGCTGGAATGGCGAACCCGAGCAAAGGAGATGAGAAATGAGGTGCATTTTAGAAACCTTTCCCGATCACACGGTGTACCATCTTCTGGGTTTCTCATGCCTGTTTTCGACGTAGGAAGATGCCCTTGAACCTGGAGATTTGGGACCCATGGGATGGGTACCATGCAGTATTACTTGAAAGGGTCTGCGTTGGCTCACCCAACCTCACCGAACCTCTCAGCCCCAAGAGTGTCCACCCTTATGTCTCAATCAGCTGTGGGTCTAGATTTGGTCAATCCAGGTCGCATCACAGCCCCTGAACGAATTTTGTAAGAATTTCTCTCTCTTTCACTGCCTTTGTTTCACGGGTTTTGAAAAGTAATTTATTTTTATAATGGGGTTTAGCTGCTTTTCACGGCTGTGTTTATGCCGCTTTACACCCCCTTGACTCACTTACAGAGAGATATCAATACATAGGTTTGAAGATTCTTACTAGTCAGATATATTCTTGTGCGGTGAATAGGGGGTGTTGAGTCCAGTTCACTGAAAAAGGAATAGGTCTTGTCTCTTACATATTGGGTTTATGGAACGGTATCTGAGCTAATTTGAAACCCTTGTTTTATGCATCACCCCACCTCACCTTTCCCGTTCAGCAGCCATAGTGTGTTTTCTGAACGTGTGACTCTGTTCTGTTTTGTAATTCAGTTCAAGTGTAGCGGTTTTTACATTCCCTCTCTAAGTGATATCTTATGATAAGTGTCTTTTTCTGTGTGACTTATTTCACTTAGAATCGTCGTACCTAAATCCACTCATCGTGCTGCTACTAGCCTTATGACGTGGATTTCATGGCTGAGTGATATTCCATTGTACATGAGGACCACAACTTCTTTATCCATTTTTCTCTTTCCTAGGATATTTAAGGTGTAATGAAGTGGGGGTTCTTGTCCACAGAGCAGCCCTAAACTTTGGGGTGCCTGTGTCTTGCTGATTTTTAGTTTTCCCAATTTATACGCCCATGAGTGGAAGTGCCCTATGCTCTCCAAGCTGTGTTTTTTAGATGTTTCAGAACACACCGTACACTTCTCCAGAGTGGCTGTTGGCAATTTACATCCCACCCATCAGCGTAGCAAGGCTCCCATTTCTCCATGGCCGGTCCTGCATTTCTGGTTTGGACACTTTTTTCCGCATGGCCCTTTTGCCCGCTGGGAAGCGAGACTTCTTTGGAGCGCTGATTGGCCTTTCCAGGTTGCTTGGTTGGCCAAAAAGGACGTATGCGTTTTTTCCTGAATATATTCAGGAAAAAACGCATACGCCCTTTTTGGCCAAGGGCATCATTGTCCACGTTTTGCCGCTTTTCATGTGCTTTCAAGGCGATTCGAATATACCTCCTGAAATCTGTTTCCTGCAATTCTGCCTTGCTTTCAGAGCCTCTTCGTTGCCTTCCCTTAATATATTTGTGGACGAGAGGTATCATTTAAAACTCTGCAGGTTTGTGAATTGCAGTGCCCCTGAGCTCCATTTTTCAACTCGCTTTTTTGGGAGCTGACCGCAAAAGCGCAGGATTCCTTCAGGCCCTCTTCTGGTTCTGGGGGGCAGGCGGAGCTTGTGCTTAATTCTTCTTCCTGATGGGAAAATAGAGTGACCTGTGCCTGTCCCAACACCTAGAGCTAGTCTCTCATTGGTTCCCCCTCTTCCCGTTCATCCTCAGGACAAATTGCAACCTGTACGGAACAGGAGGTTAAAGGTGCTGATTCTCCAAGGAGGGAGATGGCTAGTAAATCGGCTGGAATGGCGAACCCAAGCAAAGGAGATGAGAAATGAGGTGCGTTTTAGAAACCTTTCCTGATCACACGGTGTACCATCTTCTGGGTTTCTCATGCCTGTTTTCGACGTAGGAAGATGCCCTTGAACCTGGAGATTTGGGTCCCATGGGATGGGTATCATGCAGTATTATTTGAAAGGGTCTGCGTTGGCTCACCCAACCTCACCGAACCTCTCAGCCCCAAGAGTGTCCACCCTTATGTCTCAATCAGCTGTGGGTCTAGATATGGTCAATCCAGGTTGCATCACAGCCCCTGAACGAATTTTGGAAGAATTTCTCTCTCTTTCACTGTCTTTGCTTCACGGGTTTTGAAAAGTAATTTATTTTTATAATGGGGTTTAGCTGCTTTTCACGGCTGTGTTTATGCCACTTTACACCCCCTTGACTCACTTACAGAGAGATATCAATACATAGGTTTGAAGATTCTTACTAGTCAGATATATTCTTGTGCGGTGAATAGGGGGTGTTGAGTCCAGTTCACTGAAAAAGGAATAGGTCTTGTCTCTTACATATTGGGTTTATGGAACGGTATCTGAGCTAATTTGAAACCCTTGTTTTATGCATCACCCCACCTCACCTTTCCCGTTCAGCAGCCGTAGTGTGTTTCCTAAACGTGTGACTCTGTTCTGTTTTGTAATTCAGTTCAAGTGTAGCGGTTTTTACATTCCCTCTAGAAGTGATATCTTATGATAAGTGTCTTTTTCTGTGTGACTTATTTCACTTAGAATCGTCATACCTAAATCCACTCATCGTGCTGCTACTAGCCTTATGACGTTGATTTCATGGCTGAGTGATATTCCATTGTACATGAGGACCCCAACTTCTTTATCCATTTTTCTCTTTCCTAGGATATTTAAGGTGTAATGAAGTGGGGGTTCTTGTCAACAGAGCAGCCCTAAACTTTGGGGTGCCTGTGTCTTGCTGATTTTTAGTTTTCCCAATTTATACGCCCATGAGTGGAAGTGCCCTATGCTCTCCAAGCTGTGTTTTTTAGATGTTTCAGAACACACCGTACACTTCTCCAGAGTGGCTGTTGTCAATTTACATCCCACCCATCAGCGTAGCAAGGCTCCCATTTCTCCATGGCCGGTCCTGCATTTCTGGTTTGGACACTTTTTTCCGCATGGCCCTTTTGCCCGCTGGGAAGCGAGACTTCTTTGGAGCGCTGATTGGCCTTTCCAGGTTGCTTGGTTGGCCAAAAAGGGCGTATGCGTTTTTTCCTGAATATATTCAGGAAAAAACGCATACGCCCTTTTTGGCCAAGGGCATCATTGTCCACGTTTTGCCGCTTTTCATGTGCTTTCAAGGCGATTCGAATCTACCTCCTGAAATCTGTTTCCTGCAATTCTGCCTTGCTTTCAAAGCCTCTTCGTTGCCTTCCCTTAATATATTTGTGGACGAGAGGTATCATTTAATACACTGCAGGTTTGTGAATTGCAGTGCCCCTGAGCTCCATTTTTCAACTCGCTTTTTTGGGAGCTGGCCGCAAAAGCGCAGTATTGCTTCAGGCCCTCTTCTGGTTCTGGGGTGCAGGCTGAGCTTGTGCTTAATTCTTCTTCCTGATGGGAAAATAGAGTGACCTGTGCCTGTCCCAACACCTAGAGCTAGTCTCTCATTGGTTCCCACTCTTCCCGTTCATCCTCAGGACAAATTGCATCCTGTACGGAACAGGAGGTTAAAGGTGCTGAATCTCCAAGGAGGGAGATGGCTAGTAAATCGGCTGGAATGGCGAACCCGAGCAAAGGAGATGAGAAATGAGGTGCGTTTTAGAAACCTTTCCCGATCACACGGTGTACCATCTTCTGGGTTTCTCATGCCTGTTTTCGACGTAGGAAGATGCCCTTGAACCTGGAGATTTGGGACCCATGGGATGGGTACCATGCAGTATTACTTGAAAGGGTCTGCGTTGGCTCACCCAACCTCACCGAACCTCTCAGCCCCAAGAGTGTCCACCCTTATGTCTCAATCAGCTGTGGGTCTAGATATGGTCAATCCAGGTTGCATCACAGCCCCTGAACGAATTTTGTAAGAATTTCTCTCTCTTTCACTGCCTTTGTTTCACGGGTTTTGAAAAGTAATTTATTTTTATAATGGGGTTTAGCTGCTTTTCACGGCTGTGTTTATGCCGCTTTACACCCCCTTGACTCACTTACAGAGAGATATCAATGCATAGGTTTGAAGATTCTTACTAGTCAGATATATTCTTGTGCGGTGAATAGGGGGTGTTGAGTCCAGTTCACTGAAAAAGGAATAGGTCTTGTCTCTTACATATTGGGTTTATGGAACGGTATCTGAGCTAATTTGAAACCCTTGTTTTATGCATCACCCCACCTCACCTTTCCCGTTCAGCAGCCATAGTGTGTTTTCTAAACGTGTGACTCTGTTCTGTTTTGTAATTCAGTTCAAGTGTAGCGGTTTTTACATTCCCTCTAGAAGTGATATCTTAGGATAAGTGTCTTTTTCTGTGTGACTTATTTCACTTAGAATCGTCGTACCTAAATCCACTCATCGTGCTGCTACTAGCCTTATGACGTGGATTTCATGGCTGAGTGATATTCCATTGTACATGAGGACCACAACTTCTTTATCCATTTTTCGCTTTCCTAGGATATTTAAGGTGTAATGAAGTGGGGGTTCTTGTCAACAGAGCAGCCCTAAACTTTGGGGTGCCTGTGTCTTGCTGATTTTTAGTTTTCCCAATTTATACGCCCATGAGTGGAAGTGCCCTATGCTCTCCAAGCTGTGTTTTTTAGATGTTTCAGAACACACCGTACACTTCTCCAGAGTGGCTGTTGGCAATTTACATCCCACCCATCAGCGTAGCAAGGCTCCCATTTCTCCATGGCCGGTCCTGCATTTCTGGTTTGGACACTTTTTTCCGCATGGCCCTTTTGCCCGCTGGGAAGCGAGACTTCTTTGGAGCGCTGATTGGCCTTTCCAGGTTGCTTGGTTGGCCAAAAAGGGCGTATGCGTTTTTTCCTGAATATATTCAGGAAAAAACGCATACGCCCTTTTTGGCCAAGGGCATCATTGTCCACATTTTGCCGCTTTTCATGTGCTTTCAAGGCGATTCGAATCTACCTCCTGAAATCTGTTTCCTGCAATTCTGCCTTGCTTTCAAAGCCTCTTCGTTGCCTTCCCTTAATATATTTGTGGACGAGAGGTATCATTTAAAACTCTGCAGGTTTGTGAATTGCAGTGCCCCTGAGCTCCATTTTTCAACTCGCTTTTTTGGGAGCTGGCCGCAAAAGCGCAGGATTGCTTCAGGCCCTCTTCTGGTTCTGGGGGGCAGGCTGAGCTTGGGCTTAATTCTTCTTCCTGATGGGAAAATAGAGTGACCTGTGCCTGTCCCAAACCCTGGAGCTAGTCTCTCTTTGGTTCCCCCTCTTCCCGTTCATCCTCAGGACAAATTGCAACCTGTACGGAACAGGAGGGTAAAGGTGCTGATTCTCCAAGGAGGGAGATGGCTAGTAAATCGGCTGGAATGGCGAACCCGAGCAAAGGAGATGAGAAATGAGGTGCGTTTTAGAAACCTTTCCCGATCACACGGTGTACCATCTTCTGGGTTTCTCATGCCTGTTTTCGACGTAGGAAGATGCCCTTGAACCTGGAGATTTGGGACCCATGGGATGGGTACCATGCAGTATTACTTGAAAGGGTCTGCGTTGGCTCACCCAACCTCACCGAACCTCTCAGCCCCAAGAGTGTCCACCCTTATGTTTCAATCAGCTGTGGGTCTAGATTTGGTCAATCCAGGTCGCATCACAGCCCCTGAACGAATTTTGTAAGAATTTCTCTCTCTTTCACTGCCTTTGTTTCACGGGTTTTGAAAAGTAATTTATTTTTATAATGGGGTTTAGCTGCTTTTCACGGCTGTGTTTATGCCGCTTTACACCCCCTTGACTCACTTACAGAGAGATATCAATACATAGGTTTGAAGATTCTTACTAGTCAGATATATTCTTGTGCGGTGAATAGGGGGTGTTGAGTCCAGTTCACTGAAAAAGGAATAGGTCTTGTCTCTTACATATTGGGTTTATGGAACGGTATCTGAGCTAATTTGAAACCCTTGTTTTATGCATCACCCCACCTCACCTTTCCCGTTCAGCAGCCATAGTGTGTTTTCTAAACGTGTGACTCTGTTCTGTTTTGTAATTCAGTTCAAGTGTAGCGGTTTTTACATTCCCTCTCTAAGTGATATCTTATGATAAGTGTCTTTTTCTGTGTGACTTATTTCACTTAGAATCGTCGTACCTAAATCCACTCATCGTGCTGCTACTAGCCTTATGACGTGGATTTCATGGCTGAGTGATATTCCATTGTACATGAGGACCCCAACTTCTTTATCCATTTTTCGCTTTCCTAGGATATTGAAGGTGTAATGAAGTGGGGGTTCTTGTCAACAGAGCAGCCCTAAACTTTGGGGTGCCTGTGTCTTGCTGATTTTTAGTTTTCCCAATTTATACGCCCATGAGTGGTAGTGCCCTATGCTCTCCAAGCTGTGTTTTTTAGATGTTTCAGAACACACCGTACACTTCTCCAGAGTGGCTGTTGGCAATTTACATCCCACCCATCAGCGTAGCAAGGCTCCCATTTCTCCATGGCCGGTCCTGCATTTCTGGTTTGGACACTTTTTTCCGCATGGCCCTTTTGCCCGCTGGGAAGCGAGACTTCTTTGGAGCGCTGATTGGCCTTTCCAGGTTGCTTGGTTGGCCAAAAAGGGCGTATGCGTTTTTTCCTGAATATATTCAGGAAAAAACGCATACGCCCTTTTTGGCCAAGGGCATCATTGTCCACGTTTTGCCGCTTTTCATGTGCTTTCAAGGCGATTCGAATCTACCTCCTGAAATCTGTTTCCTGCAATTCTGCCTTGCTTTCAAAGCCTCTTTGTTGCCTTCCCTTAATATATTTGTGGACGAGAGGTATCATTTAAAACTCTGCAGGTTTGTGAATTGCAGTGCCCCTGAGCTCCATTTTTCAACTCGCTTTTTTGGGAGCTGGCCGCAAAAGCGCAGGATTGCTTCAGGCCCTCTTCTGGTTCTGGGGGGCAGGCTGAGCTTGTGCTTAATTCTCCTTCCTGATGGGAAAATAGAGTGACCTGTGCCTGTCCCAACACCTAGAGCTAGTCTCTCATTGGTTCCCCCTCTTCCCGTTCATCCTCAGGACAAATTGCAACCTGTACGGAACAGGAGGTTAAAGGTGCTGATTCTCCAAGGAGGGAGATGGCTAGTAAATCGGCTGGAATGGCGAACCCGAGCAAAGGAGATGAGAAATGAGGTGCGTTTTAGAAACCTTTCCCGATCACACAGTGTACCATCTTCTGGGTTTCTCATGCCTGTTTTCGACGTAGGAAGATGCCCTTGAACCTGGAGATTTGGGACCCATGGGATGGGTACCATGCAGTATTACTTGAAAGGGTCTGCGTTGGCTCACCCAACCTCACCGAACCTCTCAGCCCCAAGAGTGTCCACCCTTATGTCTCAATCAGCTGTGGGTCTAGATATGGTCAATCCAGGTTGCATCACAGCCCCTGAACGAATTTTGTAAGAATTTCTCTCTCTTTCACTGCCTTTGTTTCACGGGTTTTGAAAAGTAATTTATTTTTATAATGGGGTTTAGCTGCTTTTCACGCTGTGTTTATGCCGCTTTACACCCCCTTGACTCACTTACAGAGAGATATCAATACATAGGTTTGAAGATTCTTACTAGTCAGATATATTCTTGTGCGGTGAATAGGGGGTGTTGAGTCCAGTTCACTGAAAAAGGAATAGGTCTTGTCTCTTACATATTGGGTTTATGGAACGGTATCTGAGCTAATTTGAAACCCTTGTTTTATGCATCACCCCACCTCACCTTTCCCGTTCAGCAGCCATAGTGTGTTTTCTAAACGTGTGACTCTGTTCTGTTTTGTAATTCAGTTCAAGTGTAGCGGTTTTTACATTCCCTCTCGAAGTGATATCTTATGATAAGTGTCTTTTTCTGTGTGACTTATTTCACTTAGAATCGTCGTACCTAAATCCACTCATCGTGCTGCTACTAGCCTTATGACGTGGATTTCATGGCTGAGTGATATTCCATTGTACATGAGGACCACAACTTCTTTATCCATTTTTCTCTTTCCTAGGATATTTAAGGTGTAATGAAGTGGGGGTTCTTGTCCACAGAGCAGCCCAAACTTTGGGGTGCCTGTGTCTTGCTGATTTTTAGTTTTCCCAATTTATACGCCCATGAGTGGAAGTGCCCTATGCTCTCCAAGCTGTGTTTTTTAGATGTTTCAGAACACACCGTACACTTCTCCAGAGTGGCTGTTGGCAATTTACATCCCACCCATCAGCGTAGCAAGGCTCCCATTTCTCCATGGCCGGTCCTGCATTTCTGGTTTGGACACTTTTTTCCGCATGGCCCTTTTGCCCGCTGGGAAGCGAGACTTCTTTGGAGCGCTGATTGGCCTTTCCAGGTTGCTTGGTTGGCCAAAAAGGGCGTATGCGTTTTTTCCTGAATATATTCAGGAAAAAACGCATACGCCCTTTTTGGCCAAGGGCATCATTGTCCACGTTTTGCCGCTTTTCATGTGCTTTCAAGGCGATTCGAATCTACCTCCTGAAATCTGTTTCCTGCAATTCTGCCTTGCTTTCAAAGCCTCTTCGTTGCCTTCCCTTAATATATTTGTGGACGAGAGGTATCATTTAAAACTCTGCAGGTTTGTGAATTGCAGTGCCCCTGAGCTCCATTTTTCAACTCGCTTTTTTGGGAGCTGGCCGCAAAAGCGCAGGATTGCTTCAGGCCCTCTTCTGGTTCTGGGGGGCAGGCTGAGCTTGTGCTTAATTCTTCTTCCTGATGGGAAAATAGAGTGACCTGTGCCTGTCCCAACACCTAGAGCTAGTCTCTCATTGGTTCCCCCTCTTCCCGTTCATCCTCAGGACAAATTGCAACCTGTACGGAACAGGAGGTTAAAGGTGCTGATTCTCCAAGGAGGGAGATGGCTAGTAAATCGGCTGGAATGGCGAACCCGAGCAAAGGAGATGAGAAATGAGGTGCGTTTTAGAAACCTTTCCCGATCACACGGTGTACCATCTTCTGGGTTTCTCATGCCTGTTTTCGACGTAGGAAGATGCCCTTGAACCTGGAGATTTGGGACCCATGGGATGGGTACCATGCAGTATTACTTGAAAGGGTCTGCGTTGGCTCACCCAACCTCACCGAACCTCTCAGCCCCAAGAGTGTCCACCCTTATGTTTCAATCAGCTGTGGGTCTAGATTTGGTCAATCCAGGTCGCATCACAGCCCCTGAACGAATTTTGTAAGAATTTCTCTCTCTTTCACTGCCTTTGTTTCACGGGTTTTGAAAAGTAATTTATTTTTATAATGGGGTTTAGCTGCTTTTCACGGCTGTGTTTATGCCGCTTTACACCCCCTTGACTCACTTACAGAGAGATATCAATACATAGGTTTGAAGATTCTTACTAGTCAGATATATTCTTGTGCGGTGAATAGGGGGTGTTGAGTCCAGTTCACTGAAAAAGGAATAGGTCTTGTCTCTTACATATTGGGTTTATGGAACGGTATCTGAGCTAATTTGAAACCCTTGTTTTATGCATCACCCCACCTCACCTTTCCCGTTCAGCAGCCATAGTGTGTTTTCTAAACGTGTGACTCTGTTCTGTTTTGTAATTCAGTTCAAGTGTAGCGGTTTTTACATTCCCTCTCTAAGTGATATCTTATGATAAGTGTCTTTTTCTGTGTGACTTATTTCACTTAGAATCGTCGTACCTAAATCCACTCATCGTGCTGCTACTAGCCTTATGACGTGGATTTCATGGCTGAGTGATATTCCATTGTACATGAGGACCCCAACTTCTTTATCCATTTTTCGCTTTCCTAGGATATTGAAGGTGTAATGAAGTGGGGGTTCTTGTCAACAGAGCAGCCCTAAACTTTGGGGTGCCTGTGTCTTGCTGATTTTTAGTTTTCCCAATTTATACGCCCATGAGTGGAAGTGCCCTATGCTCTCCAAGCTGTGTTTTTTAGATGTTTCAGAACACACCGTACACTTCTCCAGAGTGGCTGTTGGCAATTTACATCCCACCCATCAGCGTAGCAAGGCTCCCATTTCTCCATGGCCGGTCCTGCATTTCTGGTTTGGACACTTTTTTCCGCATGGCCCTTTTGCCCGCTGGGAAGCGAGACTTCTTTGGAGCGCTGATTGGCCTTTCCAGGTTGCTTGGTTGGCCAAAAAGGGCGTATGCGTTTTTTCCTGAATATATTCAGGAAAAAACGCATACGCCCTTTTTGGCCAAGGGCATCATTGTCCACGTTTTGCCGCTTTTCATGTGCTTTCAAGGCGATTCGAATCTACCTCCTGAAATCTGTTTCCTGCAATTCTGCCTTGCTTTCAAAGCCTCTTTGTTGCCTTCCCTTAATATATTTGTGGACGAGAGGTATCATTTAAAACTCTGCAGGTTTGTGAATTGCAGTGCCCCTGAGCTCCATTTTTCAACTCGCTTTTTTGGGAGCTGGCCGCAAAAGCGCAGGATTGCTTCAGGCCCTCTTCTGGTTCTGGGGGGCAGGCTGAGCTTGTGCTTAATTCTCCTTCCTGATGGGAAAATAGAGTGACCTGTGCCTGTCCCAACACCTAGAGCTAGTCTCTCATTGGTTCCCCCTCTTCCCGTTCATCCTCAGGACAAATTGCAACCTGTACGGAACAGGAGGTTAAAGCTGCTGATTCTCCAAGGAGGGAGATGGCTAGTAAATCGGCTGGAATGGCGAACCCGAGCAAAGGAGATGAGAAATGAGGTGCGTTTTAGAAACCTTTCCCGATCACACAGTGTACCATCTTCTGGGTTTCTCATGCCTGTTTTCGACGTAGGAAGATGCCCTTGAACCTGGAGATTTGGGACCCATGGGATGGGTACCATGCAGTATTACTTGAAAGGGTCTGCGTTGGCTCACCCAACCTCACCGAACCTCTCAGCCCCAAGAGTGTCCACCCTTATGTCTCAATCAGCTGTGGGTCTAGATATGGTCAATCCAGGTTGCATCACAGCCCCTGAACGAATTTTGTAAGAATTTCTCTCTCTTTCACTGCCTTTGTTTCACGGGTTTTGAAAAGTAATTTATTTTTATAATGGGGTTTAGCTGCTTTTCACGCTGTGTTTATGCCGCTTTACACCCCCTTGACTCACTTACAGAGAGATATCAATACATAGGTTTGAAGATTCTTACTAGTCAGATATATTCTTGTGCGGTGAATAGGGGGTGTTGAGTCCAGTTCACTGAAAAAGGAATAGGTCTTGTCTCTTACATATTGGGTTTATGGAACGGTATCTGAGCTAATTTGAAACCCTTGTTTTATGCATCACCCCACCTCACCTTTCCCGTTCAGCAGCCATAGTGTGTTTTCTAAACGTGTGACTCTGTTCTGTTTTGTAATTCAGTTCAAGTGTAGCGGTTTTTACATTCCCTCTCTAAGTGATATCTTATGATAAGTGTCTTTTTCTGTGTGACTTATTTCACTTAGAATCGTCGTACCTAAATCCACTCATCGTGCTGCTACTAGCCTTATGACGTGGATTTCATGGCTGAGTGATATTCCATTGTACATGAGGACCACAACTTCTTTATCCATTTTTCTCTTTCCTAGGATATTTAAGGTGTAATGAAGTGGGGGTTCTTGTCCACAGAGCAGCCCTAAACTTTGGGGTGCCTGTGTCTTGCTGATTTTTAGTTTTCCCAATTTATACGCCCATGAGTGGAAGTGCCCTATGCTCTCCAAGCTGTGTTTTTTAGATGTTTCAGAACACACCGTACACTTCTCCAGAGTGGCTGTTGGCAATTTACATCCCACCCATCAGCGTAGCAAGGCTCCCATTTCTCCATGGCCGGTCCTGCATTTCTGGTTTGGACACTTTTTTCCGCATGGCCCTTTTGCCCGCTGGGAAGCGAGACTTCTTTGGAGCGCTGATTGGCCTTTCCAGGTTGCTTGGTTGGCCAAAAAGGGCGTATGCGTTTTTTCCTGAATATATTCAGGAAAAAACGCATACGCACTTTTTGGCCAAGGGCATCATTGTCCACGTTTTGCCGCTTTTCATGTGCTTTCAAGGCGATTCGAATCTACCTCCTGAAATCTGTTTCCTGCAATTCTGCCTTGCTTTCAAAGCCTCTTCGTTGCCTTCCCTTAATATATTTGTGGACGAGAGGTATCATTTAAAACTCTGCAGGTTTGTGAATTGCAGTGCCCCTGAGCTCCATTTTTCAACTCGCTTTTTTGGGAGCTGGCCGCAAAAGCGCAGGATTGCTTCAGGCCCTCTTCTCGTTCTGGGGGGCAGGCTGAGCTTGTGCTTAATTCTTCTTCCTGATGGGAAAATAGAGTGACCTGTGCCTGTCCCAACACCTAGAGCTAGTCTCTCATTGGTTCCCCCTCTTCCCGTTCATCCTCAGGACAAATTGCAACCTGTACGGAACAGGAGGTTAAAGGTGCTGATTCTCCAAGGAGGGAGATGGCTAGTAAATCGGCTGGAATGGCGAACCCGAGCAAAGGAGATGAGAAATGAGGTGCGTTTTAGAAACCTTTCCCGATCACACGGTGTACCATCTTCTGGGTTTCTCATGCCTGTTTTCGACGTAGGAAGATGCCCTTGAACCTGGAGATTTGGGACCCATGGGATGGGTACCATGCAGTATTACTTGAAAGGGTCTGCGTTGGCTCACCCAACCTCACCGAAACTCTCAGCCCCAAGAGTGTCCACCCTTATGGCTCAATCAGCTGTGGGTCTAGATTTGGTCAATCCAGGTTGCATCACAGCCCCTGAACGAATTTTGTAAGAATTTCTCTCTCTTTCACTGCCTTTGTTTCACGGGTTTTGAAAAGTAATTTATTTTTATAATGGGGTTTAGCTGCTTTTCACGGCTGTGTTTATGCCGCTTTACACCCCCTTGACTCACTTACAGAGAGATATCAATACATAGGTTTGAAGATTCTTACTAGTCAGATATATTCTTGTGCGGTGAATAGGGGGTGTTGAGTCCAGTTCACTGAAAAAGGAATAGGTCTTGTCTCTTACATATTGGGTTTATGGAACGGTATCTGAGCTAATTTGAAACCCTTGTTTTATGCATCACCCCACCTCACCTTTCCCGTTCAGCAGCCATAGTGTGTTTTCTAAACGTGTGACTCTGTTCTGTTTTGTAATTCAGTTCAAGTGTAGCGGTTTTTACATTCCCTCTAGAAGTGATATCTTATGATAAGTGTCTTTTTCTGTGTGACTTATTTCACTTAGAATCGTCGTACCTAAATCCACTCATCGTGCTGCTACTAGCCTTATGACGTGGATTTCATGGCTGAGTGATATTCCATTGTACATGAGGACCCCAACTTCTTTATCCATTTTTCGCTTTCCTAGGATATTTAAGGTGTAATGAAGTGGGGGTTCTTGTCAACAGAGCAGCCCTAAACTTTGGGGTGCCTGTGTCTTGCTGATTTTTAGTTTTCCCAATTTATACGCCCATGAGTGGAAGTGCCCTATGCTCTCCAAGCTGTGTTTTTTAGATGTTTCAGAACACACCGTACACTTCTCCAGAGTGGCTGTTGGCAATTTACATCCCACCCATCAGCGTAGCAAGGCTCCCATTTCTCCATGGCCGGTCCTGCATTTCTGGTTTGGACACTTTTTTCCGCATGGCCCTTTTGCCCGCTGGGAAGCGAGACTTCTTTGGAGCGCTGATTGGCCTTTCCAGGTTGCTTGGTTGGCCAAAAAGGGCGTATGCGTTTTTTCCTGAATATATTCAGGAAAAAACGCATACGCCCTTTTTGGCCAAGGGCATCATTGTCCACGTTTTGCCGCTTTTCATGTGCTTTCAAGGCGATTCGAATCTACCTCCTGAAATCTGTTTCCTGCAATTCTGCCTTGCTTTCAAAGCCTCTTCGTTGCCTTCCCTTAATATATTTGTGGACGAGAGGTATCATTTAAAACTCTGCAGGTTTGTGAATTGCAGTGCCCCTGAGCTCCATTTTTCAACTCGCTTTTTTGGGAGCTGGCCGCAAAAGCGCAGGATTGCTTCAGGCCCTCTTCTGGTTCTGGGGGGCAGGCTGAGCTTGTGCTTAATTCTCCTTCCTGATGGGAAAATAGAGTGACCTGTGCCTGTCCCAACACCTAGAGCTAGTCTCTCATTGGTTCCCCCTCTTCCCGTTCATCCTCAGGACAAATTGCAACCTGTACGGAACAGGAGGTTAAAGGTGCTGATTCTCCAAGGAGGGAGATGGCTAGTAAATCGGCTGGAATGGCGAACCCGAGCAAAGGAGATGAGAAATGAGGTGCGTTTTAGAAACCTTTCCCGATCACACGGTGTACCATCTTCTGGCTTTCTCATGCCTGTTTTCGACGTAGGAAGATGCCCTTGAACCTGGAGATTTGGGACCCATGGGATGGGTACCATGCAGTATTACTTGAAAGGGTCTGCGTTGGCTCACCGAACCTCACCGAACCTCTCAGCCCCAAGAGTGTCCACCCTTATGTCTCAATCAGCTGTGGGTCTAGATTTGGTCAATCCAGGTTGCATCACAGCCCCTGAACGAATTTTGTAAGAATTTCTCTCTCTTTCACTGCCTTTGTTTCACGGGTTTTGAAAAGTAATTTATTTTTATAATGGGGTTTAGCTGCTTTTCACGGCTGTGTTTATGCCGCTTTACACCCCCTTGACTCACTTACAAAGAGATATCAATACATAGGTTTGAAGATTCTTACTAGTCAGATATATTCTTGTGCGGTGAATAGGGGGTGTTGAGTCCAGTTCACTGAAAAAGGAATAGGTCTTGTCTCTTACATATTGGGTTTATGGAACGGTATCTGAGCTAATTTGAAACCCTTGTTTTATGCATCAACCCACCTCACCTTTCCCGTTCAGCAGCCATAGTGTGTTTTCTGAACGTGTGACTCTGTTCTGTTTTGTAATTCAGTTCAAGTGTAGCGGTTTTTACATTCCCTCTCTAAGTGATATCTTATGATAAGTGTCTTTTTCTGTGTGACTTATTTCACTTAGAATCGTCGTACCTAAATCCACTCATCGTGCTGCTACTAGCCTTATGACGTGGATTTCATGGCTGAGTGATATTCCATTGTACATGAGGACCCCAACTTCTTTATCCATTTTTCGCTTTCCTAGGATATTTAAGGTGTAATGAAGTGGGGGTTCTTGTCAACAGAGCAGCCCTAAACTTTGGGGTGCCTGTGTCTTGCTGATTTTTAGTTTTCCCAATTTATACGCCCATGAGTGGAAGTGCCCTATGCTCTCCAAGCTGTGTTTTTTAGATGTTTCAGAACACACCGTACACTTCTCCAGAGTGGCTGTTGGCAATTTACATCCCACCCATCAGCGTAGCAAGGCTCCCATTTCTCCATGGCCGGTCCTGCATTTCTGGTTTGGACACTTTTTTCCGCATGGCCCTTTTGCCCGCTGGGAAGCGAGACTTCTTTGGAGCGCTGATTGGCCTTTCCAGGTTGCTTGGTTGGCCAAAAAGGGCGTATGCGTTTTTTCCTGAATATATTCAGGAAAAAACGCATACGCCCTTTTTGGCCAAGGGCATCATTGTCCACGTTTTGCCGCTTTTCATGTGCTTTCAAGGCGATTCGAATCTACCTCCTGAAATCTGTTTCCTGCAATTCTGCCTTGCTTTCAAAGCCTCTTCGTTGCCTTCCCTTAATATATTTGTGGACGAGAGGTATCATTTAAAACTCTGCAGGTTTGTGAATTGCAGTGCCCCTGAGCTCCATTTTTCAACTCGCTTTTTTGGGAGCTGGCCGCAAAAGCGCAGGATTGCTTCAGGCCCTCTTCTGGTTCTGGGGGGCAGGCTGAGCTTGTGCTTAATTCTCCTTCCTGATGGGAAAATAGAGTGACCTGTGCCTGTCCCAACACCTAGAGCTAGTCTCTCATTGGTTCCCCCTCTTCCCGTTCATCCTCAGGACAAATTGCAACCTGTACGGAACAGGAGGTTAAAGGTGCTGATTCTCCAAGGAGGGAGATGGCTAGTAAATCGGCTGGAATGGCGAACCCGAGCAAAGGAGATGAGAAATGAGGTGCGTTTTAGAAACCTTTCCCGATCACACGGTGTACCAACTTCTGGGTTTCTCATGCCTGTTTTCGATGTAGGAAGATGCCCTTGAACCTGGAGATTTGGGACCCATGGGATGGGTACCATGCAGTATTACTTGAAAGGGTCTGCGTTGGCTCACCCAACCTCACCGAACCTCTCAGCCCCAAGAGTGTCCACCCTTATGTCTCAATCAGCTGTGGGTCTAGATATGGTCAATCCAGGTTGCATCACAGCCCCTGAACGAATTTTGTAAGAATTTCTCTCTCTTTCACTGCCTTTGTTTCACGGGTTTTGAAAAGTAATTTATTTTTATAATGGGGTTTAGCTGCTTTTCACGCTGTGTTTATGCCGCTTTACACCCCCTTGACTCACTTACAGAGAGATATCAATACATAGGTTTGAAGATTCTTACTAGTCAGATATATTCTTGTGCGGTGAATAGGGGGTGTTGAGTCCAGTTCACTGAAAAAGGAATAGGTCTTGTCTCTTACATATTGGGTTTATGGAACGGTATCTGAGCTAATTTGAAACCCTTGTTTTATGCATCACCCCACCTCACCTTTCCCGTTCAGCAGCCATAGTGTGTTTTCTAAACGTGTGACTCTGTTCTGTTTTGTAATTCAGTTCAAGTGTAGCGGTTTTTACATTCCCTCTAGAAGTGATATCTTATGATAAGTGTCTTTTTCTGTGTGACTTATTTCACTTAGAATCGTCGTACCTAAATCCACTCATCGTGCTGCTACTAGCCTTATGACGTGGATTTCATGGCTGAGTGATATTCCATTGTACATGAGGACCCCAACTTCTTTATCCATTTTTCGCTTTCCTAGGATATTTAAGGTGTAATGAAGTGGGGGTTCTTGTCAACAGAGCAGCCCTAAACTTTGGGGTGCCTGTGTCTTGCTGATTTTTAGTTTTCCCAATTTATACGCCCATGAGTGGAAGTGCCCTATGCTCTCCAAGCTGTGTTTTTTAGATGTTTCAGAACACACCGTACACTTCTCCAGAGTGGCTGTTGGCAATTTACATCCCACCCATCAGCGTAGCAAGGCTCCCATTTCTCCATGGCCGGTCCTGCATTTCTGGTTTGGACACTTTTTTCCGCATGGCCCTTTTGCCCGCTGGGAAGCGAGACTTCTTTGGAGCGCTGATTGGCCTTTCCAGGTTGCTTGGTTGGCCAAAAAGGGCGTATGCGTTTTTTCCTGAATATATTCAGGAAAAAACGCATACGCCCTTTTTGGCCAAGGGCATCATTGTCCACGTTTTGCCGCTTTTCATGTGCTTTCAAGGCGATTCGAATCTACCTCCTGAAATCTGTTTCCT
Source organism: Balaenoptera acutorostrata (assembly GCF_949987535.1). Classification (NCBI taxonomy): domain Eukaryota; kingdom Metazoa; phylum Chordata; class Mammalia; order Artiodactyla; family Balaenopteridae; genus Balaenoptera; species Balaenoptera acutorostrata. The sequence continues at coordinate 589,841 of NW_026646820.1, read as the reverse complement.
GCAATTCTGCCTTGCTTTCAAAGCCTCTTCGTTGCCTTCCCTTAATATATTTGTGGACGAGAGGTATCATTTAAAACTCTGCAGGTTTGTGAATTGCAGTGCCCCTGAGCTCCATTTTTCAACTCGCTTTTTTGGGAGCTGGCCGCAAAAGCGCAGGATTGCTTCAGGCCCTCTTCTGGTTCTGGGGGGCAGGCTGAGCTTGTGCTTAATTCTTCTTCCTGATGGGAAAATAGAGTGACCTGTGCCTGTCCCAACACCTAGAGCTAGTCTCTCATTGGTTCCCCCTCTTCCCGTTCATCCTCAGGACAAATTGCAACCTGTACGGAACAGGAGGTTAAAGGTGCTGATTCTCCAAGGAGGGAGATGGCTAGTAAATCGGCTGGAATGGCGAACCCGAGCAAAGGAGATGAGAAATGAGGTGCGTTTTAGAAACCTTTCCCGATCACACGGTGTACCATCTTCTGGGTTTCTCATGCCTGTTTTCGACGTAGGAAGATGCCCTTGAACCTGGAGATTTGGGACCCATGGGATGGGTACCATGCAGTATTACTTGAAAGGGTCTGCGTTGGCTCACCCAACCTCACCGAACCTCTCAGCCCCAAGAGTGTCCACCCTTATGTCTCAATCAGCTGTGGGTCTAGATTTGGTCAATCCAGGTTGCATCACAGCCCCTGAACGAATTTTGTAAGAATTTCTCTCTCTTTCACTGCCTTTGTTTCACGGGTTTTGAAAAGTAATTTATTTTTATAATGGGGTTTAGCTGCTTTTCACGGCTGTGTTTATGCCGCTTTACACCCCCTTGACTCACTTACAGAGAGATATCAATACATAGGTTTGAAGATTCTTACTAGTCAGATATATTCTTGTGCGGTGAATAGGGGGTGTTGAGTCCAGTTCACTGAAAAAGGAATAGGTCTTGTCTCTTACATATTGGGTTTATGGAACGGTATCTGAGCTAATTTGAAACCCTTGTTTTATGCATCACCCCACCTCACCTTTCCCGTTCAGCAGCCATAGTGTGTTTTCTAAACGTGTGACTCTGTTCTGTTTTGTAATTCAGTTCAAGTGTAGCGGTTTTTACATTCCCTCTAGAAGTGATATCTTATGATAAGTGTCTTTTTCTGTGTGACTTATTTCACTTAGAATCGTCGTACCTAAATCCACTCATCGTGCTGCTACTAGCCTTATGACGTGGATTTCATGGCTGAGTGATATTCCATTGTACATGAGGACCCCAACTTCTTTATCCATTTTTCGCTTTCCTAGGATATTGAAGGTGTAATGAAGTGGGGGTTCTTGTCAACAGAGCAGCCCTAAACTTTGGGGTGCCTGTGTCTTGCTGATTTTTAGTTTTCCCAATTTATACGCCCATGAGTGGAAGTGCCCTATGCTCTCCAAGCTGTGTTTTTTAGATGTTTCAGAACACACCGTACACTTCTCCAGAGTGGCTGTTGGCAATTTACATCCCACCCATCAGCGTAGCAAGGCTCCCATTTCTCCATGGCCGGTCCTGCATTTCTGGTTTGGACACTTTTTTCCGCATGGCCCTTTTGCCCGCTGGGAAGCGAGACTTCTTTGGAGCGCTGATTGGCCTTTCCAGGTTGCTTGGTTGGCCAAAAAGGGCGTATGCGTTTTTTCCTGAATATATTCAGGAAAAAACGCATACGCCCTTTTTGGCCAAGGGCATCATTGTCCACGTTTTGCCGCTTTTCATGTGCTTTCAAGGCGATTCGAATCTACCTCCTGAAATCTGTTTCCTGCAATTCTGCCTTGCTTTCAAAGCCTCTTCGTTGCCTTCCCTTAATATATTTGTGGACGAGAGTTATCATTTAAAACTCTGCAGGTTTGTGAATTGCAGTGCCCCTGAGCTCCATTTTTCAACTCGCTTTTTTGGGAGCTGGCCGCAAAAGCGCAGGATTGCTTCAGGCCCTCTTCTGGTTCTGGGGGGCAGGCTGAGCTTGTGCTTAATTCTCCTTCCTGATGGGAAAATAGAGTGACCTGTGCCTGTCCCAACACCTAGAGCTAGTCTCTCATTGGTTCCCCCTCTTCCCGTTCATCCTCAGGACAAATTGCAACCTGTACGGAACAGGAGGTTAAAGGTGCTGATTCTCCAAGGAGGGAGATGGCTAGTAAATCGGCTGGAATGGCGAACCCGAGCAAAGGAGATGAGAAATGAGGTGCGTTTTAGAAACCTTTCCCGATCACACGGTGTACCATCTTCTGGGTTTCTCATGCCTGTTTTCGATGTAGGAAGATGCCCTTGAACCTGGAGATTTGGGACCCATGAGATGGGTACCATGCAGTATTACTTGAAAGGGTCTGCGTTGGCTCACCCAACCTCACCGAACCTCTCAGCCCCAAGAGTGTCCACCCTTATGTCTCAATAAGCTGTGGGTCTAGATATGGTCAATCCAGGTTGCATCACAGCCCCTGAACGAATTTTGTAAGAATTTCTCTCTCTTTCACTGCCTTTGTTTCACGGGTTTTGAAAAGTAATTTATTTTTATAATGGGGTTTAGCTGCTTTTCACGCTGTGTTTATGCCGCTTTACACCCCCTTGACTCACTTACAGAGAGATATCAATACATAGGTTTGAAGATTCTTACTAGTCAGATATATTCTTGTGCGGTGAATAGGGGGTGTTGAGTCCAGTTCACTGAAAAAGGAATAGGTCTTGTCTCTTACATATTGGGTTTATGGAACGGTATCTGAGCTAATTTGAAACCCTTGTTTTATGCATCACCCCACCTCACCTTTCCCGTTCAGCAGCCATAGTGTGTTTTCTAAACGTGTGACTCTGTTCTGTTTTGTAATTCAGTTCAAGTGTAGCGGTTTTTACATTCCCTCTCTAAGTGATATCTTATGATAAGTGTCTTTTTCTGTGTGACTTATTTCACTTAGAATCGTCGTACCTAAATCCACTCATCGTGCTGCTACTAGCCTTATGACGTGGATTTCATGGCTGAGTGATATTCCATTGTACATGAGGACCACAACTTCTTTATCCATTTTTCTCTTTCCTAGGATATTTAAGGTGTAATGAAGTGGGGGTTCTTGTCCACAGAGCAGCCCTAAACTTTGGGGTGCCTGTGTCTTGCTGATTTTTAGTTTTCCCAATTTATACGCCCATGAGTGGAAGTGCCCTATGCTCTCCAAGCTGTGTTTTTTATATGTTTCAGAACACACCGTACACTTCTCCAGAGTGGCTGTTGGCAATTTACATCCCACCCATCAGCGTAGCAAGGCTCCCATTTCTCCATGGCCGGTCCTGCATTTCTGGTTTGGACACTTTTTTCCGCATGGCCCTTTTGCCCGCTGGGAAGCGAGACTTCTTTGGAGCGCTGATTGGCCTTTCCAGGTTGCTTGGTTGGCCAAAAAGGGCGTATGCGTTTTTTCCTGAATATATTCAGGAAAAAACGCATACGCCCTTTTTGGCCAAGGGCATCATTGTCCACGTTTTGCCGCTTTTCATGTGCTTTCAAGGCGATTCGAATCTACCTCCTGAAATCTGTTTCCTGCAATTCTGCCTTGCTTTCAAAGCCTCTTCATTGCCTTCCCTTAATATATTTGTGGACGAGAGGTATCATTTAAAACTCTGCAGGTTTGTGAATTGCAGTGCCCCTGAGCTCCATTTTTCAACTCGCTTTTTTGGGAGCTGGCCGCAAAAGCGCAGGATTGCTTCAGGCCCTCTTCTGGTTCTGGGGGGCAGGCTGAGCTTGTGCTTAATTCTTCTTCCTGATGGGAAAATAGAGTGACCTGTGCCTGTCCCAACACCTAGAGCTAGTCTCTCATTGGTTCCCCCTCTTCCCGTTCATCCTCAGGACAAATTGCAACCTGTACAGAACAGGAGGTTAAAGGTGCTGATTCTCCAAGGAGGGAGATGGCTAGTAAATCGGCTGGAATGGCGAACCCGAGCAAAGGAGATGAGAAATGAGGTGCGTTTTAGAAACCTTTCCCGATCACACGGTGTACCATCTTCTGGGTTTCTCATGCCTGTTTTCGACGTAGGAAGATGCCCTTGAACCTGGAGATTTGGGACCCATGGGATGGGTACCATGCAGTATTACTTGAAAGGGTCTGCGTTGGCTCACCCAACCTCACCGAACCTCTCAGCCCCAAGAGTGTCCACCCTTATGTCTCAATCAGCTGTGGGTCTAGATTTGGTCAATCCAGGTTGCATCACAGCCCCTGAACGAATTTTGTAAGAATTTCTCTCTCTTTCACTGCCTTTGTTTCACGGGTTTTGAAAAGTAATTTATTTTTATAATGGGGTTTAGCTGCTTTTCACGGCTGTGTTTATGCCGCTTTACACCCCCTTGACTCACTTACAGAGAGATATCAAAACATAGGTTTGAAGATTCTTACTAGTCAGATATATTCTTGTGCGGTGAATAGGGGGTGTTGAGTCCAGTTCACTGAAAAACGAATAGGTCTTGTCTCTTACATATTGGGTTTATGGAACGGTATCTGAGCTAATTTGAAACCCTTGTTTTATGCATCACCCCACCTCACCTTTCCCGTTCAGCAGCCATAGTGTGTTTTCTAAACGTGTGACTCTGTTCTGTTTTGTAATTCAGTTCAAGTGTAGCGGTTTTTACATTCCCTCTAGAAGTGATATCTTATGATAAGTGTCTTTTTCTGTGTGACTTATTTCACTTAGAATCGTCGTACCTAAATCCACTCATCGTGCTGCTACTAGCCTTATGACGTGGATTTCATGGCTGAGTGATATTCCATTGTACATGAGGACCCCAACTTCTTTATCCATTTTTCGCTTTCCTAGGATATTTAAGGTGTAATGAAGTGGGGGTTCTTGTCAACAGAGCAGCCCTAAACTTTGGGGTGCCTGTGTCTTGCTGATTTTTAGTTTTCCCAATTTATACGCCCATGAGTGGAAGTGCCCTATGCTCTCCAAGCTGTGTTTTTTAGATGTTTCAGAACACACCGTACACTTCTCCAGAGTGGCTGTTGGCAATTTACATCCCACCCATCAGCGTAGCAAGGCTCCCATTTCTCCATGGCCGGTCCTGCATTTCTGGTTTGGACACTTTTTTCCGCATGGCCCTTTTGCCCGCTGGGAAGCGAGACTTCTTTGGAGCGCTGATTGGCCTTTCCAGGTTGCTTGGTTGGCCAAAAAGGGCGTATGCGTTTTTTCCTGAATATATTCAGGAAAAAACGCATACGCCCTTTTTGGCCAAGGGCATCATTGTCCACGTTTTGCCGCTTTTCATGTGCTTTCAAGGCAATTCGAATCTACCTCCTGAAATCTGTTTCCTGCAATTCTGCCTTGCTTTCAAAGCCTCTTCGTTGCCTTCCCTTAATATATTTGTGGACGAGAGGTATCATTTAAAACTCTGCAGGTTTGTGAATTGCAGTGCCCCTGAGCTCCATTTTTCAACTCGCTTTTTTGGGAGCTGGCCGCAAAAGCGCAGGATTGCTTCAGGCCCTCTTCTGGTTCTGGGGGGCAGGCTGAGCTTGTGCTTAATTCTCCTTCCTGATGGGAAAATAGAGTGACCTGTGCCTGTCCCAACACCTAGAGCTAGTCTCTCATTGGTTCCCCCTCTTCCCGTTCATCCTCAGGACAAATTGCAACCTGTACGGAACAGGAGGTTAAAGGTGCTGATTCTCCAAGGAGGGAGATGGCTAGTAAATCGGCTGGAATGGCGAACCCGAGCAAAGGAGATCAGAAATGAGGTGCGTTTTAGAAACCTTTCCCGATCACACGGTGTACCATCTTCTGGGTTTCTCATGCCTGTTTTCGATGTAGGAAGATGCCCTTGAACCTGGAGATTTGGGACCCATGGGATGGGTACCATGCAGTATTACTTGAAAGGGTCTGCGTTGGCTCACCCAACCTCACCGAACCTCTCAGCCCCAAGAGTGTCCACCCTTATGTCTCAATCAGCTGTGGGTCTAGATATGGTCAATCCAGGTTGCATCACAGCCCCTGAACGAATTTTGTAAGAATTTCTCTCTCTTTCACTGCCTTTGTTTCACGGGTTTTGAAAAGTAATTTATTTTTATAATGGGGTTTAGCTGCTTTTCACGCTGTGTTTATGCCGCTTTACACCCCCTTGACTCACTTACAGAGAGATATCAATACATAGGTTTGAAGATTCTTACTAGTCAGATATATTCTTGTGCGGTGAATAGGGGGTGTTGAGTCCAGTTCACTGAAAAAGGAATAGGTCTTGTCTCTTACATATTGGGTTTATGGAACGGTATCGGAGCTAATTTGAAACCCTTGTTTTATGCATCACCCCACCTCACCTTTCCCGTTCAGCAGCCATAGTGTGTTTTCTAAACGTGTGACTCTGTTCTGTTTTGTAATTCAGTTCAAGTGTAGCGGTTTTTACATTCCCTCTCTAAGTGATATCTTATGATAAGTGTCTTTTTCTGTGTGACTTATTTCACTTAGAATCGTCGTACCTAAATCCACTCATCGTGCTGCTACTAGCCTTATGACGTGGATTTCATGGCTGAGTGATATTCCATTGTACATGAGGACCCCAACTTCTTTATCCATTTTTCGCTTTCCTAGGATATTTAAGGTGTAATGAAGTGGGGGTTCTTGTCAACAGAGCAGCCCTAAACTTTGGGGTGCCTGTGTCTTGATGATTTTTAGTTTTCCCAATTTATACGCCCATGAGTGGAAGTGCCCTATGCTCTCCAAGCTGTGTTTTTTAGATGTTTCAGAACACACCGTACACTTCTCCAGAGTGGCTGTTGGCAATTTACATCCCACCCATCAGCGTAGCAAGGCTCCCATTTCTCCATGGCCGGTCCTGCATTTCTGGTTTGGACACTTTTTTCCGCATGGCCCTTTTGCCCGCTGGGAAGCGAGACTTCTTTGGAGCGCTGATTGGCCTTTCCAGGTTGCTTGGTTGGCCAAAAAGGGCGTATGCGTTTTTTCCTGAATATATTCAGGAAAAAACGCATACGCCCTTTTTGGCCAAGGGCATCATTGTCCACGTTTTGCCGCTTTTCATGTGCTTTCAAGGCGATTCGAATCTACCTCCTGAAATCTGTTTCCTGCAATTCTGCCTTGCTTTCAAAGCCTCTTCGTTGCCTTCCCTTAATATATTTGTGGACGAGAGGTATCATTTAAAACTCTGCAGGTTTGTGAATTGCAGTGCCCCTGAGCTCCATTTTTCAACTCGCTTTTTTGGGAGCTGGCCGCAAAAGCGCAGGATTGCTTCAGGCCCTCTTCTCGTTCGGGGGGGCAGGCTGAGCTTGTGCTTAATTCTCCTTCCTGATGGGAAAATAGAGTGACCTGTGCCTGTCCCAACACCTAGAGCTAGTCTCTCATTGGTTCCCCCTCTTCCCGTTCATCCTCAGGACAAATTGCAACCTGTACGGAACAGGAGGTTAAAGGTGCTGATTCTCCAAGGAGGGAGATGGCTAGTAAATCGGCTGGAATGGCGAACCCGAGCAAAGGAGATGAGCAATGAGGTGCGTTTTAGAAACCTTTCCCGATCACACGGTGTACCATCTTCTGGGTTTCTCATGCCTGTTTTCGACGTAGGAAGATGCCCTTGAACCTGGAGATTTGGGACCCATGGGATGGGTACCATGCAGTATTACTTGAAAGGGTCTGCGTTGGCTCACCCAACCTCACCGAACCTCTCAGCCCCAAGAGTGTCCACCCTTATGTCTCAATCAGCTGTGGGTCTAGATATGGTCAATCCAGGTTGCATCACAGCCCCTGAACGAATTTTGTAAGAATTTCTCTCTCTTTCACTGCCTTTGTTTCACGGGTTTTGAAAAGTAATTTATTTTTATAATGGGGTTTAGCTGCTTTTCACGCTGTGTTTATGCCGCTTTACACCCCCTTGACTCACTTACAGAGAGATATCAATACATAGGTTTGAAGATTCTTACTAGTCAGATATATTCTTGTGCGGTGAATAGGGGGTGTTGAGTCCAGTTCACTGAAAAAGGAATAGGTCTTGTCTCTTACATATTGGGTTTATGGAACGGTATCTGAGCTAATTTGAAACCCTTGTTTTATGCATCACCCCACCTCACCTTTCCCGTTCAGCAGCCATAGTGTGTTTTCTAAACGTGTGACTCTGTTCTGTTTTGTAATTCAGTTCAAGTGTAGCGGTTTTTACATTCCCTCTAGAAGTGATATCTTATGATAAGTGTCTTTTTCTGTGTGACTTATTTCACTTAGAATCGTCGTACCTAAATCCACTCATCGTGCTGCTACTAGCCTTATGACGTGGATTTCATGGCTGAGTGATATTCCATTGTACATGAGGACCCCAACTTCTTTATCCATTTTTCGCTTTCCTAGGATATTTAAGGTGTAATGAAGTGGGGGTTCTTGTCAACAGAGCAGCCCTAAACTTTGGGGTGCCTGTGTCTTGCTGATTTTTAGTTTTCCCAATTTATACGCCCATGAGTGGAAGTGCCCTATGCTCTCCAAGCTGTGTTTTTTAGATGTTTCAGAACACACCGTACACTTCTCCAGAGTGGCTGTTGGCAATTTACATCCCACCCATCAGCGTAGCAAGGCTCCCATTTCTCCATGGCCGGTCCTGCATTTCTGGTTTGGACACTTTTTTCCGCATGGCCCTTTTGCCCGCTGGGAAGCGAGACTTCTTTGGAGCGCTGATTGGCCTTTCCAGGTTGCTTGGTTGGCCAAAAAGGGCGTATGCGTTTTTTCCTGAATATATTCAGGAAAAAACGCATACGCCCTTTTTGGCCAAGGGCATCATTGTCCACGTTTTGCCGCTTTTCATGTGCTTTCAAGGCGATTCGAATCTACCTCCTGAAATCTGTTTCCTGCAATTCTGCCTTGCTTTCAAAGCCTCTTCGTTGCCTTCCCTTAATATATTTGTGGACGAGAGGTATCATTTAAAACTCTGCAGGTTTGTGAATTGCAGTGCCCCTGAGCTCCATTTTTCAACTCGCTTTTTTGGGAGCTGGCCGCAAAAGCGCAGGATTGCTTCAGGCCCTCTTCTCGTTCTGGGGGGCAGGCTGAGCTTGTGCTTATTTCTCCTTCCTGATGGGAAAATAGAGTGACCTGTGCCTGTCCCAACACCTAGAGCTAGTCTCTCATTGGTTCCCCCTCTTCCCGTTCATCCTCAGGACAAATTGCAACCTGTACGGAACAGGAGGTTAAAGGTGCTGATTCTCCAAGGAGGGAGATGGCTAGTAAATCGGCTGGAATGGCGAACCCGAGCAAAGGAGATGAGAAATGAGGTGCGTTTTAGAAACCTTTCCCGATCACACGGTGTACCATCTTCTGGGTTTCTCATGCCTGTTTTCGATGTAGGAAGATGCCCTTGAACCTGGAGATTTGGGACCCATGGGATGGGTACCATGCAGTATTACTTGAAAGGGTCTGCGTTGGCTCACCCAACCTCACCGAACCTCTCAGCCCCAAGAGTGTCCACCCTTATGTCTCAATCAGCTGTGGGTCTAGATATGGTCAATCCAGGTTGCATCACAGCCCCTGAACGATTTTGTAAGAATTTCTCTCTCTTTCACTGCTTTTGTTTCACGGGTTTTGAAAAGTAATTTATTTTTATAATGGGGTTTAGCTGCTTTTCACGCTGTGTTTATGCCGCTTTACACCCCCTTGACTAACTTACAGAGAGATATCAATACATAGGTTTGAAGATTCTTACTAGTCAGATATATTCTTGTGCGGTGAATAGGGGTTGTTGAGTCCAGTTCACTGAAAAAGGAATAGGTCTTGTCTCTTACATATTGGGTTTATGGAACGGTATCTGAGCTAATTTGAAACCCTTGTTTTATGCATCACCCCACCTCACCTTTCCCGTTCAGCAGCCATAGTGTGTTTTCTAAACGTGTGACTCTGTTCTGTTTTGTAATTCAGTTCAAGTGTAGCGGTTTTTACATTCCCTCTAGAAGTGATATCTTATGATAAGTGTCTTTTTCTGTGTGACTTATTTCACTTAGAATCGTCGTACCTAAATCCACTCATCGTGCTGCTACTAGCCTTATGACGTGGATTTCATGGCTGAGTGATATTCCATTGTACATGAGGACCCCAACTTCTTTATCCATTTTTCTCTTTCCTAGGATATTTAAGGTGTAATGAAGTGGGGGTTCTTGTCCACAGAGCAGCCCTAAACTTTGGGGTGCCTGTGTCTTGCTGATTTTTAGTTTTCCCAATTTATACGCCCATGAGTGGAAGTGCCCTATGCTCTCCAAGCTGTGTTTTTTAGATGTTTCAGAACACACCGTACACTTCTCCAGAGTGGCTGTTGGCAATTTACATCCCACCCATCAGCGTAGCAAGGCTCCCATTTCTCCATGGCCGGTCCTGCATTTCTGGTTTGGACACTTTTTTCCGCATGGCCCTTTTGCCCGCTGGGAAGCGAGACTTCTTTGGAGCGCTGATTGGCCTTTCCAGGTTGCTTGGTTGGCCAAAAAGGGCGTATGCGTTTTTTCCTGAATATATTCAGGAAAAAACGCATACGCCCTTTTTGGCCAAGGGCATCATTGTCCACGTTTTGCCGCTTTTCATGTGCTTTCAAGGCGATTCGAATCTACCTCCTGAAATCTGTTTCCTGCAATTCTGCCTTGCTTTCAAAGCCTCTTCGTTGCCTTCCCTTAATATATTTGTGGACGAGAGGTATCATTTAAAACTCTGCAGGTTTGTGAATTGCAGTGCCCCTGAGCTCCATTTTTCAACTCGCTTTTTTGGGAGCTGGCCGCAAAAGCGCAGGATTGCTTCAGGCCCTCTTCTGGTTCTGGGGGGCAGGCTGAGCTTGTGCTTAATTCTTCTTCCTGATGGGAAAATAGAGTGACCTGTGCCTGTCCCAACACCTAGAGCTAGTCTCTCATTGGTTCCCCCTCTTCCCGTTCATCCTCAGGACAAATTGCAACCTGTACGGAACAGGAGGTTAAAGGTGCTGATTCTCCAAGGAGGGAGATGGCTAGTAAATCGGCTGGAATGGCGAACCCGAGCAAAGGAGATGAGAAATGAGGTGCGTTTTAGAAACCTTTCCCGATCACACGGTGTACCATCTTCTGGCTTTCTCATGCCTGTTTTCGACGTAGGAAGATGCCCTTGAACCTGGAGATTTGGGACCCATGGGATGGGTACCATGCAGTATTACTTGAAAGGGTCTGCGTTGGCTCACCCAACCTCACCGAACCTCTCAGCCCCAAGAGTGTCCACCCTTATGTCTCAATCAGCTGTGGGTCTAGATATGGTCAATCCAGGTTGCATCACAGCCCCTGAACGAATTTTGTAAGAATTTCTCTCTCTTTCACTGCCTTTGTTTCACGGGTTTTGAAAAGTAATTTATTTTTATAATGGGGTTTAGCTGCTTTTCACGGCTGTGTTTATGCCGCTTTACACCCCCTTGACTCACTTACAGAGAGATATCAATACATAGGTTTGAAGATTCTTACTAGTCAGATATATTCTTGTGCGGTGAATAGGGGGTGTTGAGTCCAGTTCACTGAAAAAGGAATAGGTCTTGTCTCTTACATATTGGGTTTATGGAACGGTATCTGAGCTAATTTGAAACCCTTGTTTTATGCATCAACCCACCTCACCTTTCCCGTTCAGCAGCCATAGTGTGTTTTCTGAACGTGTGACTCTGTTCTGTTTTGTAATTCAGTTCAAGTGTAGCGGTTTTTACATTCCCTCTCTAAGTGATATCTTATGATAAGTGTCTTTTTCTGTGTGACTTATTTCACTTAGAATCGTCGTACCTAAATCCACTCATCGTGCTGCTACTAGCCTTATGACGTGGATTTCATGGCTGAGTGATATTCCATTGTACATGAGGACCACAACTTCTTTATCCATTTTTCTCTTTCCTAGGATATTTAAGGTGTAATGAAGTGGGGGTTCTTGTCCACAGAGCAGCCCTAAACTTTGGGGTGCCTGTGTCTTGCTGATTTTTAGTTTTCCCAATTTATACGCCCATGAGTGGAAGTGCCCTATGCTCTCCAAGCTGTGTTTTTTAGATGTTTCAGAACACACCGTACACTTCTCCAGAGTGGCTGTTGGCAATTTACATCCCACCCATCAGCGTAGCAAGGCTCCCATTTCTCCATGGCCGGTCCTGCATTTCTGGTTTGGACACTTTTTTCCGCATGGCCCTTTTGCCCGCTGGGAAGCGAGACTTCTTTGGAGCGCTGATTGGCCTTTCCAGGTTGCTTGGTTGGCCAAAAAGGACGTATGCGTTTTTTCCTGAATATATTCAGGAAAAAACGCATACGCCCTTTTTGGCCAAGGGCATCATTGTCCACGTTTTGCCGCTTTTCATGTGCTTTCAAGGCGATTCGAATCTACCTCCTGAAATCTGTTTCCTGCAATTCTGCCTTGCTTTCAGAGCCTCTTCGTTGCCTTCCCTTAATATATTTGTGGACGAGAGGTATCATTTAAAACTCTGCAGGTTTGTGAATTGCAGTGCCCCTGAGCTCCATTTTTCAACTCGCTTTTTTGGGAGCTGACCGCAAAAGCGCAGGATTGCTTCAGGCCCTCCTCTGGTTCTGGGGGGCAGGCTGAGCTTGTGCTTAATTCTTCTTCCTGATGGGAAAATAGAGTGACCTGTGCCTGTCCCAACACCTAGAGCTAGTCTCTCATTGGTTCCCCCTCTTCCCGTTCATCCTCAGGACAAATTGCAACCTGTACGGAACAGGAGGTTAAAGGTGCTGATTCTCCAAGGAGGGAGATGGCTAGTAAATCGGCTGGAATGGCGAACCCAAGCAAAGGAGATGAGAAATGAGGTGCGTTTTAGAAACCTTTCCTGATCACACGGTGTACCATCTTCTGGGTTTCTCATGCCTGTTTTCGACGTAGGAAGATGCCCTTGAACCTGGAGATTTGGGACCCATGGGATGGGTATCATGCAGTATTATTTGAAAGGGTCTGCGTTGGCTCACCCAACCTCACCGAACCTCTCAGCCCCAAGAGTGTCCACCCTTATGTCTCAATCAGCTGTGGGTCTAGATATGGTCAATCCAGGTTGCATCACAGCCCCTGAACGAATTTTGGAAGAATTTCTCTCTCTTTCACTGTCTTTGCTTCACGGGTTTTGAAAAGTAATTTATTTTTATAATGGGGTTTAGCTGCTTTTCACGGCTTTGTTTATGCCACTTTACACCCCCTTGACTCATTAACAGAGAGATATCAATACATAGGTTTGAAGATTCTTACTAGTCAGATATATTCTTGTGCGGTGAATAGGGGGTGTTGAGTCCAGTTCACTGAAAAAGGAATAGGTCTTGTCTCTTACATATTGGGTTTATGGAACGGTATCTGAGCTAATTTGAAACCCTTGTTTTATGCATCACCCCACCTCACCTTTCCCGTTCAGCAGCCATAGTGTGTTTTCTAAACGTGTGACTCTGTTCTGTTTTGTAATTCAGTTCAAGTGTAGCGGTTTTTACATTCCCTCTAGAAGTGATATCTTATGATAAGTGTCTTTTTCTGTGTGACTTATTTCACTTAGAATCGTCGTACCTAAATCCACTCATCGTGCTGCTACTAGCCTTATGACGTGGATTTCATGGCTGAGTGATATTCCATTGTACATGAGGACCCCAACTTCTTTATCCATTTTTCTCTTTCCTAGGATATTTAAGGTGTAATGAAGTGGGGGTTCTTGTCAACAGAGCAGCCCTAAACTTTGGGGTGCCTGTGTCTTGCTGATTTTTAGTTTTCCCAATTTATACGCCCATGAGTGGAAGTGCCCTATGCTCTCCAAGCTGTGTTTTTTAGATGTTTCAGAACACACCGTACACTTCTCCAGAGTGGCTGTTGGCAATTTACATCCCACCCATCAGCGTAGCAAGGCTCCCATTTCTCCATGGCCGGTCCTGCATTTCTGGTTTGGACACTTTTTTCCGCATGGCCCTTTTGCCCGCTGGGAAGCGAGACTTCTTTGGAGCGCTGATTGGCCTTTCCAGGTTGCTTGGTTGGCCAAAAAGGGCGTATGCGTTTTTTCCTGAATATATTCAGGAAAAAACGCATACGCCCTTTTTGGCCAAGGGCATCATTGTCCACGTTTTGCCGCTTTTCATGTGCTTTCAAGGCGATTCGAATCTACCTCCTGAAATCTGTTTCCTGCAATTCTGCCTTGCTTTCAAAGCCTCTTCGTTGCCTTCCCTTAATATATTTGTGGACGAGAGGTATCATTTAAAACTCTGCAGGTTTGTGAATTGCAGTGCCCCTGAGCTCCATTTTTCAACTCGCTTTTTTGGGAGCTGGCCGCAAAAGCGCAGGATTGCTTCAGGCCCTCTTCTGGTTCTGGGGGGCAGGCTGAGCTTGTGCTTAATTCTCCTTCCTGATGGGAAAATAGAGTGACCTGTGCCTGTCCCAACACCTAGAGCTAGTCTCTCATTGGTTCCCCCTCTTCCCGTTCATCCTCAGGACAAATTGCAACCTGTACGGAACAGGAGGTTAAAGGTGCTGATTCTCCAAGGAGGGAGATGGCTAGTAAATCGGCTGGAATGGCGAACCCGAGCAAAGGAGATGAGAAATGAGGTGCGTTTTAGAAACCTTTCCCGATCACACGGTGTACCATCTTCTGGGTTTCTCATGCCTGTTTTCGATGTAGGAAGATGCCCTTGAACCTGGAGATTTGGGACCCATGGGATGGGTACCATGCAGTATTACTTGAAAGGGTCTGCGTTGGCTCACCCAACCTCACCGAACCTCTCAGCCCCAAGAGTGTCCACCCTTATGTCTCAATCAGCTGTGGGTCTAGATATGGTCAATCCAGGTTGCATCACAGCCCCTGAACGAATTTTGTAAGAATTTCTCTCTCTTTCACTGCCTTTGTTTCACGGGTTTTGAAAAGTAATTTATTTTTATAATGGGGTTTAGCTGCTTTTCACGCTGTGTTTATGCCGCTTTACACCCCCTTGACTCACTTACAGAGAGATATCAATACATAGGTTTGAAGATTCTTACTAGTCAGATATATTCTTGTGCGGTGAATAGGGGGTGTTGAGTCCAGTTCACTGAAAAAGGAATAGGTCTTGTCTCTTACATATTGGGTTTATGGAACGGTATCTGAGCTAATTTGAAACCCTTGTTTTATGCATCACCCCACCTCACCTTTCCCGTTCAGCAGCCGTAGTGTGTTTCCTAAACGTGTGACTCTGTTCTGTTTTGTAATTCAGTTCAAGTGTAGCGGTTTTTACATTCCCTCTCTAAGTGATATCTTATGATAAGGGTCTTTTTCTGTGTGACTTATTTCACTTAGAATCGTCGTACCTAAATCCACTCATCGTGCTGCTACTAGCCTTATGACGTTGATTTCATGGCTGAGTGATATTCCATTGTACATGAGGACCACAACTTCTTTATCCTTTTTTCTCTTTCCTAGGATATTTAAGGTGTAATGAAGTGGGGGTTCTTGTCAACAGAGCAGCCCTAAACTTTGGGGTGCCTGTGTCTTGCTGATTTTTAGTTTTCCCAATTTATACGCCCATGAGTGGAAGTGCCCTATGCTCTCCAAGCTGTGTTTTTTAGATGTTTCAGAACACACCGTACACTTCTCCAGAGTGGCTGTTGGCAATTTACATCCCACCCATCAGCGTAGCAAGGCTCCCATTTCTCCATGGCCGGTCCTGCATTTCTGGTTTGGACACTTTTTTCCGCATGGCCCTTTTGCCCGCTGGGAAGCGAGACTTCTTTGGAGCGCTGATTGGCCTTTCCAGGTTGCTTGGTTGGCCAAAAAGGGCGTATGCGTTTTTTCCTGAATATATTCAGGAAAAAACGCATACGCCCTTTTTGGCCAAGGGCATCATTGTCCACGTTTTGCCGCTTTTCATGTGCTTTCAAGGCGATTCGAATCTACCTCCTGAAATCTGTTTCCTGCAATTCTGCCTTGCTTTCAAAGCCTCTTCGTTGCCTTCCCTTAATATATTTGTGGACGAGAGGTATCATTTAAAACTCTGCAGGTTTGTGAATTGCAGTGCCCCTGAGCTCCATTTTTCAACTCGCTTTTTTGGGAGCTGGCCGCAAAAGCGCAGGATTGCTTCAGGCCCTCTTCTGGTTCTGGGGGGCAGGCTGAGCTTGTGCTTAATTCTCCTTCCTGATGGGAAAATAGAGTGACCTGTGCCTGTCCCAACACCTAGAGCTAGTCTCTCATTGGTTCCCCCTCTTCCCGTTCATCCTCAGGACAAATTGCAACCTGTACGGAACAGGAGGTTAAAGGTGCTGATTCTCCAAGGAGGGAGATGGCTAGTAAATCGGCTGGAATGGCGAACCCGAGCAAAGCAGATGAGAAATGAGGTGCGTTTTAGAAACCTTTCCCGATCACACGGTGTACCATCTTCTGGGTTTCTCATGCCTGTTTTCGATGTAGGAAGATGCCCTTGAACCTGGAGATTTGGGACCCATGGGATGGGTACCATGCAGTATTACTTGAAAGGGTCTGCGTTGGCTCACCCAACCTCACCGAACCTCTCAGCCCCAAGAGTGTCCACCCTTATGTCTCAATCAGCTGTGGGTCTAGATATGGTCAATCCAGGTTGCATCACAGCCCCTGAACGAATTTTGTAAGAATTTCTCTCTCTTTCACTGCCTTTGTTTCACGGGTTTTGAAAAGTAATTTATTTTTATAATGGGGTTTAGCTGCTTTTCACGCTGTGTTTATGCCGCTTTACACCCCCTTGACTCACTTACAGAGAGATATCAATACATAGGTTTGAAGATTCTTACTAGTCAGATATATTCTTGTGCGGTGAATAGGGGGTGTTGAGTCCAGTTCACTGAAAAAGGAATAGGTCTTGTCTCTTACATATTGGGTTTATGGAACGGTATCTGAGCTAATTTGAAACCCTTGTTTTATGCATCACCCCACCTCACCTTTCCCGTTCAGCAGCCATAGTGTGTTTTCTAAACGTGTGACTCTGTTCTGTTTTGTAATTCAGTTCAAGTGTAGCGGTTTTTACATTCCCTCTCTAAGTGATATCTTATGATAAGTGTCTTTTTCTGTGTGACTTATTTCACTTAGAATCGTCGTACTTAAATCCACTCATCGTGCTGCTACTAGCCTTATGACGTGGATTTCATGGCTGAGTGATATTCCATTGTACATGAGGACCACAACTTCTTTATCCATTTTTCTCTTTCCTAGGATATTTAAGGTGTAATGAAGTGGGGGTTCTTGTCCACAGAGCAGCCCTAAACTTTGGGGTGCCTGTGTCTTGCTGATTTTTAGTTTTCCCAATTTATACGCCCATGAGTGGAAGTGCCCTATGCTCTCCAAGCTGTGTTTTTTAGATGTTTCAGAACACACCGTACACTTCTCCAGAGTGGCTGTTGGCAATTTACATCCCACCCATCAGCGTAGCAAGGCTCCCATTTCTCCATGGCCGGTCCTGCATTTCTGGTTTGGACACTTTTTTCCGCATGGCCCTTTTGCCCGCTGGGAAGCGAGACTTCTTTGGAGCGCTGATTGGCCTTTCCAGGTTGCTTGGTTGGCCAAAAAGGGCGTATGCGTTTTTTCCTGAATATATTCAGGAAAAAACGCATACTCCCTTTTTGGCCAAGGGCATCATTGTCCACGTTTTGCCGCTTTTCATGTGCTTTCAAGGCGATTCGAATCTACCTCCTGAAATCTGTTTCCTGCAATTCTGCCTTGCTTTCAAAGCCTCTTCGTTGCCTTCCCTTAATATATTTGTGGACGAGAGGTATCATTTAAAACTCTGCAGGTTTGTGAATTGCAGTGCCCCTGAGCTCCATTTTTCAACTCGCTTTTTTGGGAGCTGGCCGCAAAAGCGCAGGATTGCTTCAGGCCCTCTTCTGGTTCTGGGGGGCAGGCTGAGCTTGTGCTTAATTCTTCTTCCTGATGGGAAAATAGAGTGACCTGTGCCTGTCCCAACACCTAGAGCTAGTCTCTCATTGGTTCCCCCTCTTCCCGTTCATCCTCAGGACAAATTGCAACCTGTACGGAACAGGAGGGTAAAGGTGCTGATTCTCCAAGGAGGGAGATGGCTAGTAAATCGGCTGGAATGGCGAACCCGAGCAAAGGAGATGAGAAATGAGGTGCGTTTTAGAAACCTTTCCCGATCACACGGTGTACCATCTTCTGGGTTTCTCATGCCTGTTTTCGACGTAGGAAGATGCCCTTGAACCTGGAGATTTGGGACCCATGGGATGGGTACCATGCAGTATTACTTGAAAGGGTCTGCGTTGGCTCACCCAACCTCACCGAACCTCTCAGCCCCAAGAGTGTCCACCCTTATGTCTCAATCAGCTGTGGGTCTAGATATGGTCAATCCAGGTTGCATCACAGCCCCTGAACGAATTTTGTAAGAATTTCTCTCTCTTTCACTGCCTTTGTTTCACGGGTTTTGAAAAGTAATTTATTTTTATAATGGGGTTTAGCTGCTTTTCACGGCTGTGTTTATGCCGCTTTACACCCCCTTGACTCACTTACAGAGAGATATCAATACATAGGTTTGAAGATTCTTACTAGTCAGATATATTCTTGTGCGGTGAATAGGGGGTGTTGAGTCCAGTTCACTGAAAAAGGAATAGGTCTTGTCTCTTACATATTGGGTTTATGGAACGGTATCTGAGCTAATTTGAAACCCTTGTTTTATGCATCACCCCACCTCACCTTTCCCGTTCAGCAGCCATAGTGTGTTTTCTAAACGTGTGACTCTGTTCTGTTTTGTAATTCAGTTCAAGTGTAGCGGTTTTTACATTCCCTCTAGAAGTGATATCTTATGATAAGTGTCTTTTTCTGTGTGACTTATTTCACTTAGAATCGTCGTACCTAAATCCACTCATCGTGCTGCTACTAGCCTTATGACGTGGATTTCATGGCTGAGTGATATTCCATTGTACATGAGGACCCCAACTTCTTTATCCATTTTTCTCTTTCCTAGGATATTTAAGGTGTAATGAAGTGGGGGTTCTTGTCAACAGAGCAGCCCTAAACTTTGGGGTGCCTGTGTCTTGCTGATTTTTAGTTTTCCCAATTTATACGCCCATGAGTGGAAGTGCCCTATGCTCTCCAAGCTGTGTTTTTTAGATGTTTCAGAACACACCGTACACTTCTCCAGAGTGGCTGTTGGCAATTTACATCCCACCCATCAGCGTAGCAAGGCTCCCATTTCTCCATGGCCGGTCCTGCATTTCTGGTTTGGACACTTTTTTCCGCATGGCCCTTTTGCCCGCTGGGAAGCGAGACTTCTTTGGAGCGCTGATTGGCCTTTCCAGGTTGCTTGGTTGGCCAAAAAGGGCGTATGCGTTTTTTCCTGAATATATTCAGGAAAAAACGCATACGCCCTTTTTGGCCAAGGGCATCATTGTCCACGTTTTGCCGCTTTTCATGTGCTTTCAAGGCGATTCGAATCTACCTCCTGAAATCTGTTTCCTGCAATTCTGCCTTGCTTTCAAAGCCTCTTCGTTGCCTTCCCTTAATATATTTGTGGACGAGAGGTATCATTTAAAACTCTGCAGGTTTGTGAATTGCAGTGCCCCTGAGCTCCATTTTTCAACTCGCTTTTTTGGGAGCTGGCCGCAAAAGCGCAGGATTGCTTCAGGCCCTCTTCTGGTTCTGGGGGGCAGGCTGAGCTTGTGCTTAATTCTTCTTCCTGATGGGAAAATAGAGTGACCTGTGCCTGTCCCAACACCTAGAGCTAGTCTCTCATTGGTTCCCCCTCTTCCCGTTCATCCTCAGGACAAATTGCAACCTGTACGGAACAGGAGGTTAAAGGTGCTGATTCTCCAAGGAGGGAGATGGCTAGTAAATCGGCTGGAATGGCGAACCCGAGCAAAGGAGATGAGAAATGAGGTGCGTTTTAGAAACCTTTCCCGATCACACGGTGTACCATCTTCTGGCTTTCTCATGCCTGTTTTCGACGTAGGAAGATGCCCTTGAACCTGGAGATTTGGGACCCATGGGATGGGTACCATGCAGTATTACTTGAAAGGGTCTGCGTTGGCTCACCCAACCTCACCGAACCTCTCAGCCCCAAGAGTGTCCACCCTTATGTCTCAGTCAGCTCTGGGTCTAGATATGGTCAATCCAGGTTGCATCACAGCCCCTGAACGAATTTTGTAAGAATTTCTCTCTCTTTCACTGTCTTTGTTTCACGGGTTTTGAAAAGTAATTTATTTTTATAATGGGGTTTAGCTGCTTTTCACGGCTGTGTTTATGCCGCTTTACACCCCCTTGACTCACTTACAGAGAGATATCAATACATAGGTTTGAAGATTCTTACTAGTCAGATATATTCTTGTGCGGTGAATAGGGGGTGTTGAGTCCAGTTCACTGAAAAAGGAATAGGTCTTGTCTCTTACATATTGGGTTTATGGAACGGTATCTGAGCTAATTTGAAACCCTTGTTTTATGCATCACCCCACCTCACCTTTCCCGTTCAGCAGCCGTAGTGTGTTTCCTAAACGTGTGACTCTGTTCTGTTTTGTAATTCAGTTCAAGTGTAGCGGTTTTTACATTCCCTCTAGAAGTGATATCTTATGATAAGTGTCTTTTTCTGTGTGACTTATTTCACTTAGAATCGTCGTACCTAAATCCACTCATCGTGCTGCTACTAGCCTTATGACGTTGATTTCATGGCTGAGTGATATTCCATTGTACATGAGGACCCCAACTTCTTTATCCATTTTTCTCTTTCCTAGGATATTTAAGGTGTAATGTAGTGGGGGTTCTTGTCCACAGAGCAGCCCTAAACTTTGGGGTGCCTGTGTCTTGCTGATTTTTAGTTTTCCCAATTTATACGCCCGTGAGTGGAAGTGCCCTATGCTCTCCAAGCTGTGTTTTTTAGATGTTTCAGAACACACCGTACACTTCTCCAGAGTGGCTGTTGGCAATTTACATCCCACCCATCAGCGTAGCAAGGCTCCCATTTCTCCATGGCCGGTCCTGCATTTCTGGTTTGGACACTTTTTTCCGCATGGCCCTTTTGCCCGCTGGGAAGCGAGACTTCTTTGGAGCGCTGATTGGCCTTTCCAGGTTGCTTGGTTGGCCAAAAAGGGCGTATGCGTTTTTTCCTGAATATATTCAGGAAAAAACGCATACGCCCTTTTTGGCCAAGGGCATCATTGTCCACGTTTTGCCGCTTTTCATGTGCTTTCAAGGCGATTCGAATCTACCTCCTGAAATCTGTTTCCTGCAATTCTGCCTTGCTTTCAGAGCCTCTTCGTTGCCTTCCCTTAATATATTTGTGGACGAGAGGTATCATTTAAAACTCTGCAGGTTTGTGAATTGCAGTGCCCCTGAGCTCCATTTTTCAACTCGCTTTTTTGGGAGCTGGCCGCAAAAGCGCAGGATTGCTTCAGGCCCTCTTCTGGTTCTGGGGGGCAGGCTGAGCTTGTGCTTAATTCTTCTTCCTGATGGGAAAATAGAGTGACCTGTGCCTGTCCCAACACCTAGAGCTAGTCTCTCATTGGTTCCCCCTCTTCCCGTTCATCCTCAGGACAATTTGCAACCTGTACGGAACAGGAGGGTAAAGGTGCTGATTCTCCAAGGAGGGAGATGGCTAGTAAATCGGCTGGAATGGCGAACCCGAGCAAAGGAGATGAGAAATGAGGTGCGTTTTAGAAACCTTTCCCGATCACACAGTGTACCATCTTCTGGGTTTCTCATGCCTGTTTTCGACGTAGGAAGATGCCCTTGAACCTGGAGATTTGGGACCCATGGGATGGGTACCATGCAGTATTACTTGAAAGGGTCTGCGTTGGCTCACCCAACCTCACCGAACCTCTCAGCCCCAAGAGTGTCCACCCTTATGTCTCATTCAGCTGTGGGTCTAGATATGGTCAATCCAGGTTGCATCACAGCCCCTGAACGAATTTTGGAAGAATTTCTCTCTCTTTCACTGCCTTTGTTTCACGGGTTTTGAAAAGTAATTTATTTTTATAATGGGGTTTAGCTGCTTTTCACGGCTGTGTTTATGCCGCTTTACAACCCCTTGACTCACTTACAGAGAGATATCAATACATAGGTTTGAAGATTCTTACTAGTCAGATATATTCTTGTGTGGTGAATAGGGGGTGTTGAGTCCAGTTCACTGAAAAAGGGATAGGTCTTGTCTCTTACATATTGGGTTTATGGAACGGTATCTGAGCTAATTTGAAACCCTTGTTTTATGCATCACCCCACCTCACCTTTCCCGTTCAGCAGCCATAGTGTGTTTTCTAAACGTGTGACTCTGTTCTGTTTTGTAATTCAGTTCAAGTGTAGCGGTTTTTACATTCCCTCTAGAAGTGATATCTTATGATAAGTGTCTTTTTCTGTGTGACTTATTTCACTTAGAATCGTCGTACCTAAATCCACTCATCGTGCTGCTACTAGCCTTATGACGTGGATTTCATGGCTGAGTGATATTCCATTGTACATGAGGACCCCAACTTCTTTATCCATTTTTCTCTTTCCTAGGATATTTAAGGTGTAATGAAATGGGGGTTCTTGTCAACAGAGCAGCCCTAAACTTTGGGGTGCCTGTGTCTTGCTGATTTTTAGTTTTCCCAATTTATACGCCCATGAGTGGAAGTGCCCTATGCTCTCCAAGCTGTGTTTTTTAGATGTTTCAGAACACACCGTACACTTCTCCAGAGTGGCTGTTGGCAATTTACATCCCACCCATCAGCGTAGCAAGGCTCCCATTTCTCCATGGCCGGTCCTGCATTTCTGGTTTGGACACTTTTTTCCGCATGGCCCTTTTGCCCGCTGGGAAGCGAGACTTCTTTGGAGCGCTGATTGGCCTTTCCAGGTTGCTTGGTTGGCCAAAAAGGGCGTATGCGTTTTTTCCTGAATATATTCAGGAAAAAACGCATACGCCCTTTTTGGCCAAGGGCATCATTGTCCACGTTTTGCCGCTTTTCATGTGCTTTCAAGGCGATTCGAATCTACCTCCTGAAATCTGTTTCCTGCAATTCTGCCTTGCTTTCAGAGCCTCTTCGTTGCCTTCCCTTAATATATTTGTGGACGAGAGGTATCATTTAAAACTCTGCAGGTTTGTGAATTGCAGTGCCCCTGAGCTCCATTTTTCAACTCGCTTTTTTGGGAGCTGGCCGCAAAAGCGCAGGATTGCTTCAGGCCCTCTTCTGGTTCTGGGGGGCAGGCTGAGCTTGTGCTTAATTCTTCTTCCTGATGGGAAAATAGAGTGACCTGTGCCTGTCCCAACACCTAGAGCTAGTCTCTCATTGGTTCCCCCTCTTCCCGTTCATCCTCAGGACAAATTGCAACCTGTACGGAACAGGAGGTTAAAGGTGCTGATTCTCCAAGGAGGGAGATGGCTAGTAAATCGGCTGGAATGGCGAACCCGAGCAAAGGAGATGAGAAATGAGGTGCGTTTTAGAAACCTTTCCCGATCACACGGTGTACCATCTTCTGGCTTTCTCATGCCTGTTTTCGACGTAGGAAGATGCCCTTGAACCTGGAGATTTGGGACCCATGGGATGGGTACCATGCAGTATTACTTGAAAGGGTCTGCGTTGGCTCACCCAACCTCACCGAACCTCTCAGCCCCAAGAGTGTCCACCCTTATGTCTCAGTCAGCTCTGGGTCTAGATATGGTCAATCCAGGTTGCATCACAGCCCCTGAACGAATTTTGTAAGAATTTCTCTCTCTTTCACTGTCTTTGTTTCACGGGTTTTGAAAAGTAATTTATTTTTATAATGGGGTTTAGCTGCTTTTCACGGCTGTGTTTATGCCGCTTTACACCCCCTTGACTCACTTACAGAGAGATATCAATACATAGGTTTGAAGATTCTTACTAGTCAGATATATTCTCGTGCGGTGAATAGGGGGTGTTGAGTCCAGTTCACTGAAAAAGGAATAGGTCTTGTCTCTTACATATTGGGTTTATGGAACGGTATCTGAGCTAATTTGAAACCCTTGTTTTATGCATCACCCCACCTCACCTTTCCCGTTCAGCAGCCATAGTGTGTTTTCTGAACGTGTGACTCTGTTCTGTTTTGTAATTCAGTTCAAGTGTAGCGGTTTTTACATTCCCTCTCTAAGTGATATCTTATGATAAGTGTCTTTTTCTGTGTGACTTATTTCACTTAGAATCGTCGTACCTAAATCCACTCATCGTGCTGCTACTAGCCTTATGACGTGGATTTCATGGCTGAGTGATATTCCATTGTACATGAGGACCCCAACTTCTTTATCCATTTTTCTCTTTCCTAGGATATTTAAGGTGTAATGAAGTGGGGGTTCTTGTCAACAGAGCAGCCCTAAACTTTGGGGTGCCTGTGTCTTGCTGATTTTTAGTTTTCCCAATTTATACGCCCATGAGTGGAAGTGCCCTATGCTCTCCAAGCTGTGTTTTTTAGATGTTTCAGAACACACCGTACACTTCTCCAGAGTGGCTGTTGGCAATTTACATCCCACCCATCAGCGTAGCAAGGCTCCCATTTCTCCATGGCCGGTCCTGCATTTCTGGTTTGGACACTTTTTTCCGCATGGCCCTTTTGCCCGCTGGGAAGCGAGACTTCTTTGGAGCGCTGATTGGCCTTTCCAGGTTGCTTGGTTGGCCAAAAAGGGCGTATGCGTTTTTTCCTGAATATATTCAGGAAAAAACGCATACGCCCTTTTTGGCCAAGGGCATCATTGTCCACGTTTTGCCGCTTTTCATGTGCTTTCAAGGCGATTCGAATCTACCTCCTGAAATCTGTTTCCTGCAATTCTGCCTTGCTTTCAAAGCCTCTTCGTTGCCTTCCCTTAATATATTTGTGGACGAGAGGTATCATTTAAAACTCTGCAGGTTTGTGAATTGCAGTGCCCCTGAGCTCCATTTTTCAACTCGCTTTTTTGGGAGCTGGCCGCAAAAGCGCAGGATTGCTTCAGGCCCTCTTCTGGTTCTGGGGGGCAGGCTGAGCTTGTGCTTAATTCTTCTTCCTGATGGGAAAATAGAGTGACCTGTGCCTGTCCCAACACCTAGAGCTAGTCTCTCATTGGTTCCCCCTCTTCCCGTTCATCCTCAGGACAAATTGCAACCTGTACGGAACAGGAGGTTAAAGGTGCTGATTCTCCAAGGAGGGAGATGGCTAGTAAATCGGCTGGAATGGCGAACCCGAGCAAAGGAGATGAGAAATGAGGTGCGTTTTAGAAACCTTTCCCGATCACACGGTGTACCATCTTCTGGCTTTCTCATGCCTGTTTTCGACGTAGGAAGATGCCCTTGAACCTGGAGATTTGGGACCCATGGGATGGGTACCATGCAGTATTACTTGAAAGGGTCTGCGTTGGCTCACCCAACCTCACCGAACCTCTCAGCCCCAAGAGTGTACACCCTGATGTCTCAATCAGCTGTGGGTCTAGATATGGTCAATCCAGGTTGCATCACAGCCCCTGAACGAATTTTGTAAGAATTTCTCTCTCTTTCACTGTCTTTGTTTCACGGGTTTTGAAAAGTAATTTATTTTTATAATGGGGTTTAGCTGCTTTTCACGGCTGTGTTTATGCCGCTTTACACCCCCTTGACTCACTTACAGAGAGATATCAATACATAGGTTTGAAGATTCTTCCTAGTCAGATATATTCTTGTGCGGTGAATAGGGGGTGTTGAGTCCAGTTCACTGAAAAAGGAATAGGTCTTGTCTCTTACATATTGGGTTTATGGAACGGTATCTGAGCTAATTTGAAACCCTTGTTTTATGCATCACCCCACCTCACCTTTCCCGTTCAGCAGCCGTAGTGTGTTTCCTAAACGTGTGACTCTGTTCTGTTTTGTAATTCAGTTCAAGTGTAGCGGTTTTTACATTCCCTCTAGAAGTGATATCTTATGATAAGTGTCTTTTTCTGTGTGACTTATTTCACTTAGGATCGTCGTACCTAAATCCACTCATCGTGCTGCTACTAGCCTTATGACGTTGATTTCATGGCTGAGTGATATTCCATTGTACATGAGGACCACAACTTCTTTATCCATTTTTCTCTTTCCTAGGATAATTAAGGTGTAATCAAGTGGGGGTTCTTGTCAACAGAGCAGCCCTAAACTTTGGGGTGCCTGTGTCTTGCTGATTTTTAGTTTTCCCAATTTATACGCACATGAGTGGAAGTGCCCTATGCTCTCCAAGCTGTGTTTTTTAGATGTTTCAGAACACACCGTACACTTCTCCAGAGTGGCTGTTGGCAATTTACATCCCACCCATCAGCGTAGCAAGGCTCCCATTTCTCCATGGCCGGTCCTGCATTTCTGGTTTGGACACTTTTTTCCGCATGGCCCTTTTGCCCGCTGGGAAGCGAGACTTCTTTGGAGCGCTGAATGGCCTTTCCAGGTTGCTTGGTTGGCCAAAAAGGGCGTATGCGTTTTTTCCTGAATATATTCAGGAAAAAACGCATACGCCCTTTTTGGCCAAGGGCATCATTGTCCACGTTTTGCCGCTTTTCATGTGCTTTCAAGGCGATTCGAATCTACCTCCTGAAATCTGTTTCCTGCAATTCTGCCTTGCTTTCAAAGCCTCTTCGTTGCCTTCCCTTAATATATTTGTGGACGAGAGGTATCATTTAAAACTCTGCAGGTTTGTGAATTGCAGTGCCCCTGAGCTCCATTTTTCAACTCGCTTTTTTGGGAGCTGGCCGCAAAAGCGCAGGATTGCTTCAGGCCCTCTTCTGGTTCTGGGGGGCAGGCTGAGCTTGTGCTTAATTCTTCTTCCTGATGGGAAAATAGAGTGACCTGTGCCTGTCCCAACACCTAGAGCTAGTCTCTCATTGGTTCCCCCTCTTCCCGTTCATCCTCAGGACAAATTGCAACCTGTACGGAACAGGAGGTTAAAGGTGCTGATTCTCCAAGGAGGGAGATGGCTAGTAAATCGGCTGGAATGGCGAACCCGAGCCAAGGAGATGAGAAATGAGGTGCGTTTTAGAAACCTTTCCCGATCACACGGTGTACCATCTTCTGGGTTTCTCATGCCTGTTTTCGACGTAGGAAGATGCCCTTGAACCTGGAGATTTGGGACCCATGGGATGGGTACCATGCAGTATTACTTGAAAGGGTCTGCGTTGGCTCACCCAACCTCACCGAACCTCTCAGCCCCAAGAGTGTCCACCCTTATGTCTCAATCAGCTGTGGGTCTAGATATGGTCAATCCAGGTTGCATCACAGCCCCTGAACGAATTTTGGAAGAATTTCTCTCTCTTACACTGTCTTTGTTTCACGGGTTTTGAAAAGTAATTTATTTTTATAATGGGGTTTAGCTGCTTTTCACGGCTGTGTTTATGCCGCTTTACACCCCCTTGACTCACTTACAGAGAGATATCAATACATAGGTTTGAAGATTCTTACTAGTCAGATATATTCTTGTGCGGTGAATAGGGGGTGTTGAGTCCAGTTCACTGAAAAAGGAATAGGTCTTGTCTCTTACATATTGGGTTTATGGAACGGTATCTGAGCTAATTTGACACCCTTGTTTTATGCATCACCCCACCTCACCTTTCCCGTTCAGCAGCCATAGTGTGTTTTCTAAACGTGTGACTCTGTTCTGTTTTGTAATTCAGTTCAAGTGTAGCGGTTTTTACATTCCCTCTAGAAGTGATATCTTATGATAAGTGTCTTTTTCTGTGTGACTTATTTCACTTAGAATCGTCGTACCTAAATCCACTCATCGTGCTGCTACTAGCCTTATGACGTGGATTTCATGGCTGAGTGATATTCCATTGTACATGAGGACCCCAACTTCTTTATCCATTTTTCTCTTTCCTAGGATATTTAAGGTGTAATGAAGTGGGGGTTCTTGTCAACAGAGCAGCCCTAAACTTTGGGGTGCCTGTGTCTTGCTGATTTTTAGTTTTCCCAATTTATACGCCCATGAGTGGAAGTGCCCTATGCTCTCCAAGCTGTGTTTTTTAGATGTTTCAGAACACACCGTACACTTCTCCAGAGTGGCTGTTGGCAATTTACATCCCACCCATCAGCGTAGCAAGGCTCCCATTTCTCCATGGCCGGTCCTGCATTTCTGGTTTGGACACTTTTTTCCGCATGGCCCTTTTGCCCGCTGGGAAGCGAGACTTCTTTGGAGCGCTGATTGGCCTTTCCAGGTTGCTTGGTTGGCCAAAAAGGGCGTATGCGTTTTTTCCTGAATATATTCAGGAAAAAACGCATACGCCCTTTTTGGCCAAGGGCATCATTGTCCACGTTTTGCCGCTTTTCATGTGCTTTCAAGGCGATTCGAATCTACCTCCTGAAATCTGTTTCCTGCAATTCTGCCTTGCTTTCAGAGCCTCTTCGTTGCCTTCCCTTAATATATTTGTGGACGAGAGGTATCATTTAAAACTCTGCAGGTTTGTGAATTGCAGTGCCCCTGAGCTCCATTTTTCAACTCGCTTTTTTGGGAGCTGGCCGCAAAAGCGCAGGATTGCTTCAGGCCCTCTTCTGGTTCTGGGGGGCAGGCTGAGCTTGTGCTTAATTCTTCTTCCTGATGGGAAAATAGAGTGACCTGTGCCTGTCCCAACACCTAGAGCTAGTCTCTCATTGGTTCCCCCTCTTCCCGTTCATCCTCAGGACAAATTGCAACCTGTACGGAACAGGAGGTTAAAGGTGCTGATTCTCCAAGGAGGGAGATGGCTAGTAAATCGGCTGGAATGGCGAACCCGAGCAAAGGAGATGAGAAATGAGGTGCGTTTTAGAAACCTTTCCCGATCACACGGTGTACCATCTTCTGGCTTTCTCATGCCTGTTTTCGACGTAGGAAGATGCCCTTGAACCTGGAGATTTGGGACCCATGGGATGGGTACCATGCAGTATTACTTGAAAGGGTCTGCGTTGGCTCACCCAACCTCACCGAACCTCTCAGCCCCAAGAGTGTACACCCTGATGTCTCAATCAGCTGTGGGTCTAGATATGGTCAATCCAGGTTGCATCACAGCCCCTGAACGAATTTTGTAAGAATTTCTCTCTCTTTCACTGTCTTTGTTTCACGGGTTTTGAAAAGTAATTTATTTTTATAATGGGGTTTAGCTGCTTTTCACGGCTGTGTTTATGCCGCTTTACACCCCCTTGACTCACTTACAGAGAGATATCAATACATAGGTTTGAAGATTCTTCCTAGTCAGATATATTCTTGTGCGGTGAATAGGGGGTGTTGAGTCCAGTTCACTGAAAAAGGAATAGGTCTTGTCTCTTACATATTGGGTTTATGGAACGGTATCTGAGCTAATTTGAAACCCTTGTTTTATGCATCACCCCACCTCACCTTTCCCGTTCAGCAGCCGTAGTGTGTTTCCTAAACGTGTGACTCTGTTCTGTTTTGTAATTCAGTTCAAGTGTAGCGGTTTTTACATTCCCTCTAGAAGTGATATCTTATGATAAGTGTCTTTTTCTGTGTGACTTATTTCACTTAGGATCGTCGTACCTAAATCCACTCATCGTGCTGCTACTAGCCTTATGACGTTGATTTCATGGCTGAGTGATATTCCATTGTACATGAGGACCACAACTTCTTTATCCATTTTTCTCTTTCCTAGGATAATTAAGGTGTAATCAAGTGGGGGTTCTTGTCAACAGAGCAGCCCTAAACTTTGGGGTGCCTGTGTCTTGCTGATTTTTAGTTTTCCCAATTTATACGCACATGAGTGGAAGTGCCCTATGCTCTCCAAGCTGTGTTTTTTAGATGTTTCAGAACACACCGTACACTTCTCCAGAGTGGCTGTTGGCAATTTACATCCCACCCATCAGCGTAGCAAGGCTCCCATTTCTCCATGGCCGGTCCTGCATTTCTGGTTTGGACACTTTTTTCCGCATGGCCCTTTTGCCCGCTGGGAAGCGAGACTTCTTTGGAGCGCTGAATGGCCTTTCCAGGTTGCTTGGTTGGCCAAAAAGGGCGTATGCGTTTTTTCCTGAATATATTCAGGAAAAAACGCATACGCCCTTTTTGGCCAAGGGCATCATTGTCCACGTTTTGCCGCTTTTCATGTGCTTTCAAGGCGATTCGAATCTACCTCCTGAAATCTGTTTCCTGCAATTCTGCCTTGCTTTCAAAGCCTCTTCGTTGCCTTCCCTTAATATATTTGTGGACGAGAGGTATCATTTAAAACTCTGCAGGTTTGTGAATTGCAGTGCCCCTGAGCTCCATTTTTCAACTCGCTTTTTTGGGAGCTGGCCGCAAAAGCGCAGGATTGCTTCAGGCCCTCTTCTGGTTCTGGGGGGCAGGCTGAGCTTGTGCTTAATTCTTCTTCCTGATGGGAAAATAGAGTGACCTGTGCCTGTCCCAACACCTAGAGCTAGTCTCTCATTGGTTCCCCCTCTTCCCGTTCATCCTCAGGACAAATTGCAACCTGTACGGAACAGGAGGTTAAAGGTGCTGATTCTCCAAGGAGGGAGATGGCTAGTAAATCGGCTGGAATGGCGAACCCGAGCCAAGGAGATGAGAAATGAGGTGCGTTTTAGAAACCTTTCCCGATCACACGGTGTACCATCTTCTGGGTTTCTCATGCCTGTTTTCGACGTAGGAAGATGCCCTTGAACCTGGAGATTTGGGACCCATGGGATGGGTACCATGCAGTATTACTTGAAAGGGTCTGCGTTGGCTCACCCAACCTCACCGAACCTCTCAGCCCCAAGAGTGTCCACCCTTATGTCTCAATCAGCTGTGGGTCTAGATATGGTCAATCCAGGTTGCATCACAGCCCCTGAACGAATTTTGGAAGAATTTCTCTCTCTTACACTGTCTTTGTTTCACGGGTTTTGAAAAGTAATTTATTTTTATAATGGGGTTTAGCTGCTTTTCACGGCTGTGTTTATGCCGCTTTACACCCCCTTGACTCACTTACAGAGAGATATCAATACATAGGTTTGAAGATTCTTACTAGTCAGATATATTCTTGTGCGGTGAATAGGGGGTGTTGAGTCCAGTTCACTGAAAAAGGAATAGGTCTTGTCTCTTACATATTGGGTTTATGGAACGGTATCTGAGCTAATTTGACACCCTTGTTTTATGCATCACCCCACCTCACCTTTCCCGTTCAGCAGCCATAGTGTGTTTTCTAAACGTGTGACTCTGTTCTGTTTTGTAATTCAGTTCAAGTGTAGCGGTTTTTACATTCCCTCTAGAAGTGATATCTTATGATAAGTGTCTTTTTCTGTGTGACTTATTTCACTTAGAATCGTCGTACCTAAATCCACTCATCGTGCTGTTACTAGCCTTATGACGTTGATTTCATGGCTGAGTGATATTCCATTGTACATGAGGACCCCAACTTCTTTATCCATTTTTCGCTTTCCTAGGATATTTAAGGTGTAATGAAGTGGGGGTTCTTGTCAACAGAGCAGCCCTAAACTTTGGGGTGCCTGTGTCTTGCTGATTTTTAGTTTTCCCAATTTATACGCCCATGAGTGGAAGTGCCCTATGCTCTCCAAGCTGTGTTTTTTAGATGTTTCAGAACACACCGTACACTTCTCCAGAGTGGCTGTTGGCAATTTACATCCCACCCATCAGCGTAGCAAGGCTCCCATTTCTCCATGGCCGGTCCTGCATTTCTGGTTTGGACACTTTTTTCCGCATGGCCCTTTTGCCCGCTGGGAAGCGAGACTTCTTTGGAGCGCTGATTGGCCTTTCCAGGTTGCTTGGTTGGCCAAAAAGGGCGTATGCGTTTTTTCCTGAATATATTCAGGAAAAAACGCATACGCCCTTTTTGGCCAAGGGCATCATTGTCCACGTTTTGCCGCTTTTCATGTGCTTTCAAGGCGATTCGAATCTACCTCCTGAAATCTGTTTCCTGCAATTCTGCCTTGCTTTCAAAGCCTCTTCGTTGCCTTCCCTTAATATATTTGTGGACGAGAGGTATCATTTAAAACTCTGCAGGTTTGTGAATTGCAGTGCCCCTGAGCTCCATTTTTCAACTCGCTTTTTTGGGAGCTGACCGCAAAAGCGCAGGATTGCTTCAGGCCCTCTTCTGGTTCTGGGGGGCAGGCTGAGCTTGTGCTTAATTCTTCTTCCTGATGGGAAAATAGAGTGACCTGTGCCTGTCCCAACACCTAGAGCTAGTCTCTCATTGGTTCCCCCTCTTCCCGTTCATCCTCAGGACAATTTGCAACCTGTACGGAACAGGAGGGTAAAGGTGCTGATTCTCCAAGGAGGGAGATGGCTAGTAAATCGGCTGGAATGGCGAACCCGAGCAAAGGAGATGAGAAATGAGGTGCGTTTTAGAAACCTTTCCCGATCACACGGTGTACCATCTTCTGGGTTTCTCATGCCTGTTTTCGACGTAGGAAGATGCCCTTGAACCTGGAGATTTGGGACCCATGGGATGGGTACCATGCAGTATTACTTGAAAGGGTCTGCGTTGGCTCACCCAACCTCACCAAACCTCTCAGCCCCAAGAGTGTCCACCCTTATGTCTCAATCAGCTGTGGGTCTAGATATGGTCAATCCAGGTTGCATCACAGCCCCTGAACGAATTTTGGAAGAATTTCTCTCTCTTTCACTGTCTTTGTTTCACGGGTTTTGAAAAGTAATTTATTTTTATAATGGGGTTTAGCTGCTTTTCACGGCTGTGTTTATGCCGCTTTACACCCCCTTGACTCACTTACAGAGAGATATCAATACATAGGTTTGAAGATTCTTACTAGTCAGATATATTCTTGTGCGGTGAATCGGGGGTGTTGAGTCCAGTTCACTGAAAAAGGAATAGGTCTTGTCTCTTACATATTGGGTTTATGGAACGGTATCTGAGCTAATTTGAAACCCTTGTTTTATGCATCACCCCACCTCACCTTTCCCGTTCAGCAGCCATAGTGTGTTTTCTAAACGTGTGACTCTGTTCTGTTTTGTAATTCAGTTCAAGTGTAGCGGTTTTTACATTCCCTCTAGAAGTGATATCTTATGATAAGTGTCTTTTTCTGTGTGACTTATTTCACTTAGAATCGTCGTACCTAAATCCACTCATCGTGCTGCTACTAGCCTTATGACGTTGATTTCATGGCTGAGTGATATTCCATTGTACATGAGGACCCCAACTTCTTTATCCATTTTTCTCTTTCCTAGGATATTTAAGGTGTAATGAAGTGGGGGTTCTTGTCAACAGAGCAGCCCTAAACTTTGGGGTGCCTGTGTCTTGCTGATTTTTAGTTTTCCCAATTTATACGCCCATGAGTGGAAGTGCCCTATGCTCTCCAAGCTGTGTTTTTTAGATGTTTCAGAACACACCGTACACTTCTCCAGAGTGGCTGTTGGCAATTTACATCCCACCCATCAGCGTAGCAAGGCTCCCATTTCTCCATGGCCGGTCCTGCATTTCTGGTTTGGACACTTTTTTCCGCATGGCCCTTTTGCCCGCTGGGAAGCGAGACTTCTTTGGAGCGCTGATTGGCCTTTCCAGGTTGCTTGGTTGGCCAAAAAGGGCGTATGCGTTTTTTCCTGAATATATTCAGGAAAAAACGCATACGCCCTTTTTGGCCAAGGGCATCATTGTCCACGTTTTGCCGCTTTTCATGTGCTTTCAAGGCGATTCGAATCTACCTCCTGAAATCTGTTTCCTGCAATTCTGCCTTGCTTTCAAAGCCTCTTCGTTGCCTTCCCTTAATATATTTGTGGACGAGAGGTATCATTTAAAACTCTGCAGGTTTGTGAATTGCAGTGCCCCTGAGCTCCATTTTTCAACTCGCTTTTTTGGGAGCTGGCCGCAAAAGCGCAGGATTGCTTCAGGCCCTCTTCTGGTTCTGGGGGGCAGGCTGAGCTTGTGCTTAATTCTTCTTCCTGATGGGAAAATAGAGTGACCTGTGCCTGTCCCAACACCTAGAGCTAGTCTCTCATTGGTTCCCCCTCTTCCCGTTCATCCTCAGGACAAATTGCAACCTGTACGGAACAGGAGGTTAAAGGTGCTGATTCTCCAAGGAGGGAGATGGCTAGTAAATCGGCTGGAATGGCGAACCCGAGCAAAGGAGATGAAAAATGAGGTGCGTTTTAGAAACCTTTCCCGATCACACGGTGTACCATCTTCTGGCTTTCTCATGCCTGTTTTCGACGTAGGAAGATGCCCTTGAACCTGGAGATTTGGGACCCATGGGATGGGTACCATGCAGTATTACTTGAAAAGGTCTGCGTTGGCTCACCCAACCTCACCGAACCTCTCAGCCCCAAGAGTGTCCACCCTGATGTCTCAATCAGCTGTGGGTCTAGATATGGTCAATCCAGGTTGCATCACAGCCCCTGAACGAATTTTGTAAGAATTTCTCTCTCTTTCACTGTCTTTGTTTCACGGGTTTTGAAAAGTAATTTATTTTTATAATGGGGTGTAGCTGCTTTTCACGGCTGTGTTTATGCCGCTTTACACCCCCTTGACTCACTTACAGAGAGATATCAATACATAGGTTTGAAGATTCTTCCTAGTCAGATATATTCTTGTGCGGTGAATAGGGGGTGTTGAGTCCAGTTCACTGAAAAAGGAATAGGTCTTGTCTCTTACATATTGGGTTTATGGAACGGTATCTGAGCTAATTTGAAACCCTTGTTTTATGCATCACCCCACCTCACCTTTCCCGTTCAGCAGCCGTAGTGTGTTTCCTAAACGTGTGACTCTGTTCTGTTTTGTAATTCAGTTCAAGTGTAGCGGTTTTTACATTCCCTCTCTAAGTGATATCTTATGATAAGTGTCTTTTTCTGTGTGACTTATTTCACTTAGAATCGTCGTACCTAAATCCACTCATCGTGCTGCTACTAGCCTTATGACGTTGATTTCATGGCTGAGTGATATTCCATTGTACATGAGGACCCCAACTTCTTTATCCATTTTTCTCTTTCCTAGGATATTTAAGGTGTAATGAAGTGGGGGTTCTTGTCAACAGAGCAGCCCTAAACTTTGGGGTGCCTGTGTCTTGCTGATTTTTAGTTTTCCCAATTTATACGCCCATGAGTGGAAGTGCCCTATGCTCTCCAAGCTGTGTTTTTTAGATGTTTCAGAACACACCGTACACTTCTCCAGAGTGGCTGTTGGCAATTTACATCCCGCCCATCAGCGTAGCAAGGCTCCCATTTCTCCATGGCCGGTCCTGCATTTCTGGTTTGGACACTTTTTTCCGCATGGCCCTTTTGCCCGCTGGGAAGCGAGACTTCTTTGGAGCGCTGATTGGCCTTTCCAGGTTGCTTGGTTGGCCAAAAAGGGCGTATGCGTTTTTTCCTGAATATATTCAGGAAAAAACGCATACGCCCTTTTTGGCCAAGGGCATCATTGTCCACATTTTGCCGCTTTTCATGTGCTTTCAAGGCGATTCGAATCTACCTCCTGAAATCTGTTGCCTGCAATTCTGCCTTGCTTTCAAAGCCTCTTCGTTGCCTTCCCTTAATATATTTGTGGACGACAGGTATCATTTAAAACTCTGCAGGTTTGTGAATTGCAGTGCCCCTGAGCTCCATTTTTCAACTCGCTTTTTTGGGAGCTGGCCGCAAAAGCGCAGGATTGCTTCAGGCCCTCTTCTGGTTCTGGGGGGCAGGCTGAGCTTGTGCTTAATTCTTCTTCCTGATGGGAAAATAGAGTGACCTGTGCCTGTCCCAACACCTAGAGCTAGTCTCTCATTGGTTCCCCCTCTTCCCGTTCATCCTCAGGACAAATTGCAACCTGTACGGAACAGGAGGTTAAAGGTGCTGATTCTCCAAGGAGGGAGATGGCTAGTAAATCGGCTGGAATGGCGAACCCGAGCAAAGGAGATGAGAAATGAGGTGCGTTTTAGAAACCTTTCCCGATCACACGGTGTACCATCTTCTGGGTTTCTCATGCCTGTTTTCGACGTAGGAATATGCCCTTGAACCTGGAGATTTGGGACCCATGGGATGGGTACCATGCAGTATTACTTGAAAAGGTCTGCGTTGGCTCACCCAACCTCACCGAACCTCTCAGCCCCAAGAGTGTCCACCCTTATGTCTCAATCAGCTGTGGGTCTAGATATGGTCAATCCAGGTTGCATCACAGCCCCTGAACGAATTTTGTAAGAATTTCTCTCTCTTTCACTGTCTTTGTTTCACGGGTTTTGAAAAGTAATTTATTTTTATAATGGGGTTTAGCTGCTTTTCACGGCTGTGTTTATGCCGCTTTACACCCCCTTGACTCACTTACAGAGAGATATCAATACATAGGTTTGAAGATTCTTACTAGTCAGATATATTCTTGTGCGGTGAATAGGGGGTGTTGAGTCCAGTTCACTGAAAAAGGAATAGGTCTTGTCTCTTACATATTGGGTTTATGGAACGGTATCTGAGCTAATTTGAAACCCTTGTTTTATGCATCACCCCACCTCACCTTTCCCGTTCAGCAGCCATAGTGTGTTTCCTAAACGTGTGACTCTGTTCTGTTTTGTAAATCAGTTCAAGTGTAGCGGTTTTTACATTCCCTCTAGAAGTGATATCTTAGGATAAGTGTCTTTTTCTGTGTGACTTATTTCACTTAGAATCGTCGTACCTAAATCCACTCATCGTGCTGCTACTAGCCTTATGACGTTGATTTCATGGCTGAGTGATATTCCATTGTACATGAGGACCCCAACTTCTTTATCCATTTTTCTCTTTCCTAGGATATTTAAGGTGTAATGAAGTGGGGGTTCTTGTCTACAGAGCAGCCCTAAACTTTGGGGTGCCTGTGTCTTGCTGATTTTTAGTTTTCCCAATTTATACGCCCATGAGTGGAAGTGCCCTATGCTCTCCAAGCTGTGTTTTTTAGATGTTTCAGAACACACCGTACACTTCTCCAGAGTGGCTGTTGGCAATTTACATCCTACCCATCAGCGTAGCAAGGCTCCCATTTCTCCATGGCCGGTCCTGCATTTCTGGTTTGGACACTTTTTTCCGCATGGCCCTTTTGCCCGCTGGGAAGTGAGACTTCTTTGGAGCGCTGATTGGCCTTTCCAGGTTGCTTGGTTGGCCAAAAAGGGCGTATGCGTTTTTTCCTGAATATATTCAGGAAAAAACGCATACGCCCTTTTTGGCCAAGGGCATCATTGTCCACGTTTTGCCGCTTTTCATGTGCTTTCAAGGCGATTCGAATCTACCTCCTGAAATCTGTTTCCTGCAATTCTGCCTTGCTTTCAAAGCGTCTTCGTTGCCTTCCCTTAATATATTTGTGGACGAGAGGTATCATTTAAAACTCTGCAGGTTTGTGAATTGCAGTGCCCCTGAGCTCCATTTTTCAACTCGCTTTTTTGGGAGCTGGCCGCAAAAGCGCAGGATTGCTTCAGGCCCTCTTCTGGTTCTGGGGGGCAGGCTGAGCTTGTGCTTAATTCTTCTTCCTGATGGGAAAATAGAGTGACCTGTGCCAGTCCCAACCCCTAGAGCTAGTCTCTCATTGGTTCCCCCTCTTCCCGTTCATCCTCAGGACAAATTGCAACCTGTACGGAACAGGAGGGTAAAGGTGCTGATTCTCCAAGGAGGGAGATGGCTAGTAAATCGGCTGGAATGGCGAACCCGAGCAAAGGAGATGAGAAATGAGGTGCGTTTTAGAAACCTTTCCCGATCACACGGTGTACCATCTTCTGGGTTTCTCATGCCTGTTTTCGACGTAGGAAGATGCCCTTGAACCTGGAGATTTGGGACCCATGGGATGGGTACCATGCAGTATTACTTGAAAGGGTCTGCGTTGGCTCACCCAACCTCACCGAACCTCTCAGCCCCAAGAGTGTCCACCCTTATGTCTCAATCAGCTGTGGGTCTAGATATGGTCAATCCAGGTTGCATCACAGCCCCTGAACGAATTTTGGAAGAATTTCTCTCTCTTTCACTGTCTTTGTTTCACGGGTTTTGAAAAGTAATTTATTTTTATAATGGGGTTTAGCTGCTTTTCACGGCTGTGTTTATGCCGCTTTACACCCCCTTGACTCACTTACAGAGAGATATCAATACATAGGTTTGAAGATTCTTACTAGTCAGATATATTCTTGTGCAGTGAATAGGGGGTGTTGAGTCCAGTTCACTGAAAAAGGAATAGGTCTTGTCTCTTACATATTGGGTTTATGGAACGGTATCTGAGCTAATTTGAAACCCTTGTTTTATGCATCACCCCACCTCACCTTTCCCGTTCAGCAGCCATAGTGTGTTTTCTAAACGTGTGACTCTGTTCTGTTTTGTAATTCAGTTCAAGTGTAGCGGTTTTTACATTCCCTCTAGAAGTGATATCTTATGATAAGTGTCTTTTTCTGTGTGACTTATTTCACTTAGAATCGTCGTACCTAAATCCACTCATCGTGCTGCTACTAGCCTTATGACGTTGATTTCATGGCTGAGTGATATTCCATTGTACATGAGGACCCCAACTTCTTTATCCATTTTTCTCTTTCCTAGGATATTTAAGGTGTAATGAAGTGGGGGTTCTTGTCAACAGAGCAGCCCTAAACTTTGGGGTGCCTGTGTCTTGCTGATTTTTAGTTTTCCCAATTTATACGCCCATGAGTGGAAGTGCCCTATGCTCTCCAAGCTGTGTTTTTTAGATGTTTCAGAACACACCGTACACTTCTCCAGAGTGGCTGTTGGCAATTTACATCCCACCCATCAGCGTAGCAAGGCTCCCATTTCTCCATGGCCGGTCCTGCATTTCTGGTTTGGACACTTTTTTCCGCATGGCCCTTTTGCCCGCTGGGAAGCGAGACTTCTTTGGAGCGCTGATTGGCCTTTCCAGGTTGCTTGGTTGGCCAAAAAGGGCGTATGCGTTTTTTCCTGAATATATTCAGGAAAAAACGCATACGCCCTTTTTGGCCAAGGGCATCATTGTCCACGTTTGGCCGCTTTTCATGTGCTTTCAAGGCGATTCGAATCTACCTCCTGAAATCTGTTTCCTGCAATTCTGCCTTGCTTTCAAAGCCTCTTCGTTGCCTTCCCTTAATATATTTGTGGACGAGAGGTATCATTTAAAACTCTGCAGGTTTGTGAATTGCAGTGCCCCTGAGCTCCATTTTTCAACTCGCTTTTTTGGGAGCTGGCCGCAAAAGCGCAGGATTGCTTCAGGCCCTCTTCTGGTTCTGGGGGGCAGGCTGAGCTTGTGCTTAATTCTTCTTCCTGATGGGAAAATAGAGTGACCTGTGCCTGTCCCAACACCTAGAGCTAGTCTCTCATTGGTTCCCCCTCTTCCCGTTCATCCTCAGGACAAATTGCAACCTGTACGGAACAGGAGGTTAAAGGTGCTGATTCTCCAAGGAGGGAGATGGCTAGTAAATCGGCTGGAATGGCGAACCCGAGCAAAGGAGATGAGAAATGAGGTGCGTTTTAGAAACCTTTCCCGATCACACGGTGTACCATCTTCTGGGTTTCTCATGCCTGTTTTCGACGTAGGAATATGCCCTTGAACCTGGAGATTTGGGACCCATGGGATGGGTACCATGCAGTATTACTTGAAAAGGTCTGCGTTGGCTCACCCAACCTCACCGAACCTCTCAGCCCCAAGAGTGTCCACCCTTATGTCTCAATCAGCTGTGGGTCTAGATATGGTCAATCCAGGTTGCATCACAGCCCCTGAACGAATTTTGTAAGAATTTCTCTCTCTTTCACTGTCTTTGTTTCACGGGTTTTGAAAAGTAATTTATTTTTATAATGGGGTTTAGCTGCTTTTCACGGCTGTGTTTATGCCGCTTTACACCCCCTTGACTCACTTACAGAGAGATATCAATACATAGGTTTGAAGATTCTTACTAGTCAGATATATTCTTGTGCGGTGAATAGGGTGTGTTGAGTCCAGTTCACTGAAAAAGGAATAGGTCTTGTCTCTTACATATTGGGTTTATGGAACGGTATCTGAGCTAATTTGAAACCCTTGTTTTATGCATCACCCCACCTCACCTTTCCCGTTCAGCAGCCATAGTGTGTTTCCTAAACGTGTGACTCTGTTCTGTTTTGTAATTCAGTTCAAGTGTAGCGGTTTTTACATTCCCTCTAGAAGTGATATCTTAGGATAAGTGTCTTTTTCTGTGTGACTTATTTCACTTAGAATCGTCGTACCTAAATCCACTCATCGTGCTGCTACTAGCCTTATGACGTTGATTTCATGGCTGAGTGATATTCCATTGTACATGAGGACCCCAACTTCTTTATCCATTTTTCTCTTTCCTAGGATATTTAAGGTGTAATGAAGTGGGGGTTCTTGTCTACAGAGCAGCCCTAAACTTTGGGGTGCCTGTGTCTTGCTGATTTTTAGTTTTCCCAATTTATACGCCCATGAGTGGAAGTGCCCTATGCTCTCCAAGCTGTGTTTTTTAGATGTTTCAGAACACACCGTACACTTCTCCAGAGTGGCTGTTGGCAATTTACATCCTACCCATCAGCGTAGCAAGGCTCCCATTTCTCCATGGCCGGTCCTGCATTTCTGGTTTGGACACTTTTTTCCGCATGGCCCTTTTGCCCGCTGGGAAGTGAGACTTCTTTGGAGCGCTGATTGGCCTTTCCAGGTTGCTTGGTTGGCCAAAAAGGGCGTATGCGTTTTTTCCTGAATATATTCAGGAAAAAACGCATACGCCCTTTTTGGCCAAGGGCATCATTGTCCACGTTTTGCCGCTTTTCATGTGCTTTCAAGGCGATTCGAATCTACCTCCTGAAATCTGTTTCCTGCAATTCTGCCTTGCTTTCAAAGCCTCTTCGTTGCCTTCCCTTAATATATTTGTGGACGACAGGTATCATTTAAAACTCTGCAGGTTTGTGAATTGCAGTGCCCCTGAGCTCCATTTTTCAACTCGCTTTTTTGGGAGCTGGCCGCAAAAGCGCAGGATTGCTTCAGGCCCTCTTCTGGTTCTGGGGGGCAGGCTGAGCTTGTGCTTAATTCTTCTTCCTGATGGGAAAATAGAGTGACCTGTGCCAGTCCCAACCCCTAGAGCTAGTCTCTCATTGGTTCCCCCTCTTCCCGTTCATCCTCAGGACAAATTGCAACCTGTACGGAACAGGAGGGTAAAGGTGCTGATTCTCCAAGGAGGGAGATGGCTAGTAAATCGGCTGGAATGGCGAACCCGAGCAAAGGAGATGAGAAATGAGGTGCGTTTTAGAAACCTTTCCCGATCACACGGTGTACCATCTTCTGGGTTTCTCATGCCTGTTTTCGACGTAGGAAGATGCCCTTGAACCTGGAGATTTGGGACCCATGGGATGGGTACCATGCAGTATTACTTGAAAGGGTCTGCGTTGGCTCACCCAACCTCACCGAACCTCTCAGCCCCAAGAGTGTCCACCCTTATGTCTCAATCAGCTGTGGGTCTAGATATGGTCAATCCAGGTTGCATCACAGCCCCTGAACGAATTTTGGAAGAATTTCTCTCTCTTCACTGTCTTTGTTTCACGGGTTTTGAAAAGTAATTTATTTTTATAATGGGGTTTAGCTGCTTTTCACGGCTGTGTTTATGCCGCTTTACACCCCCTTGACTCACTTACAGAGAGATATCAATACATAGGTTTGAAGATTCTTACTAGTCAGATATATTCTTGTGCGGTGAATCGGGGGTGTTGAGTCCAGTTCACTGAAAAAGGAATAGGTCTTGTCTCTTACATATTGGGTTTATGGAACGGTATCTGAGCTAATTTGAAACCCTTGTTTTATGCATCACCCCACCTCACCTTTCCCGTTCAGCAGCCATAGTGTGTTTTCTAAACGTGTGACTCTGTTCTGTTTTGTAATTCAGTTCAAGTGTAGCGGTTTTTACATTCCCTCTAGAAGTGATATCTTATGATAAGTGTCTTTTTCTGTGTGACTTATTTCACTTAGAATCGTCGTACCTAAATCCACTCATCGTGCTGCTACTAGCCTTATGACGTTGATTTCATGGCTGAGTGATATTCCATTGTACATGAGGACCCCAACTTCTTTATCCATTTTTCTCTTTCCTAGGATATTTAAGGTGTAATGAAGTGGGGGTTCTTGTCAACAGAGCAGCCCTAAACTTTGGGGTGCCTGTGTCTTGCTGATTTTTAGTTTTCCCAATTTATACGCCCATGAGTGGAAGTGCCCTATGCTCTCCAAGCTGTGTTTTTTAGATGTTTCAGAACACACCGTACACTTCTCCAGAGTGGCTGTTGGCAATTTACATCCCACCCATCAGCGTAGCAAGGCTCCCATTTCTCCATGGCCGGTCCTGCATTTCTGGTTTGGACACTTTTTTCCGCATGGCCCTTTTGCCCGCTGGGAAGCGAGACTTCTTTGGAGCGCTGATTGGCCTTTCCAGGTTGCTTGGTTGGCCAAAAAGGGCGTATGCGTTTTTTCCTGAATATATTCAGGAAAAAACGCATACGCCCTTTTTGGCCAAGGGCATCATTGTCCACGTTTGGCCGCTTTTCATGTGCTTTCAAGGCGATTCGAATCTACCTCCTGAAATCTGTTTCCTGCAATTCTGCCTTGCTTTCAAAGCCTCTTCGTTGCCTTCCCTTAATATATTTGTGGACGAGAGGTATCATTTAAAACTCTGCAGGTTTGTGAATTGCAGTGCCCCTGAGCTCCATTTTTCAACTCGCTTTTTTGGGAGCTGGCCGCAAAAGCGCAGGATTGCTTCAGGCCCTCTTCTGGTTCTGGGGGGCAGGCTGAGCTTGTGCTTAATTCTTCTTCCTGATGGGAAAATAGAGTGACCTGTGCCTGTCCCAACACCTAGAGCTAGTCTCTCATTGGTTCCCCCTCTTCCCGTTCATCCTCAGGACAAATTGCAACCTGTACGGAACAGGAGGTTAAAGGTGCTGATTCTCCAAGGAGGGAGATGGCTAGTAAATCGGCTGGAATGGCGAACCCGAGCAAAGGAGATGAGAAATGAGGTGCGTTTTAGAAACCTTTCCCGATCACACGGTGTACCATCTTCTGGGTTTCTCATGCCTGTTTTCGACGTAGGAATATGCCCTTGAACCTGGAGATTTGGGACCCATGGGATGGGTACCATGCAGTATTACTTGAAAAGGTCTGCGTTGGCTCACCCAACCTCACCGAACCTCTCAGCCCCAAGAGTGTCCACCCTTATGTCTCAATCAGCTGTGGGTCTAGATATGGTCAATCCAGGTTGCATCACAGCCCCTGAACGAATTTTGTAAGAATTTCTCTCTCTTTCACTGTCTTTGTTTCACGGGTTTTGAAAAGTAATTTATTTTTATAATGGGGTTTAGCTGCTTTTCACGGCTGTGTTTATGCCGCTTTACACCCCCTTGACTCACTTACAGAGAGATATCAATACATAGGTTTGAAGATTCTTACTAGTCAGATATATTCTTGTGCGGTGAATAGGGTGTGTTGAGTCCAGTTCACTGAAAAAGGAATAGGTCTTGTCTCTTACATATTGGGTTTATGGAACGGTATCTGAGCTAATTTGAAACCCTTGTTTTATGCATCACCCCACCTCACCTTTCCCGTTCAGCAGCCATAGTGTGTTTCCTAAACGTGTGACTCTGTTCTGTTTTGTAATTCAGTTCAAGTGTAGCGGTTTTTACATTCCCTCTAGAAGTGATATCTTAGGATAAGTGTCTTTTTCTGTGTGACTTATTTCACTTAGAATCGTCGTACCTAAATCCACTCATCGTGCTGCTACTAGCCTTATGACGTTGATTTCATGGCTGAGTGATATTCCATTGTACAGGAGGACCACAACTTCTTTATCCATTTTTCTCTTTCCTAGGATATTTAAGGTGTAATGAAGTGGGGGTTCTTGTCAACAGAGCAGCCCTAAACTTTGGGGTGCCTGTGTCTTGCTGATTTTTAGTTTTCCCAATTTATACGCCCATGAGTGGAAGTGCCCTATGCTCTCCAAGCTGTGTTTTTTAGATGTTTCAGAACACACCGTACACTTCTCCAGAGTGGCTGTTGGCAATTTACATCCCGCCCATCAGCGTAGCAAGGCTCCCATTTCTCCATGGCCGGTCCTGCATTTCTGGTTTGGACACTTTTTTCCGCATGGCCCTTTTGCCCGCTGGGAAGCGAGACTTCTTTGGAGCGCTGATTGGCCTTTCCAGGTTGCTTGGTTGGCCAAAAAGGGCGTATGCGTTTTTTCCTGAATATATTCAGGAAAAAACGCATACGCCCTTTTTGGCCAAGGGCATCATTGTCCACATTTTGCCGCTTTTCATGTGCTTTCAAGGCGATTCGAATCTACCTCCTGAAATCTGTTGCCTGCAATTCTGCCTTGCTTTCAAAGCCTCTTCGTTGCCTTCCCTTAATATATTTGTGGACGACAGGTATCATTTAAAACTCTGCAGGTTTGTGAATTGCAGTGCCCCTGAGCTCCATTTTTCAACTCGCTTTTTTGGGAGCTGGCCGCAAAAGCACAGGATTGCTTCAGGCCCTCTTCTGGTTCTGGGAGGCAGGCTGAGCTTGTGCTTAATTCTTCTTCCTGATGGGAAAATAGAGTGACCTGTGCCTGTCCCAACACCTAGAGCTAGTCTGTCATTGGTTCCCCCTCTTCCCGTTCATCCTCAGGACAAATTGCAACCTGTACGGAACAGGAGGTTAAAGGTGCTGATTCTCCAAGGAGGGAGATGGCTAGTAAATCGGCTGGAATGGCGAACCCGAGCAAAGGAGATGAGAAATGAGGTGCGTTTTAGAAACCTTTCCCGATCACACAGTGTACCATCTTCTGGGTTTCTCATGCCTGTTTTCGACGTAGGAAGATGCCCTTGAACCTGGAGATTTGGGACCCATGGGATG
Source organism: Balaenoptera acutorostrata (assembly GCF_949987535.1). NCBI lineage: Eukaryota > Metazoa > Chordata > Mammalia > Artiodactyla > Balaenopteridae > Balaenoptera > Balaenoptera acutorostrata. The sequence continues at coordinate 545,342 of NW_026646820.1, read as the reverse complement.
GCTACCATGCAGTATTACTTGAAAGGGTCTGCGTTGGCTCACCCAACCTCACCGAACCTCTCAGCCCCAAGAGTGTCCACCCTTATGTCTCAATCAGCTGTGGGTCTAGATATGGTCAATCCAGGTTGCATCACAGCCCCTGAACGAATTTTGGAAGAATTTCTCTCTCTTTCACTGTCTTTGTTTCACGGGTTTTGAAAAGTAATTTATTTTTATAATGGGGTTTAGCTGCTTTTCACGGCTGTGTTTATGCCGCTTTACACCCCCTTGACTCACTTACAGAGAGATATCAATACATAGGTTTGAAGATTCTTACTAGTCAGATATATTCTTGTGCGGTGAATAGGGGGTGTTGAGTCCAGTTCACTGAAAAAGGAATAGGTCTTGTCTCTTACATATTGGGTTTATGGAACGGTATCTGAGCTAATTTGAAACCCTTGTTTTATGCATCACCCCACCTCACCTTGCCCGTTCAGCAGCCATAGTGTGTTTTCTAAACGTGTGACTCTGTTCTGTTTTGTAATTCAGTTCAAGTGTAGCGGTTTTTACATTCCCTCTAGAAGTGATATCTTATGATAAGTGTCTTTTTCTGTGTGACTTATTTCACTTAGAATCGTCGTACCTAAATCCACTCATCGTGCTGCTACTAGCCTTATGACGTTGATTTCATGGCTGAGTGATATTCCATTGTACATGAGGACCCCAACTTCTTTATCCATTTTTCTCTTTCCTAGGATATTTAAGGTGTAATGAAGTGGGGGTTCTTGTCTACAGAGCAGCCCTAAACTTTGGGGTGCCTGTGTCTTGCTGATTTTTAGTTTTCCCAATTTATACGCCCATGAGTGGAAGTGCCCTATGCTCTCCAAGCTGTGTTTTTTAGATGTTTCAGAACACACCGTACACTTCTCCAGAGTGGCTGTTGGCAATTTACATCCTACCCATCAGCGTAGCAAGGCTCCCATTTCTCCATGGCCGGTCCTGCATTTCTGGTTTGGACACTTTTTTCCGCATGGCCCTTTTGCCCGCTGGGAAGTGAGACTTCTTTGGAGCGCTGATTGGCCTTTCCAGGTTGCTTGGTTGGCCAAAAAGGGCGTATGCGTTTTTTCCTGAATATATTCAGGAAAAAACGCATACGCCCTTTTTGGCCAAGGGCATCATTGTCCACGTTTGGCCGCTTTTCATGTGCTTTCAAGGCGATTCGAATCTACCTCCTGAAATCTGTTTCCTGCAATTCTGCCTTGCTTTCAAAGCGTCTTCGTTGCCTTCCCTTAATATATTTGTGGACGAGAGGTATCATTTAAAACTCTGCAGGTTTGTGAATTGCAGTGCCCCTGAGCTCCATTTTTCAACTCGCTTTTTTGGGAGCTGGCCGCAAAAGCGCAGGATTGCTTCAGGCCCTCTTCTGGTTCTGGGGGGCAGGCTGAGCTTGTGCTTAATTCTTCTTCCTGATGGGAAAATAGAGTGACCTGTGCCAGTCCCAACCCCTAGAGCTAGTCTCTCATTGGTTCCCCCTCTTCCCGTTCATCCTCAGGACAAATTGCAACCTGTACGGAACAGGAGGGTAAAGGTGCTGATTCTCCAAGGAGGGAGATGGCTAGTAAATCGGCTGGAATGGCGAACCCGAGCAAAGGAGATGAGAAATGAGGTGCGTTTTAGAAACCTTTCCCGATCACACGGTGTACCATCTTCTGGGTTTCTCATGCCTGTTTTCGACGTAGGAAGATGCCCTTGAACCTGGAGATTTGGGACCCATGGGATGGGTACCATGCAGTATTACTTGAAAGGGTCTGCGTTGGCTCACCCAACCTCACCGAACCTCTCAGCCCCAAGAGTGTCCACCCTTATGTCTCAATCAGCTGTGGGTCTAGATATGGTCAATCCAGGTTGCATCACAGCCCCTGAACGAATTTTGGAAGAATTTCTCTCTCTTTCACTGTCTTTGTTTCACGGGTTTTGAAAAGTAATTTATTTTTATAATGGGGTTTAGCTGCTTTTCACGGCTGTGTTTATGCCGCTTTACACCCCCTTGACTCACTTACAGAGAGATATCAATACATAGGTTTGAAGATTCTTACTAGTCAGATATATTCTTGTGCGGTGAATCGGGGGTGTTGAGTCCAGTTCACTGAAAAAGGAATAGGTCTTGTCTCTTACATATTGGGTTTATGGAACGGTATCTGAGCTAATTTGAAACCCTTGTTTTATGCATCACCCCACCTCACCTTTCCCGTTCAGCAGCCATAGTGTGTTTTCTAAACGTGTGACTCTGTTCTGTTTTGTAATTCAGTTCAAGTGTAGCGGTTTTTACATTCCCTCTAGAAGTGATATCTTATGATAAGTGTCTTTTTCTGTGTGACTTATTTCACTTAGAATCGTCGTACCTAAATCCACTCATCGTGCTGCTACTAGCCTTATGACGTTGATTTCATGGCTGAGTGATATTCCATTGTACATGAGGACCCCAACTTCTTTATCCATTTTTCTCTTTCCTAGGATATTTAAGGTGTAATGAAGTGGGGGTTCTTGTCAACAGAGCAGCCCTAAACTTTGGGGTGCCTGTGTCTTGCTGATTTTTAGTTTTCCCAATTTATACGCCCATGAGTGGAAGTGCCCTATGCTCTCCAAGCTGTGTTTTTTAGATGTTTCAGAACACACCGTACACTTCTCCAGAGTGGCTGTTGGCAATTTACATCCCACCCATCAGCATAGCAAGGCTCCCATTTCTCCATGGCCGGTCCTGCATTTCTGGTTTGGACACTTTTTTCCGCATGGCCCTTTTGCCCGCTGGGAAGCGAGACTTCTTTGGAGCGCTGATTGGCCTTTCCAGGTTGCTTGGTTGGCCAAAAAGGGCGTATGCGTTTTTTCCTGAATATATTCAGGAAAAAACGCATACGCCCTTTTTGGCCAAGGGCATCATTGTCCACGTTTGGCCGCTTTTCATGTGCTTTCAAGGCGATTCGAATCTACCTCCTGAAATCTGTTTCCTGCAATTCTGCCTTGCTTTCAAAGCCTCTTCGTTGCCTTCCCTTAATATATTTGTGGACGAGAGGTATCATTTAAAACTCTGCAGGTTTGTGAATTGCAGTGCCCCTGAGCTCCATTTTTCAACTCGCTTTTTTGGGAGCTGGCCGCAAAAGCGCAGGATTGCTTCAGGCCCTCTTCTGGTTCTGGGGGGCAGGCTGAGCTTGTGCTTAATTCTTCTTCCTGATGGGAAAATAGAGTGACCTGTGCCTGTCCCAACACCTAGAGCTAGTCTCTCATTGGTTCCCCCTCTTCCCGTTCATCCTCAGGACAAATTGCAACCTGTACGGAACAGGAGGTTAAAGGTGCTGATTCTCCAAGGAGGGAGATGGCTAGTAAATCGGCTGGAATGGCGAACCCGAGCAAAGGAGATGAGAAATGAGGTGCGTTTTAGAAACCTTTCCCGATCACACGGTGTACCATCTTCTGGGTTTCTCATGCCTGTTTTCGACGTAGGAAGATGCCCTTGAACCTGGAGATTTGGGACCCATGGGATGGGTACCATGCAGTATTACTTGAAAAGGTCTGCGTTAGCTCACCCAACCTCACCGAACCTCTCAGCCCCAAGAGTGTCCACCCTTATGTCTCAATCAGCTGTGGGTCTAGATATGGTCAATCCAGGTTGCATCACAGCCCCTGAACGAATTTTGTAAGAATTTCTCTCTCTTTCACTGTCTTTGTTTCACGGGTTTTGAAAAGTAATTTATTTTTATAATGGGGTTTAGCTGCTTTTCACGGCTGTGTTTATGCCGCTTTACACCCCCTTGACTCACTTACAGAGAGATATCAATACATAGGTTTGAAGATTCTTACTAGTCAGATATATTCTTGTGCGGTGAATAGGGTGTGTTGAGTCCAGTTCACTGAAAAAGGAATAGGTCTTGTCTCTTACATATTGGGTTTATGGAACGGTATCTGAGCTAATTTGAAACCCTTGTTTTATGCATCACCCCACCTCACCTTTCCCGTTCAGCAGCCATAGTGTGTTTCCTAAACGTGTGACTCTGTTCTGTTTTGTAATTCAGTTCAAGTGTAGCGGTTTTTACATTCCCTCTAGAAGTGATATCTTATGATAAGTGTCTTTTTCTGTGTGACTTATTTCACTTAGAATCGTCGTACCTAAATCCACTCATCGTGCTGCTACTAGCCTTATGACGTTGATTTCATGGCTGAGTGATATTCCATTGTACATGAGGACCCCAACTTCTTTATCCATTTTTCTCTTTCCTAGGATATTTAAGGTGTAATGAAGTGGGGGTTCTTGTCAACAGAGCAGCCCTAAACTTTGGGGTGCCTGTGTCTTGCTGATTTTTAGTTTTCCCAATTTATACGCCCATGAGTGGAAGTGCCCTATGCTCTCCAAGCTGTGTTTTTTAGATGTTTCAGAACACACCGTACACTTCTCCAGAGTGGCTGTTGGCAATTTACATCCCACCCATCAGCGTAGCAAGGCTCCCATTTCTCCATGGCCGGTCCTGCATTTCTGGTTTGGACACTTTTTTCCGCATGGCCCTTTTGCCCGCTGGGAAGCGAGACTTCTTTGGAGCGCTGATTGGCCTTTCCAGGTTGCTTGGTTGGCCAAAAAGGGCGTATGCGTTTTTTCCTGAATATATTCAGGAAAAAACGCATACGCCCTTTTTGGCCAAGGGCATCATTGTCCACGTTTTGCCGCTTTTCATGTGCTTTCAAGGCGATTCGAATCTACCTCCTGAAATCTGTTTCCTGCAATTCTGCCTTGCTTTCAAAGCCTCTTCGTTGCCTTCCCTTAATATATTTGTGGACGAGAGGTATCATTTAAAACTCTGCAGGTTTGTGAATTGCAGTGCCCCTGAGCTCCATTTTTCAACTCGCTTTTTTGGGAGCTGACCGCAAAAGCGCAGGATTGCTTCAGGCCCTCTTCTGGTTCTGGGGGGCAGGCTGAGCTTGTGCTTAATTCTTCTTCCTGATGGGAAAATAGAGTGACCTGTGCCTGTCCCAACACCTAGAGCTAGTCTCTCATTGGTTCCCCCTCTTCCCGTTCATCCTCAGGACAATTTGCAACCTGTACGGAACAGGAGGGTAAAGGTGCTGATTCTCCAAGGAGGGAGATGGCTAGTAAATCGGCTGGAATGGCGAACCCGAGCCAAGGAGATGAGAAATGAGGTGCGTTTTAGAAACCTTTCCCGATCACACGGTGTACCATCTTCTGCGTTTCTCATGCCTGTTTTCGACGTAGGAAGATGCCCTTGAACCTGGAGATTTGGGACCCATGGGATGGGTACCATGCAGTATTACTTGAAAGGGTCTGCGTTGGCTCACCCAACCTCACCGAACCTCTCAGCCCCAAGAGTGTCCACCCTTATGTCTCAATCAGCTGTGGGTCTAGATATGGTCAATCCAGGTTGCATCACAGCCCCTGAACGAATTTTGGAAGAATTTCTCTCTCTTTCACTGTCTTTGTTTCACGGGTTTTGAAAAGTAATTTATTTTTATAATGGGGTTTAGCTGCTTTTCACGGCTGTGTTTATGCCGCTTTACACCCCCTTGACTCACTTACAGAGAGATATCAATACATAGGTTTGAAGATTCTTACTAGTCAGATATATTCTTGTGCGGTGAATCGGGGGTGTTGAGTCCAGTTCACTGAAAAAGGAATAGGTCTTGTCTCTTACATATTGGGTTTATGGAACGGTATCTGAGCTAATTTGAAACCCTTGTTTTATGCATCACCCCACCTCACCTTTCCCGTTCAGCAGCCATAGTGTGTTTTCTAAACGTGTGACTCTGTTCTGTTTTGTAATTCAGTTCAAGTGTAGCGGTTTTTACATTCCCTCTAGAAGTGATATCTTATGATGTGTCTTTTTCTGTGTGACTTATTTCACTTAGAATCGTCGTACCTAAATCCACTCATCGTGCTGCTACTAGCCTTATGACGTTGATTTCATGGCTGAGTGATATTCCATTGTACATGAGGACCCCAACTTCTTTATCCATTTTTCTCTTTCCTAGGATATTTAAGGTGTAATGAAGTGGGGGTTCTTGTCAACAGAGCAGCCCTAAACTTTGGGGTGCCTGTGTCTTGCTGATTTTTAGTTTTCCCAATTTATACGCCCATGAGTGGAAGTGCCCTATGCTCTCCAAGCTGTGTTTTTTAGATGTTTCAGAACACACCGTACACTTCTCCAGAGTGGCTGTTGGCAATTTACATCCCGCCCATCAGCGTAGCAAGGCTCCCATTTCTCCATGGCCGGTCCTGCATTTCTGGTTTGGACACTTTTTTCCGCATGGCCCTTTTGCCCGCTGGGAAGCGAGACTTCTTTGGAGCGCTGATTGGCCTTTCCAGGTTGCTTGGTTGGCCAAAAAGGGCGTATGCGTTTTTTCCTGAATATATTCAGGAAAAAACGCATACGCCCTTTTTGGCCAAGGGCATCATTGTCCACATTTTGCCGCTTTTCATGTGCTTTCAAGGCGATTCGAATCTACCTCCTGAAATCTGTTGCCTGCAATTCTGCCTTGCTTTCAAAGCCTCTTCGTTGCCTTCCCTTAATATATTTGTGGACGACAGGTATCATTTAAAACTCTGCAGGTTTGTGAATTGCAGTGCCCCTGAGCTCCATTTTTCAACTCGCTTTTTTGGGAGCTGGCCGCAAAAGCACAGGATTGCTTCAGGCCCTCTTCTGGTTCTGGGAGGCAGGCTGAGCTTGTGCTTAATTCTTCTTCCTGATGGGAAAATAGAGTGACCTGTGCCTGTCCCAACACCTAGAGCTAGTCTGTCATTGGTTCCCCCTCTTCCCGTTCATCCTCAGGACAAATTGCAACCTGTACGGAACAGGAGGTTAAAGGTGCTGATTCTCCAAGGAGGGAGATGGCTAGTAAATCGGCTGGAATGGCGAACCCGAGCAAAGGAGATGAGAAATGAGGTGCGTTTTAGAAACCTTTCCCGATCACACAGTGTACCATCTTCTGGGTTTCTCATGCCTGTTTTCGACGTAGGAAGATGCCCTTGAACCTGGAGATTTGGGACCCATGGGATGGCTACCATGCAGTATTACTTGAAAGGGTCTGCGTTGGCTCACCCAACCTCACCGAACCTCTCAGCCCCAAGAGTGTCCACCCTTATGTCTCAATCAGCTGTGGGTCTAGATATGGTCAATCCAGGTTGCATCACAGCCCCTGAACGAATTTTGTAAGAATTTCTCTCTCTTTCACTGTCTTTGTTTCACGGGTTTTGAAAAGTAATTTATTTTTATAATGGGGTTTAGCTGCTTTTCACGGCTGTGTTTATGCCGCTTTACACCCCCTTGACTCACTTACAGAGAGATATCAATACATAGGTTTGAAGATTCTTACTAGTCAGATATATTCTTGTGCGGTGAATAGGGGGTGTTGAGTCCAGTTCACTGAAAAAGGAATAGGTCTTGTCTCTTACATATTGGGTTTATGGAACGGTATCTGAGCTAATTTGAAACCCTTGTTTTATGCATCACCCCACCTCACCTTTCCCGTTCAGCAGCCATAGTGTGTTTTCTAAACGTGTGACTCTGTTCTGTTTTGTAATTCAGTTCAAGTGTAGCGGTTTTTACATTCCCTCTAGAAGTGATATCTTATGATGTGTCTTTTTCTGTGTGACTTATTTCACTTAGAATCGTCGTACCTAAATCCACTCATCGTGCTGCTACTAGCCTTATGACGTTGATTTCATGGCTGAGTGATATTCCATTGTACATGAGGACCCCAACTTCTTTATCCATTTTTCTCTTTCCTAGGATATTTAAGGTGTAATGAAGTGGGGGTTCTTGTCAACAGAGCAGCCCTAAACTTTGGGGTGCCTGTGTCTTGCTGATTTTTAGTTTTCCCAATTTATACGCCCATGAGTGGAAGTGCCCTATGCTCTCCAAGCTGTGTTTTTTAGATGTTTCAGAACACACCGTACACTTCTCCAGAGTGGCTGTTGGCAATTTACATCCCGCCCATCAGCGTAGCAAGGCTCCCATTTCTCCATGGCCGGTCCTGCATTTCTGGTTTGGACACTTTTTTCCGCATGGCCCTTTTGCCCGCTGGGAAGCGAGACTTCTTTGGAGCGCTGATTGGCCTTTCCAGGTTGCTTGGTTGGCCAAAAAGGGCGTATGCGTTTTTTCCTGAATATATTCAGGAAAAAACGCATACGCCCTTTTTGGCCAAGGGCATCATTGTCCACATTTTGCCGCTTTTCATGTGCTTTCAAGGCGATTCGAATCTACCTCCTGAAATCTGTTGCCTGCAATTCTGCCTTGCTTTCAAAGCCTCTTCGTTGCCTTCCCTTAATATATTTGTGGACGACAGGTATCATTTAAAACTCTGCAGGTTTGTGAATTGCAGTGCCCCTGAGCTCCATTTTTCAACTCGCTTTTTTGGGAGCTGGCCGCAAAAGCACAGGATTGCTTCAGGCCCTCTTCTGGTTCTGGGAGGCAGGCTGAGCTTGTGCTTAATTCTTCTTCCTGATGGGAAAATAGAGTGACCTGTGCCTGTCCCAACACCTAGAGCTAGTCTGTCATTGGTTCCCCCTCTTCCCGTTCATCCTCAGGACAAATTGCAACCTGTACGGAACAGGAGGTTAAAGGTGCTGATTCTCCAAGGAGGGAGATGGCTAGTAAATCGGCTGGAATGGCGAACCCGAGCAAAGGAGATGAGAAATGAGGTGCGTTTTAGAAACCTTTCCCGATCACACAGTGTACCATCTTCTGGGTTTCTCATGCCTGTTTTCGACGTAGGAAGATGCCCTTGAACCTGGAGATTTGGGACCCATGGGATGGCTACCATGCAGTATTACTTGAAAGGGTCTGCGTTGGCTCACCCAACCTCACCGAACCTCTCAGCCCCAAGAGTGTCCACCCTTATGTCTCAATCAGCTGTGGGTCTAGATATGGTCAATCCAGGTTGCATCACAGCCCCTGAACGAATTTTGTAAGAATTTCTCTCTCTTTCACTGTCTTTGTTTCACGGGTTTTGAAAAGTAATTTATTTTTATAATGGGGTTTAGCTGCTTTTCACGGCTGTGTTTATGCCGCTTTACACCCCCTTGACTCACTTACAGAGAGATATCAATACATAGGTTTGAAGATTCTTACTAGTCAGATATATTCTTGTGCGGTGAATAGGGGGTGTTGAGTCCAGTTCACTGAAAAAGGAATAGGTCTTGTCTCTTACATATTGGGTTTATGGAACGGTATCTGAGCTAATTTGAAACCCTTGTTTTATGCATCACCCCACCTCACCTTGCCCGTTCAGCAGCCATAGTGTGTTTTCTAAACGTGTGACTCTGTTCTGTTTTGTAATTCAGTTCAAGTGTAGCGGTTTTTACATTCCCTCTAGAAGTGATATCTTATGATAAGTGTCTTTTTCTGTGTGACTTATTTCACTTAGAATCGTCGTACCTAAATCCACTCATCGTGCTGCTACTAGCCTTATGACGTTGATTTCATGGCTGAGTGATATTCCATTGTACATGAGGACCCCAACTTCTTTATCCATTTTTCTCTTTCCTAGGATATTTAAGGTGTAATGAAGTGGGGGTTCTTGTCTACAGAGCAGCCCTAAACTTTGGGGTGCCTGTGTCTTGCTGATTTTTAGTTTTCCCAATTTATACGCCCATGAGTGGAAGTGCCCTATGCTCTCCAAGCTGTGTTTTTTAGATGTTTCAGAACACACCGTACACTTCTCCAGAGTGGCTGTTGGCAATTTACATCCTACCCATCAGCGTAGCAAGGCTCCCATTTCTCCATGGCCGGTCCTGCATTTCTGGTTTGGACACTTTTTTCCGCATGGCCCTTTTGCCCGCTGGGAAGTGAGACTTCTTTGGAGCGCTGATTGGCCTTTCCAGGTTGCTTGGTTGGCCAAAAAGGGCGTATGCGTTTTTTCCTGAATATATTCAGGAAAAAACGCATACGCCCTTTTTGGCCAAGGGCATCATTGTCCACGTTTTGCCGCTTTTCATGTGCTTTCAAGGCGATTCGAATCTACCTCCTGAAATCTGTTTCCTGCAATTCTGCCTTGCTTTCAAAGCCTCTTCGTTGCCTTCCCTTAATATATTTGTGGACGAGAGGTATCATTTAAAACTCTGCAGGTTTGTGAATTGCAGTGCCCCTGAGCTCCATTTTTCAACTCGCTTTTTTGGGAGCTGGCCGCAAAAGCGCAGGATTGCTTCAGGCCCTCTTCTGGTTCTGGGGGGCAGGCTGAGCTTGTGCTTAATTCTTCTTCCTGATGGGAAAATAGAGTGACCTGTGCCAGTCCCAACCCCTAGAGCTAGTCTCTCATTGGTTCCCCCTCTTCCCGTTCATCCTCAGGACAAATTGCAACCTGTACGGAACAGGAGGGTAAAGGTGCTGATTCTCCAAGGAGGGAGATGGCTAGTAAATCGGCTGGAATGGCGAACCCGAGCAAAGGAGATGAGAAATGAGGTGCGTTTTAGAAACCTTTCCCGATCACACGGTGTACCATCTTCTGGGTTTCTCATGCCTGTTTTCGACGTAGGAATATGCCCTTGAACCTGGAGATTTGGGACCCATGGGATGGGTACCATGCAGTATTACTTGAAAAGGTCTGCGTTGGCTCACCCAACCTCACCGAACCTCTCAGCCCCAAGAGTGTCCACCCTTATGTCTCAATCAGCTGTGGGTCTAGATATGGTCAATCCAGGTTGCATCACAGCCCCTGAACGAATTTTGTAAGAATTTCTCTCTCTTTCACTGTCTTTGTTTCACGGGTTTTGAAAAGTAATTTATTTTTATAATGGGGTTTAGCTGCTTTTCACGGCTGTGTTTATGCCGCTTTACACCCCCTTGACTCACTTACAGAGAGATATCAATACATAGGTTTGAAGATTCTTACTAGTCAGATATATTCTTGTGCGGTGAATAGGGTGTGTTGAGTCCAGTTCACTGAAAAAGGAATAGGTCTTGTCTCTTACATATTGGGTTTATGGAACGGTATCTGAGCTAATTTGAAACCCTTGTTTTATGCATCACCCCACCTCACCTTTCCCGTTCAGCAGCCATAGTGTGTTTCCTAAACGTGTGACTCTGTTCTGTTTTGTAATTCAGTTCAAGTGTAGCGGTTTTTACATTCCCTCTAGAAGTGATATCTTAGGATAAGTGTCTTTTTCTGTGTGACTTATTTCACTTAGAATCGTCGTACCTAAATCCACTCATCGTGCTGCTACTAGCCTTATGACGTTGATTTCATGGCTGAGTGATATTCCATTGTACATGAGGACCCCAACTTCTTTATCCATTTTTCTCTTTCCTAGGATATTTAAGGTGTAATGAAGTGGGGGTTCTTGTCAACAGAGCAGCCCTAAACTTTGGGGTGCCTGTGTCTTGCTGATTTTTAGTTTTCCCAATTTATACGCCCATGAGTGGAAGTGCCCTATGCTCTCCAAGCTGTGTTTTTTAGATGTTTCAGAACACACCGTACACTTCTCCAGAGTGGCTGTTGGCAATTTACATCCCGCCCATCAGCGTAGCAAGGCTCCCATTTCTCCATGGCCGGTCCTGCATTTCTGGTTTGGACACTTTTTTCCGCATGGCCCTTTTGCCCGCTGGGAAGCGAGACTTCTTTGGAGCGCTGATTGGCCTTTCCAGGTTGCTTGGTTGGCCAAAAAGGGCGTATGCGTTTTTTCCTTAATATATTCAGGAAAAAACGCATACGCCCTTTTTGGCCAAGGGCATCATTGTCCACATTTTGCCGCTTTTCATGTGCTTTCAAGGCGATTCGAATCTACCTCCTGAAATCTGTTGCCTGCAATTCTGCCTTGCTTTCAAAGCCTCTTCGTTGCCTTCCCTTAATATATTTGTGGACGACAGGTATCATTTAAAACTCTGCAGGTTTGTGAATTGCAGTGCCCCTGAGCTCCATTTTTCAACTCGCTTTTTTGGGAGCTGGCCGCAAAAGCACAGGATTGCTTCAGGCCCTCTTCTGGTTCTGGGAGGCAGGCTGAGCTTGTGCTTAATTCTTCTTCCTGATGGGAAAATAGAGTGACCTGTGCCTGTCCCAACACCTAGAGCTAGTCTGTCATTGGTTCCCCCTCTTCCCGTTCATCCTCAGGACAAATTGCAACCTGTACGGAACAGGAGGTTAAAGGTGCTGATTCTCCAAGGAGGGAGATGGCTAGTAAATCGGCTGGAATGGCGAACCCGAGCAAAGGAGATGAGAAATGAGGTGCGTTTTAGAAACCTTTCCCGATCACACAGTGTACCATCTTCTGGGTTTCTCATGCCTGTTTTCGACGTAGGAAGATGCCCTTGAACCTGGAGATTTGGGACCCATGGGATGGCTACCATGCAGTATTACTTGAAAGGGTCTGCGTTGGCTCACCCAACCTCACCGAACCTCTCAGCCCCAAGAGTGTCCACCCTTATGTCTCAATCAGCTGTGGGTCTAGATATGGTCAATCCAGGTTGCATCACAGCCCCTGAACGAATTTTGTAAGAATTTCTCTCTCTTTCACTGTCTTTGTTTCACGGGTTTTGAAAAGTAATTTATTTTTATAATGGGGTTTAGCTGCTTTTCACGGCTGTGTTTATGCCGCTTTACACCCCCTTGACTCACTTACAGAGAGATATCAATACATAGGTTTGAAGATTCTTACTAGTCAGATATATTCTTGTGCGGTGAATAGGGGGTGTTGAGTCCAGTTCACTGAAAAAGGAATAGGTCTTGTCTCTTACATATTGGGTTTATGGAACGGTATCTGAGCTAATTTGAAACCCTTGTTTTATGCATCACCCCACCTCACCTTGCCCGTTCAGCAGCCATAGTGTGTTTTCTAAACGTGTGACTCTGTTCTGTTTTGTAATTCAGTTCAAGTGTAGCGGTTTTTACATTCCCTCTAGAAGTGATATCTTATGATAAGTGTCTTTTTCTGTGTGACTTATTTCACTTAGAATCGTCGTACCTAAATCCACTCATCGTGCTGCTACTAGCCTTATGACGTTGATTTCATGGCTGAGTGATATTCCATTGTACATGAGGACCCCAACTTCTTTATCCATTTTTCTCTTTCCTAGGATATTTAAGGTGTAATGAATTGGGGGTTCTTGTCTACAGAGCAGCCCTAAACTTTGGGGTGCCTGTGTCTTGCTGATTTTTAGTTTTCCCAATTTATACGCCCATGAGTGGAAGTGCCCTATGCTCTCCAAGCTGTGTTTTTTAGATGTTTCAGAACACACCGTACACTTCTCCAGAGTGGCTGTTGGCAATTTACATCCTACCCATCAGCGTAGCAAGGCTCCCATTTCTCCATGGCCGGTCCTGCATTTCTGGTTTGGACACTTTTTTCCGCATGGCCCTTTTGCCCGCTGGGAAGTGAGACTTCTTTGGAGCGCTGATTGGCCTTTCCAGGTTGCTTGGTTGGCCAAAAAGGGCGTATGCGTTTTTTCCTGAATATATTCAGGAAAAAACGCATACGCCCTTTTTGGCCAAGGGCATCATTGTCCACGTTTTGCCGCTTTTCATGTGCTTTCAAGGTGATTCGAATCTACCTCCTGAAATCTGTTTCCTGCAATTCTGCCTTGCTTTCAAAGCCTCTTCGTTGCCTTCCCTTAATATATTTGTGGACGAGAGGTATCATTTAAAACTCTGCAGGTTTGTGAATTGCAGTGCCCCTGAGCTCCATTTTTCAACTCGCTTTTTTGGGAGCTGGCCGCAAAAGCGCAGGATTGCTTCAGGCCCTCTTCTGGTTCTGGGGGGCAGGCTGAGCTTGTGCTTAATTCTTCTTCCTGATGGGAAAATAGAGTGACCTGTGCCAGTCCCAACCCCTAGAGCTAGTCTCTCATTGGTTCCCCCTCTTCCCGTTCATCCTCAGGACAAATTGCAACCTGTACGGAACAGGAGGGTAAAGGTGCTGATTCTCCAAGGAGGGAGATGGCTAGTAAATCGGCTGGAATGGCGAACCCGAGCAAAGGAGATGAGAAATGAGGTGCGTTTTAGAAACCTTTCCCGATCACACGGTGTACCATCTTCTGGGTTTCTCATGCCTGTTTTCGACGTAGGAAGATGCCCTTGAACCTGGAGATTTGGGACCCATGGGATGGGTACCATGCAGTATTACTTGAAAGGGTCTGCGTTGGCTCACCCAACCTCACCGAACCTCTCAGCCGCAAGAGTGTCCACCCTTATGTCTCAATCAGCTGTGGGTCTAGATATGGTCAATCCAGGTTGCATCACAGCCCCTGAACGAATTTTGTAAGAATTTCTCTCTCTTTCACTGTCTTTGTTTCACGGGTTTTGAAAAGTAATTTATTTTTATAATGGGGTTTAGCTGCTTTTCACGGCTGTGTTAATGCCGCTTCACACCCCCTTGACTCACTTACAGAGAGATATCAATACATAGGTTTGAAGATTCTTACTAGTCAGATATATTCTTGTGCGTTGAATAGGGGGTGTTGAGTTCAGTTCACTGAAAAAGGAATAGGTCTTGTCTCTTACATATTGGGTTTATGGAACGGTATCTGAGCTAATTTGAAACCCTTGTTTTATGCATCACCCCACCTCACCTTGCCCGTTCAGCAGCCATAGTGTGTTTTCTAAACGTGTGACTCTGTTCTGTTTTGTAATTCAGTTCAAGTGTAGCGGTTTTTACATTCCCTCTAGAAGTGATATCTTATGATAAGTGTCTTTTTCTGTGTGACTTATTTCACTTAGAATCGTCGTACCTAAATCCACTCATCGTGCTGCTACTAGCCTTATGACGTTGATTTCATGGCTGAGTGATATTCCATTGTACATGAGGACCCCAACTTCTTTATCCATTTTTCTCTTTCCTAGGATATTTAAGGTGTAATGAAGTGGGGGTTCTTGTCAACAGAGCAGCCCTAAACTTTGGGGTGCCTGTGTCTTGCTGATTTTTAGTTTTCCCAATTTATACGCCCATGAGTGGAAGTGCCCTATGCTCTCCAAGCTGTGTTTTTTAGATGTTTCAGAACACACCGTACACTTCTCCAGAGTGGCTGTTGGCAATTTACATCCCACCCATCAGCATAGCAAGGCTCCCATTTCTCCATGGCCGGTCTTGCATTTCTGGTTTGGACACTTTTTTCCGCATGGCCCTTTTGCCCGCTGGGAAGCGAGACTTCTTTGGAGCGCTGATTGGCCTTTCCAGGTTGCTTGGTTGGCCAAAAAGGGCGTATGCGTTTTTTCCTGAATATATTCAGGAAAAAACGCATACGCCCTTTTTGGCCAAGGGCATCATTGTCCACGTTTTGCCGCTTTTCATGTGCTTTCAAGGCGATTCGAATCTACCTCCTGAAATCTGTTTCCTGCAATTCTGCCTTGCTTTCAAAGCCTCTTCGTTGCCTTCCCTTAATATATTTGTGGACGAGAGGTATCATTTAAAACTCTGCAGGTTTGTGAATTGCAGTGCCCCTGAGCTCCATTTTTCAACTCGCTTTTTTGGGAGCTGGCCGCAAAAGCGCAGGATTGCTTCAGGCCCTCTTCTGGTTCTGGGGGGCAGGCTGAGCTTGTGCTTAATTCTTCTTCCTGATGGGAAAATTGAGTGACCTGTGCCTGTCCCAACACCTAGAGCTAGTCTCTCATTGGTTCCCCCTCTTCCCGTTCATCCTCAGGACAAATTGCAACCTGTACGGAACAGGAGGTTAAAGGTGCTGATTCTCCAAGGAGGGAGATGGCTAGTAAATCGGCTGGAATGGCGAACCCGAGCAAAGGAGATGAGAAATGAGGTGCGTTTTAGAAACCTTTCCCGATCACACGGTGTACCATCTTCTGGGTTTCTCATGCCTGTTTTCGATGTAGGAAGATGCCCTTGAACCTGGAGATTTGGGACCCATGGGATGGGTACCATGCAGTATTACTTGAAAGGGTCTGCGTTGGCTCAACCAACCTCACCGAACCTCTCAGCCCCAAGAGTGTCCACCCTTATGTCTCAATCAGCTGTGGGTCTAGATTTGGTCAATCCAGGTTGCATCACAGCCCCTGAACGAATTTTGTAAGAATTTCTCTCTCTTTCACTGTCTTTGTTTCACGGGTTTTGAAAAGTAATTTATTTTTATAATGGGGTTTAGCTGCTTTTCACGGCTGTGTTTATGCCGCTTTACACCCCCTTGACTCACTTACAGAGAGATATCAATACATAGGTTTGAAGATTCTTACTAGTCAGATATATTCTTGTGCGGTGAATAGGGGGTGTTGAGTCCAGTTCACTGAAAAAGGAATAGGTCTTGTCTCTTACATATTGGGTTTATGGAACGGTATCTGAGCTAATTTGAAACCCTTGTTTTATGCATCACCCCACCTCACCTTGCCCGTTCAGCAGCCATAGTGTGTTTTCTAAACGTGTGACTCTGTTCTGTTTTGTAATTCAGTTCAAGTGTAGCGGTTTTTACATTCCCTCTAGAAGTGATATCTTATGATAAGTGTCTTTTTCTGTGTGACTTATTTCACTTAGAATCGTCGTACCTAAATCCACTCATCGTGCTGCTACTAGCCTTATGACGTTGATTTCATGGCTGAGTGATATTCCATTGTACATGAGGACCCCAACTTCTTTATCCATTTTTCTCTTTCCTAGGATATTTAAGGTGTAATGAAGTGGGGGTTCTTGTCTACAGAGCAGCCCTAAACTTTGGGGTGCCTGTGTCTTGCTGATTTTTAGTTTTCCCAATTTATACGCCCATGAGTGGAAGTGCCCTATGCTCTCCAAGCTGTGTTTTTTAGATGTTTCAGAACACACCGTACACTTCTCCAGAGTGGCTGTTGGCAATTTACATCCTACCCATCAGCGTAGCAAGGCTCCCATTTCTCCATGGCCGGTCCTGCATTTCTGGTTTGGACACTTTTTTCCGCATGGCCCTTTTGCCCGCTGGGAAGTGAGACTTCTTTGGAGCGCTGATTGGCCTTTCCAGGTTGCTTGGTTGGCCAAAAAGGGCGTATGCGTTTTTTCCTGAATATATTCAGGAAAAAACGCATACGCCCTTTTTGGCCAAGGGCATCATTGTCCACGTTTTGCCGCTTTTCATGTGCTTTCAAGGCGATTCGAATCTACCTCCTGAAATCTGTTTCCTGCAATTCTGCCTTGCTTTCAAAGCCTCTTCGTTGCCTTCCCTTAATATATTTGTGGACGAGAGGTATCATTTAAAACTCTGCAGGTTTGTGAATTGCAGTGCCCCTGAGCTCCATTTTTCAACTCGCTTTTTTGGGAGCTGGCCGCAAAAGCGCAGGATTGCTTCAGGCCCTCTTCTGGTTCTGGGGGGCAGGCTGAGCTTGTGCTTAATTCTTCTTCCTGATGGGAAAATAGAGTGACCTGTGCCAGTCCCAACCCCTAGAGCTAGTCTCTCATTGGTTCCCCCTCTTCCCGTTCATCCTCAGGACAAATTGCAACCTGTACGGAACAGGAGGGTAAAGGTGCTGATTCTCCAAGGAGGGAGATGGCTAGTAAATCGGCTGGAATGGCGAACCCGAGCAAAGGAGATGAGAAATGAGGTGCGTTTTAGAAACCTTTCCCGATCACACGGTGTACCATCTTCTGGGTTTCTCATGCCTGTTTTCGACGTAGGAAGATGCCCTTGAACCTGGAGATTTGGGACCCATGGGATGGGTACCATGCAGTATTACTTGAAAGGGTCTGCGTTGGCTCACCCAACCTCACCGAACCTCTCAGCCCCAAGAGTGTCCACCCTTATGTCTCAATCAGCTGTGGGTCTAGATATGGTCAATCCAGGTTGCATCACAGCCCCTGAACGAATTTTGGAAGAATTTCTCTCTCTTTCACTGTCTTTGTTTCACGGGTTTTGAAAAGTAATTTATTTTTATAATGGGGTTTAGCTGCTTTTCACGGCTGTGTTTATGCCGCTTTACACCCCCTTGACTCACTTACAGAGAGATATCAATACATAGGTTTGAAGATTCTTACTAGTCAGATATATTCTTGTGCGGTGAATAGGGGGTGTTGAGTCCAGTTCACTGAAAAAGGAATAGGTCTTGTCTCTTACATATTGGGTTTATGGAACGGTATCTGAGCTAATTTGAAACCCTTGTTTTATGCATCACCCCACCTCACCTTTCCCGTTCAGCAGCCATAGTGTGTTTCCTAAACGTGTGACTCTGTTCTGTTTTGTAATTCAGTTCAAGTGTAGCGGTTTTTACATTCCCTCTAGAAGTGATATCTTATGATAAGTGTCTTTTTCTGTGTGACTTATTTCACTTAGAATCGTCGTACCTAAATCCACTCATCGTGCTGCTACTAGCCTTATAACGTTGATTTCATGGCTGAGTGATATTCCATTGTACATGAGGACCACAACTTCTTTATCCATTTTTCTCTTTCCTAGGATATTTAAGGTGTAATGAAGTGGGGGTTCTTGTCAACAGAGCAGCCCTAAACTTTGGGGTGCCTGTGTCTTGCTGATTTTTAGTTTTCCCAATTTATACGC
This sequence comes from Balaenoptera acutorostrata, assembly GCF_949987535.1. Taxonomy (NCBI): domain Eukaryota; kingdom Metazoa; phylum Chordata; class Mammalia; order Artiodactyla; family Balaenopteridae; genus Balaenoptera; species Balaenoptera acutorostrata. Next base: position 526,920 of record NW_026646820.1, on the reverse strand, counting down.
CCATGAGTGGAAGTGCCCTATGCTCTCCAAGCTGTGTTTTTTAGATGTTTCAGAACACACCGTACACTTCTCCAGAGTGGCTGTTGGCAATTTACATCCCACCCATCAGCGTAGCAAGGCTCCCATTTCTCCATGGCCGGTCCTGCATTTCTGGTTTGGACACTTTTTCCGCATGGCCCTTTTGCCCGCTGGGAAGTGAGACTTCTTTGGAGCGCTGATTGGCCTTTCCAGGTTGCTTGGTTGGCCAAAAAGGGCGTATGCGTTTTTTCCTGAATATATTCAGGAAAAAACGCATACGCCCTTTTTGGCCAAGGGCATCATTGTCCACGTTTTGCCGCTTTTCATGTGCTTTCAAGGCGATTCGAATCTACCTCCTGAAATCTGTTTCCTGCAATTCTGCCTTGCTTTCAAAGCCTCTTCGTTGCCTTCCCTTAATATATTTGTGGACGAGAGGTATCATTTAAAACTCTGCAGGTTTGTGAATTGCAGTGCCCCTGAGCTCCATTTTTGAACTCGCTTTTTTGGGAGCTGGCCGCAAAAGCGCAGGATTGCTTCAGGCCCTCTTCTGGTTCTCGGGGGCAGGCTAAGCTTGTGCTTAATTCTTCTTCCTGATGGGAAAATAGAGTGACCTGTGCCTGTCCCAACCCCTAGAGCTAGTCTCTCATTGGTTCCCCCTCTTCCCGTTCATCCTCAGGACAATTGCAACCTGTACGGAACAGGAGGTTAAAGGTGCTTATTCTCCAAGGAGGGAGATGGCTAGTAAATCGGCTGGAATGGCGAACCCAAGCAAAGGAGATGAGAAATGAGGTGCGTTTTAGAAACCTTTCCCGATCACACGGTGTACCATCTTCTGGGTTTCTCATGCCTGTTTTCGACGTAGGAAGATGCCCTTGAACCTGGAGATTTGGGACCCATGGGATGGGTACCATGCAGTATTACTTGAAAGGGTCTGCGTTGGCTCACCCAACCTCACCGAACCTCTCAGCCCCAAGAGTGTCCACCCTTATGTCTCAATCAGCTGTGGGTCTAGATTTGGTCAATCCAGGTTGCATCACAGCCCCTGAACGAATTTTGTAAGAATTTCTCTCTCTTTCACTGTCTTTGTTTCACGGGTTTTGAAAAGTAATTTATTTTTATAATGGGGTTTAGCTGCTTTTCACGGCTGTGTTTATGCCGCTTTACACCCCCTTGACTCACTTACAGAGAGATATCAATACATAGGTTTGAAGATTCTTACTAGTCAGATATATTCTTGTGCGGTGAATAGGGGGTGTTGAGTCCAGTTCACTGAGCAAGGAATAGGTCTTGTCTCTTACATATTGGGTTTATGGAACGGTATCTGAGCTAATTAGAAACCCTTGTTTTATACATCACCCCACCTCACCTTTCCAGTTCAGCACCCATAGTGTGTTTCCTAAACGTGTGACTCTGTTCTGTTTTGTAATTCAGTTCAAGTGTAGCGGTTTTTACATTCCCTCTAGAAGTGATATCTTATGATAAGTGTCTTTTTCTGTGTGACTTATTTCACTTAGAATCGTCGTACCTAAATCCACTCATCGTGCTGCTACTAGCCTTATGACGTTGATTTCATGGCTGAGTGATATTCCATTGTACATGAGGACCACAACTTCTTTATCCATTTTTCTCTTTCCTAGGATAATTAAGGTGTAATGAAGTGGGGGTTCTTGTCAACAGAGCAGCCCTAAACTTTGGGGTGCCTGTGTCTTGCTGATTTTTAGTTTTCCCAATTTATACGCCCATGAGTGGAAGTGCCCTATGCTCTCCAAGCTGTGTTTTTTAGATGTTTCAGAACACACCGTACACTTCTCCAGAGTGGCTGTTGGCAATTTACATCCCACCCATCAGCGTAGCAAGGCTCCCATTTCTCCATGGCCGGTCCTGCATTTCTGGATTGGACACTTTTTTCCGCATGGCCCTTTTGCCCGCTGGGAAGCGAGACTTCTTTGGAGCGCTGATTGGCCTTTCCAGGTTGCTTGGTTGGCCAAAAAGGGCGTATGCGTTTTTTCCTGAATATATTCAGGAAAAAACGCATACGCCCCTTTTGGCCAAGGGCATCATTGTCCACGTTTTGCCGCTTTTCATGTGCTTTCAAGGCGATTCGAATCTACCTCCTGAAATCTGTTTCCTGCAATTCTGCCTTGCTTTCAAAGCCTCTTCGTTGCCTTCCCTTAATATATTTGTGGACGAGAGGTATCATTTAAAACTCTGCAGGTTTGTGAATTGCAGTGCCCCTGAGCTCCATTTTTCAACTCGCTTTTTTGGGAGCTGGCCACAAAAGCGCAGGATTGCTTCAGGCCCTCTTCTGGTTCTGGGGGGCAGGCTGAGCTTGTGCTTAATGCTTCTTCCTGATGGGAAAATAGAGTGACCTGTGCCTGTCCCAACACCTAGAGCTAGTCTCTCATTGGTTCCCCCTCTTCCCGTTCATCCTCAGGACAAATTGCAACCTGTACGGAACAGGAGTTTAAAGGTGCTGATTCTCCAAGGAGGGAGATGGCTAGTAAATCGGCTGGAATGGCGAACCCGAGCAAAGGAGATGAGAAATGAGGTGCGTTTTAGAAACCTTTCCCGATCACACGGTGTACCATCTTCTGGGTTTCTCATGCCTGTTTTCGACGTAGGAAGATGCCCTTGAACCTGGAGATTTGGGACCCATGGGATGGGTACCATGCAGTATTACTTGAAAGGGTCTGCGTTGGCTCACCCAACCTCACCGAACCTCTCAGCCCCAAGAGTGTCCACCCTGATGTCTCAATCAGCTGTGGGTCTAGATATGGTCAATCCAGGTTGCATCACAGCCCCTGAACGAATTTTGTAAGAATTTCTCTCTCTTTCACTGTCTTTGTTTCACGGGTTTTGAAAAGTAATTTATTTTTATAATGGGGTTTAGCTGCTTTTCACGGCTGTGTTTATGCCGCTTTACACCCACTTGACTCACTTACAGAGAGATATCAATACATAGGTTTGAAGATTCTTACTAGTCAGATATATTCTTGTGCGGTGAATAGGGGGTGTTGAGTCCAGTTCACTGAGCAAGGAATAGGTCTTGTCGCTTACATATTGGGTTTATGGAACGGTATCTGAGCTAATTTGAAACCCTTGTTTTATGCATCACCCCACCTCACCTTTCCCGTTCAGCAGCCGTAGTGTGTTTCCTAAACGTGTGACTCTGTTCTGTTTTGTAATTCAGTTCAAGTGTAGCGGTTTTTACATTCCCTCTAGAAGTGATATCTTATGATAAGTGTCTTTTTCTGTGTGACTTATTTCACTTAGAATCGTCGTACCTAAATCCACTCATCGTGCTGCTACTAGCCTTATGACGTTGATTTCATGGCTGAGTGATATTCCATTGTACATGAGGACCCCAACTTCTTTATCCATTTTTCTCTTTCCTAGGATATTTAAGGTGTAATGAAGTGGGGGTTCTTGTCAACAGAGCAGCCCTAAACTTTGGGGTGCCTGTGTCTTGCTGATTTTTAGTTTTCCCAATTTATACGCCCATGAGTGGAAGTGCCCTATGCTCTCCAAGCTGTGTTTTTTAGATGTTTCAGAACACACCGTACACTTCTCCAGAGTGGCTGTTGGCAATTTACATCCCACCCATCAGCGTAGCAAGGCTCCCATTTCTCCATGGCCGGTCCTGCATTTCTGGTTTGGACACTTTTTTCCGCATGGCCCTTTTGCCCGCTGGGAAGCGAGACTTCTTTGGAGCGCTGATTATCCTTTCCAGGTTGCTTGGTTGGCCAAAAAGGGCGTATGCGTTTTTTCCTGAATATATTCAGGAAAAAACGCATACGCCCTTTTTGGCCAAGGGCATCATTGTCCACGTTTTGCCGCTTTTCATGTGCTTTCAAGGCGATTCGAATCTACCTCCTGAAATCTGTTTCCTGCAATTCTGCCTTGCTTTCAAAGCCTCTTCGTTGCCTTCCCTTAATATATTTGTGGACGAGAGGTATCATTTAAAACTCTGCAGGTTTGTGAATTGCAGTGCCCCTGAGCTCCATTTTTCAACTCGCTTTTTTGGGAGCTGGCCGCAAAAGCGCAGGATTGCTTCAGGCCCTCTTCTGGTTCTGGGGGGCAGGCTGAGCTTGTGCTTAATGCTTCTTCCTGATGGGAAAATAGAGTGACCTGTGCCTGTCCCAACACCTAGAGCTAGTCTCTCATTGGTTCCCCCTCTTCCCGTTCATCCTCAGGACAAATTGCAACCTGTACGGAACAGGAGGTTAAAGGTGCTGATTCTCCAAGGAGGGAGATGGCTAGTAAATCGGCTGGAATGGCGAACCCGAGCAAAGGAGATGAGAAATGAGGTGCGTTTTAGAAACCTTTCCCGATCACACGGTGTACCATCTTCTGGGTTTCTCATGCCTGTTTTCGACGTAGGAAGATGCCCTTGAACCTGGAGATTTGGGACCCATGGGATGGGTACCATGCAGTATTACTTGAAAGGGTCTGCGTTGGCTCACCCAACCTCACCGAACCTCTCAGCCCCAAGAGTGTCCACCCTTATGTCTCAATCAGCTGTGGGTCTAGATATGGTCAATCCAGGTTGCATCACAGCCCCTGAACGAATTTTGTAAGAATTTCTCTCTCTTTCACTGTCTTTGTTTCACGGGTTTTGAAAAGTAATTTATTTTTATAATGGGGTTTAGCTGCTTTTCACGGCTGTGTTTATGCCGCTTTACACCCCCTTGACTCACTTACAGAGAGATATCAATACATAGGTTTGAAGATTCTTACTAGTCAGATATATTCTTGTGCGGTGAATAGGGGGTGTTGAGTCCAGTTCACTGAGCAAGGAATAGGTCTTGTCTCTTACATATTGGGTTTATGGAACGGTATCTGAGCTAATTTGAAACCCTTGTTTTATGCATCACCCCACCTTACCTTTCCCGTTCATCAGCCATAGTGTGTTTCCTAAACGTGTGACTCTGTTCTGTTTTGTAATTCAGTTCAAGTGTAGCGGTTTTTACATTCCCTCTAGAAGTGATATCTTATGATAAGTGTCTTTTTCTGTGTGACTTATTTCACTTAGAATCGTCGTACCTAAATCCACTCATCGTGCTGCTACTAGCCTTATGACGTTGATTTCATGGCTGAGTGATATTCCATTGTACATGAGGACCCCAACTTCTTTATCCATTTTTCTCTTTCCTAGGATATTTAAGGTGTAATGAAGTGGGGGTTCTTGTCAACAGAGCAGCCCTAAACTTTGGGGTGCCTGTGTCTTGCTGATTTTTAGTTTTCCCAATTTATACGCCCATGAGTGGAAGTGCCCTATGCTCTCCAAGCTGTGTTTTTTAGATGTTTCAGAACACACCGTACACTTCTCCAGAGTGGCTGTTGGCAATTTACATCCCACCCATCAGCGTAGCAAGGCTCCCATTTCTCCATGGCCGGTCCTGCATTTCTGGTTTGGACACTTTTTTCCGCATGGCCCTTTTGCCCGCTGGGAAGCGAGACTTCTTTGGAGCGCTGATTGGCCTTTCCAGGTTGCTTGGTTGGCCAAAAAGGGCGTATGCGTTTTTTCCTGAATATATTCAGGAAAAAACGCATACGCCCTTTTTGGCCAAGGGCATCATTGTCCACGTTTTGCCGCTTTTCATGTGCTTTCAAGGCGATTCGAATCTACCTCCTGAAATCTGTTTCCTGCAATTCTGCCTTGCTTTCAAAGCCTCTTCGTTGCCTTCCCTTAATATATTTGTGGACGAGAGGTATCATTTAAAACTCTGCAGGTTTGTGAATTGCAGTGCCCCTGAGCTCCATTTTTCAACTCGCTTTTTTGGGAGCTGGCCACAAAAGTGCAGGATTGCTTCAGGCCCTCTTCTGGTTCTGGGGGGCAGGCTGAGCTTGTGCTTAATTCTTCTTCCTGATGGGAAAATAGAGTGACCTGTGCCTGTCCCAACACCTAGAGCTAGTCTCTCATTGGTTCCCCCTCTTCCCGTTCATCCTCAGGACAAATTGCAACCTGTACGGAACAGGAGGTTAAAGGTGCTGATTCTCCAAGGAGGGAGATGGCTAGTAAATCGGCTGGAATGGCGAACCCGAGCAAAGGAGATGAGAAATGAGGTGCGTTTTAGAAACCTTTCCCGATCACACGGTGTACCATCTTCTGGGTTTCTCATGCCTGTTTTCGACGTAGGAAGATGCCCTTGAACCTGGAGATTTGGGACCCATGGGATGGGTACCATGCAGTATTACTTGAAAGGGTCTGCGTTGGCTCACCCAACCTCACCGAACCTCTCAGCCCCAAGAGTGTCCACCCTGATGTCTCAATCAGCTGTGGGTCTAGATATGGTCAATCCAGGTTGCATCACAGCCCCTGAACGAATTTTGTAAGAATTTCTCTCTCTTTCACTGTCTTTGTTTCACGGGTTTTGAAAAGTAATTTATTTTTATAATGGGGTTTAGCTGCTTTTCACAGCTGTGTTTATGCCGCTTTACACCCCCTTGACTCACTTACAGAGAGATATCAATACATAGGTTTGAAGATTCTTACTAGTCAGATATATTCTTGTGCGGTGAATAGGGGGTGTTGAGTCCAGTTCACTGAGCAAGGAATAGGTCTTGTCTCTTACATATTGGGTTTATGGAACGGTATCTGAGCTAATTTGAAACCCTTGTTTTATGCATCACCCCACCTCACCTTTCCCGTTCAGCAGCCGTAGTGTGTTTCCTAAACGTGTGACTCTGTTCTGTTTTGTAATTCAGTTCAAGTGTAGCGGTTTTTACATTCCCTCTAGAAGTGATATCTTATGATAAGTGTCTTTTTCTGTGTGACTTATTTCACTTAGAATCGTCGTACCTAAATCCACTCATCGTGCTGCTACTAGCCTTATGACGTTGATTTCATGGCTGAGTGATATTCCATTGTACATGAGGACCACAACTTCTTTATCCATTTTTCTCTTTCCTAGGATAATTAAGGTGTAATGAAGTGGGGGTTCTTGTCAACAGAGCAGCCCTAAACTTTGGGGTGCCTGTGTCTTGCTGATTTTTAGTTTTCCCAATTTATACGCCCATGAGTGGAAGTGCCCTATGCTCTCCAAGCTGTGTTTTTTAGATGTTTCAGAACACACCGTACACTTCTCCAGAGTGGCTGTTGGCAATTTACATCCCACCCATCAGCGTAGCAAGGCTCCCATTTCTCCATGGCCGGTCCTGCATTTCTGGATTGGACACTTTTTTCCGCATGGCCCTTTTGCCCGCTGGGAAGCGAGACTTCTTTGGAGCGCTGATTGGCCTTTCCAGGTTGCTTGGTTGGCCAAAAAGGGCGTATGCGTTTTTTCCTGAATATATTCAGGAAAAAACGCATACGCCCTTTTTGGCCAAGGGCATCATTGTCCACGTTTTGCCGCTTTTCATGTGCTTTCAAGGCGATTCGAATCTACCTCCTGAAATCTGTTTCCTGCAATTCTGCCTTGCTTTCAAAGCCTCTTCGTTGCCTTCCCTTAATATATTTGTGGACGAGAGGTATCATTTAAAACTCTGCAGGTTTGTGAATTGCAGTGCCCCTGAGCTCCATTTTTCAACTCGCTTTTTTGGGAGCTGGCCGCAAAAGCGCAGGATTGCTTCAGGCCCTCTTCTGGTTCTGGGGGCCAGGCTGAGCTTGTGCTTAATTCTTCTTCCTGATGGGAAAATAGAGTGACCTGTGCCTGTCCCAACACCTAGAGCTAGTCTCTCATTGGTTCCCCCTCTTCCCGTTCATCCTCAGGACAAATTGCAACCTGTACGGAACAGGAGGTTAAAGGTGCTGATTCTCCAAGGAGGGAGATGGCTAGTAAATCGGCTGGAATGGCGAAGCCGAGCAAAGGAGATGAGAAATGAGGTGCGTTTTAGAAACCTTTCCCGATCACACGGTGTACCATCTTCTGGGTTTCTCATGCCTGTTTTCGACGTAGGAAGATGCCCTTGAACCTGGAGATTTGGGACCCATGGGATGGGTACCATGCAGTATTACTTGAAAGGGTCTGCGTTGGCTCACCCAACCTCACCGAACCTCTCAGCCCCAAGAGTGTCCACCCTGATGTCTCAATCAGCTGTGGGTCTAGATATGGTCAATCCAGGTTGCATCACAGCCCCTGAACGAATTTTGTAAGAATTTCTCTCTCTTTCACTGTCTTTGTTTCACGGGTTTTGAAAAGTAATTTATTTTTATAATGGGGTTTAGCTGCTTTTCACAGCTGTGTTTATGCTGCTTTACACCCCCTTGACTCACTTACAGAGAGATATCAATACATAGGTTTGAAGATTCTTACTAGTCAGATATATTCTTGTGCGGTGAATAGGGGGTGTTGAGTCCAGTTCACTGAGCAAGGAATAGGTCTTGTCTCTTACATATTGGGTTTATGGAACGGTATCTGAGCTAATTTGAAACCCTTGTTTTATGCATCACCCCACCTCACCTTTCCCGTTCAGCAGCCGTAGTGTGTTTCCTAAACGTGTGACTCTGTTCTGTTTTGTAATTCAGTTCAAGTGTAGCGGTTTTTACATTCCCTCTAGAAGTGATATCTTATGATAAGTGTCTTTTTCTGTGTGACTTATTTCACTTAGAATCGTCGTACCTAAATCCACTCATCGTGCTGCTACTAGCCTTATGACGTTGATTTCATGGCTGAGTGATATTCCATTGTACATGAGGACCACAACTTCTTTATCCATTTTTCTCTTTCCTAGGATAATTAAGGTGTAATGAAGTGGGGGTTCTTGTCAACAGAGCAGCCCTAAACTTTGGGGTGCCTGTGTCTTGCTGATTTTTAGTTTTCCCAATTTATACGCCCATGAGTGGAAGTGCCCTATGCTCTCCAAGCTGTGTTTTTTAGATGTTTCAGAACACACCGTACACTTCTCCAGAGTGGCTGTTGGCAATTTACATCCCACCCATCAGCGTAGCAAGGCTCCCATTTCTCCATGGCCGGTCCTGCATTTCTGGATTGGACACTTTTTTCCGCATGGCCCTTTTGCCCGCTGGGAAGCGAGACTTCTTTGGAGCGCTGATTGGCCTTTCCAGGTTGCTTGGTTGGCCAAAAAGGGCGTATGCGTTTTTTCCTGAATATATTCAGGAAAAAACGCATACGCCCTTTTTGGCCAAGGGCATCATTGTCCACGTTTTGCCGCTTTTCATGTGCTTTCAAGGCGATTCGAATCTACCTCCTGAAATCTGTTTCCTGCAATTCTGCCTTGCTTTCAAAGCCTCTTCGTTGCCTTCCCTTAATATATTTGTGGACGAGAGGTATCATTTAAAACTCTGCAGGTTTGTGAATTGCAGTGCCCCTGAGCTCCATTTTTCAACTCGCTTTTTTGGGAGCTGGCCGCAAAAGCGCAGGATTGCTTCAGGCCCTCTTCTGGTTCTGGGGGCCAGGCTGAGCTTGTGCTTAATTCTTCTTCCTGATGGGAAAATAGAGTGACCTGTGCCTGTCCCAACACCTAGAGCTAGTCTCTCATTGGTTCCCCCTCTTCCCGTTCATCCTCAGGACAAATTGCAACCTGTACGGAACAGGAGGTTAAAGGTGCTGATTCTCCAAGGAGGGAGATGGCTAGTAAATCGGCTGGAATGGCGAAGCCGAGCAAAGGAGATGAGAAATGAGGTGCGTTTTAGAAACCTTTCCCGATCACACGGTGTACCATCTTCTGGGTTTCTCATGCCTGTTTTCGACGTAGGAAGATGCCCTTGAACCTGGAGATTTGGGACCCATGGGATGGGTACCATGCAGTATTACTTGAAAGGGTCTGCGTTGGCTCACCCAACCTCACCGAACCTCTCAGCCCCAAGAGTGTCCACCCTGATGTCTCAATCAGCTGTGGGTCTAGATATGGTCAATCCAGGTTGCATCACAGCCCCTGAACGAATTTTGTAAGAATTTCTCTCTCTTTCACTGTCTTTGTTTCACGGGTTTTGAAAAGTAATTTATTTTTATAATGGGGTTTAGCTGCTTTTCACGGCTGTGTTTATGCCGCTTTACACCCCCTTGACTCACTTACAGAGAGATATCAATACATAGGTTTGAAGATTCTTACTAGTCAGATATATTCTTGTGCGGTGAATAGGGGGTGTTGAGTCCAGTTCACTGAGCAAGGAATAGGTCTTGTCTCTTACATATTGGGTTTATGGAACGGTATCTGAGCTAATTTGAAACCCTTGTTTTATGCATCACCCCACCTCACCTTTCCCGTTCAGCAGCCATAGTGTGTTTCCTAAACGTGTGACTCTGTTCTGTTTTGTAATTCAGTTCAAGTGTAGCGGTTTTTACATTCCCTCTAGAAGTGATATCTTATGATAAGTGTCTTTTTCTGTGTGACTTATTTCACTTAGAATCGTCGTACCTAAATCCACTCATCGTGCTGCTACTAGCCTTATGACGTTGATTTCATGGCTGAGTGATATTCCATTGTACATGAGGACCACAACTTCTTTATCCATTTTTCTCTTTCCTAGGATATTTAAGGTGTAATGAAGTGGGGGTTCTTGTCAACAGAGCAGCCCTAAACTTTGGGGTGCCTGTGTCTTGCTGATTTTTAGTTTTCCCAATTTATACGCACATGAGTGGAAGTGCCCTATGCTCTCCAAGCTGTGTTTTTTAGATGTTTCAGAACACACCGTACACTTCTCCAGAGTGGCTGTTGGCAATTTACATCCCACCCATCAGCGTAGCAAGGCTCCCATTTCTCCATGGCCGGTCCTGCATTTCTGGATTGGACACTTTTTTCCGCATGGCCCTTTTGCCCGCTGGGAAGCGAGACTTCTTTGGAGCGCTGATTGGCCTTTCCAGGTTGCTTGGTTGGCCAAAAAGGGCGTATGCGTTTTTTCCTGAATATATTCAGGAAAAAACGCATACGCCCTTTTTGGCCAAGGGCATCATTGTCCACGTTTTGCCGCTTTTCATGTGCTTTCAAGGCGATTCGTATCTACCTCCTGAAATCTGTTTCCTGCAATTCTGCCTTGCTTTCAAAGCCTCTTCGTTGCCTTCCCTTAATATATTTGTGGACGAGAGGTATCATTTAAAACTCTGCAGGTTTGTGAATTGCAGTGCCCCTGAGCTCCATTTTTCAACTCGCTTTTTTGGGAGCTGGCCGCAAAAGCGCAGGATTGCTTCAGGCCCTCTTCTGGTTCTGGGGGGCAGGCTGAGCTTGTGCTTAATTCTTCTTCCTGATGGGAAAATAGAGTGACCTGTGCCTGTCCCAACACCTAGAGCTAGTCTCTCATTGGTTCCCCCTCTTCCCGTTCATCCTCAGGACAAATTGCAACCTGTACGGAACAGGAGGTTAAAGGTGCTGATTCTCCAAGGAGGGAGATGGCTAGTAAATCGGCTGGAATGGCGAAGCCGAGCAAAGGAGATGAGAAATGAGGTGCGTTTTAGAAACCTTTCCCGATCACACGGTGTACCATCTTCTGGGTTTCTCATGCCTGTTTTCGACGTAGGAAGATGCCCTTGAACCTGGAGATTTGGGACCCATGGGATGGGTACCATGCAGTATTACTTGAAAGGGTCTGCGTTGGCTCACCCAACCTCACCGAACCTCTCAGCCCCAAGAGTGTCCACCCTGATGTCTCAATCAGCTGTGGGTCTAGATATGGTCAATCCAGGTTGCATCACAGCCCCTGAACGAATTTTGTAAGAATTTCTCTCTCTTTCACTGTCTTTGTTTCACGGGTTTTGAAAAGTAATTTATTTTTATAATGGGGTTTAGCTGCTTTTCACGGCTGTGTTTATGCCGCTTTACACCCCCTTGACTCACTTACAGAGAGATATCAATACATAGGTTTGAAGATTCTTACTAGTCAGATATATTCTTGTGCGGTGAATAGGGGGTGTTGAGTCCAGTTCACTGAGCAAGGAATAGGTCTTGTCTCTTACATATTGGGTTTATGGAACGGTATCTGAGCTAATTTGAAACCCTTGTTTTATGCATCACCCCACCTCACCTTTCCCGTTCAGCAGCCATAGTGTGTTTCCTAAACGTGTGACTCTGTTCTGTTTTGTAATTCAGTTCAAGTGTAGCGGTTTTTACATTCCCTCTAGAAGTGATATCTTATGATAAGTGTCTTTTTCTGTGTGACTTATTTCACTTAGAATCGTCGTACCTAAATCCACTCATCGTGCTGCTACTAGCCTTATGACGTTGATTTCATGGCTGAGTGATATTCCATTGTACATGAGGACCCCAACTTCTTTATCCATTTTTCTCTTTCCTAGGATATTTAAGGTGTAATGAAGTGGGGGTTCTTGTCAACAGAGCAGCCCTAAACTTTGGGGTGCCTGTGTCTTGCTGATTTTTAGTTTTCCCAATTTATACGCACATGAGTGGAAGTGCCCTATGCTCTCCAAGCTGTGTTTTTTAGATGTTTCAGAACACACCGTACACTTCTCCAGAGTGGCTGTTGGCAATTTACATCCCACCCATCAGCGTAGCAAGGCTCCCATTTCTCCATGGCCGGTCCTGCATTTCTGGATTGGACACTTTTTTCCGCATGGCCCTTTTGCCCGCTGGGAAGCGAGACTTCTTTGGAGCGCTGATTGGCCTTTCCAGGTTGCTTGGTTGGCCAAAAAGGGCGTATGCGTTTTTTCCTGAATATATTCAGGAAAAAACGCATACGCCCTTTTTGGCCAAGGGCATCATTGTCCACGTTTTGCCGCTTTTCATGTGCTTTCAAGGCGATTCGTATCTACCTCCTGAAATCTGTTTCCTGCAATTCTGCCTTGCTTTCAAAGCCTCTTCGTTGCCTTCCCTTAATATATTTGTGGACGAGAGGTATCATTTAAAACTCTGCAGGTTTGTGAATTGCAGTGCCCCTGAGCTCCATTTTTCAACTCGCTTTTTTGGGAGCTGGCCGCAAAAGCGCAGGATTGCTTCAGGCCCTCTTCTGGTTCTGGGGGCCAGGCTGAGCTTGTGCTTAATTCTTCTTCCTGATGGGAAAATAGAGTGACCTGTGCCTGTCCCAACACCTAGAGCTAGTCTCTCATTGGTTCCCCCTCTTCCCGTTCATCCTCAGGACAAATTGCAACCTGTACGGAACAGGAGGTTAAAGGTGCTGATTCTCCAAGGAGGGAGATGGCTAGTAAATCGGCTGGAATGGCGAAGCCGAGCAAAGGAGATGAGAAATGAGGTGCGTTTTAGAAACCTTTCCCGATCACACGGTGTACCATCTTCTGGGTTTCTCATGCCTGTTTTCGACGTAGGAAGATGCCCTTGAACCTGGAGATTTGGGACCCATGGGATGGGTACCATGCAGTATTACTTGAAAGGGTCTGCGTTGGCTCACCCAACCTCACCGAACCTCTCAGCCCCAAGAGTGTCCACCCTGATGTCTCAATCAGCTGTGGGTCTAGATATGGTCAATCCAGGTTGCATCACAGCCCCTGAACGAATTTTGTAAGAATTTCTCTCTCTTTCACTGTCTTTGTTTCACGGGTTTTGAAAAGTAATTTATTTTTATAATGGGGTTTAGCTGCTTTTCACGGCTGTGTTTATGCCGCTTTACACCCCCTTGACTCACTTACAGAGAGATATCAATACATAGGTTTGAAGATTCTTACTAGTCAGATATATTCTTGTGCGGTGAATAGGGGGTGTTGAGTCCAGTTCACTGAGCAAGGAATAGGTCTTGTCTCTTACATATTGGGTTTATGGAACGGTATCTGAGCTAATTTGAAACCCTTGTTTTATGCATCACCCCACCTCACCTTTCCCGTTCAGCAGCCATAGTGTGTTTCCTAAACGTGTGACTCTGTTCTGTTTTGTAATTCAGTTCAAGTGTAGCGGTTTTTACATTCCCTCTAGAAGTGATATCTTATGATAAGTGTCTTTTTCTGTGTGACTTATTTCACTTAGAATCGTCGTACCTAAATCCACTCATCGTGCTGCTACTAGCCTTATGACGTTGATTTCATGGCTGAGTGATATTCCATTGTACATGAGGACCACAACTTCTTTATCCATTTTTCTCTTTCCTAGGATATTTAAGGTGTAATGAAGTGGGGGTTCTTGTCAACAGAGCAGCCCTAAACTTTGGGGTGCCTGTGTCTTGCTGATTTTTAGTTTTCCCAATTTATACGCACATGAGTGGAAGTGCCCTATGCTCTCCAAGCTGTGTTTTTTAGATGTTTCAGAACACACCGTACACTTCTCCAGAGTGGCTGTTGGCAATTTACATCCCACCCATCAGCGTAGCAAGGCTCCCATTTCTCCATGGCCGGTCCTGCATTTCTGGATTGGACACTTTTTTCCGCATGGCCCTTTTGCCCGCTGGGAAGCGAGACTTCTTTGGAGCGCTGATTGGCCTTTCCAGGTTGCTTGGTTGGCCAAAAAGGGCGTATGCGTTTTTTCCTGAATATATTCAGGAAAAAACGCATACGCCCTTTTTGGCCAAGGGCATCATTGTCCACGTTTTGCCGCTTTTCATGTGCTTTCAAGGCGATTCGTATCTACCTCCTGAAATCTGTTTCCTGCAATTCTGCCTTGCTTTCAAAGCCTCTTCGTTGCCTTCCCTTAATATATTTGTGGACGAGAGGTATCATTTAAAACTCTGCAGGTTTGTGAATTGCAGTGCCCCTGAGCTCCATTTTTCAACTCGCTTTTTTGGGAGCTGGCCGCAAAAGCGCAGGATTGCTTCAGGCCCTCTTCTGGTTCTGGGGGGCAGGCTGAGCTTGTGCTTAATTCTTCTTCCTGATGGGAAAATAGAGTGACCTGTGCCTGTCCCAACACCTAGAGCTAGTCTCTCATTGGTTCCCCCTCTTCCCGTTCATCCTCAGGACAAATTGCAACCTGTACGGAACAGGAGGTTAAAGGTGCTGATTCTCCAAGGAGGGAGATGGCTAGTAAATCGGCTGGAATGGCGAAGCCGAGCAAAGGAGATGAGAAATGAGGTGCGTTTTAGAAACCTTTCCCGATCACACGGTGTACCATCTTCTGGGTTTCTCATGCCTGTTTTCGACGTAGGAAGATGCCCTTGAACCTGGAGATTTGGGACCCATGGGATGGGTACCATGCAGTATTACTTGAAAGGGTCTGCGTTGGCTCACCCAACCTCACCGAACCTCTCAGCCCCAAGAGTGTCCACCCTGATGTCTCAATCAGCTGTGGGTCTAGATATGGTCAATCCAGGTTGCATCACAGCCCCTGAACGAATTTTGTAAGAATTTCTCTCTCTTTCACTGTCTTTGTTTCACGGGTTTTGAAAAGTAATTTATTTTTATAATGGGGTTTAGCTGCTTTTCACGGCTGTGTTTATGCCGCTTTACACCCCCTTGACTCACTTACAGAGAGATATCAATACATAGGTTTGAAGATTCTTACTAGTCAGATATATTCTTGTGCGGTGAATAGGGGGTGTTGAGTCCAGTTCACTGAGCAAGGAATAGGTCTTGTCTCTTACATATTGGGTTTATGGAACGGTATCTGAGCTAATTTGAAACCCTTGTTTTATGCATCACCCCACCTCACCTTTCCCGTTCAGCAGCCATAGTGTGTTTCCTAAACGTGTGACTCTGTTCTGTTTTGTAATTCAGTTCAAGTGTAGCGGTTTTTACATTCCCTCTAGAAGTGATATCTTATGATAAGTGTCTTTTTCTGTGTGACTTATTTCACTTAGAATCGTCGTACCTAAATCCACTCATCGTGCTGCTACTAGCCTTATGACGTTGATTTCATGGCTGAGTGATATTCCATTGTACATGAGGACCCCAACTTCTTTATCCATTTTTCTCTTTCCTAGGATATTTAAGGTGTAATGAAGTGGGGGTTCTTGTCAACAGAGCAGCCCTAAACTTTGGGGTGCCTGTGTCTTGCTGATTTTTAGTTTTCCCAATTTATACGCACATGAGTGGAAGTGCCCTATGCTCTCCAAGCTGTGTTTTTTAGATGTTTCAGAACACACCGTACACTTCTCCAGAGTGGCTGTTGGCAATTTACATCCCACCCATCAGCGTAGCAAGGCTCCCATTTCTCCATGGCCGGTCCTGCATTTCTGGATTGGACACTTTTTTCCGCATGGCCCTTTTGCCCGCTGGGAAGCGAGACTTCTTTGGAGCGCTGATTGGCCTTTCCAGGTTGCTTGGTTGGCCAAAAAGGGCGTATGCGTTTTTTCCTGAATATATTCAGGAAAAAACGCATACGCCCTTTTTGGCCAAGGGCATCATTGTCCACGTTTTGCCGCTTTTCATGTGCTTTCAAGGCGATTCGTATCTACCTCCTGAAATCTGTTTCCTGCAATTCTGCCTTGCTTTCAAAGCCTCTTCGTTGCCTTCCCTTAATATATTTGTGGACGAGAGGTATCATTTAAAACTCTGCAGGTTTGTGAATTGCAGTGCCCCTGAGCTCCATTTTTCAACTCGCTTTTTTGGGAGCTGGCCGCAAAAGCGCAGGATTGCTTCAGGCCCTCTTCTGGTTCTGGGGGGCAGGCTGAGCTTGTGCTTAATTCTTCTTCCTGATGGGAAAATAGAGTGACCTGTGCCTTTCCCAACACCTAGAGCTAGTCTCTCATTGGTTCCCCCTCTTCCCGTTCATCCTCAGGACAATTTGCAACCTGTACGGAACAGGAGGGTAAAGGTGCTGATTCTCCAAGGAGGGAGATGGCTAGTAAATCGGCTGGAATGGCGAACCCGAGCAAAGGAGATGAGAAATGAGGTGCGTTTTAGAAACCTTTCCCGATCACACGGTGTACCATCTTCTGGGTTTCTCATGCCTGTTTTCGACGTAGGAAGATGCCCTTGAACCTGGAGATTTGGGACCCATGGGATGGGTACCATGCAGTATTACTTGAAAGGGTCTGCGTTGGCTCACCCAACCTCACCGAACCTCTCAGCCCCAAGAGTGTCCACCCTTATGTCTCAATCAGCTGCGGGTCTAGATATGGTCAATCCAGGTTGCATCACAGCCCCTGAACGAATTTTGGAAGAATTTCTCTCTCTTTCACTGTCTTTGTTTCACGGGTTTTGAAAAGTAATTTATTTTTATAATGGGGTTTAGCTGCTTTTCACGGCTGTGTTTATGCCGCTTTACACCCCCTTGACTCACTTACAGAGAGATATCAATACATAGGTTTGAAGATTCTTACTAGTCAGATATATTCTTGTGCGGTGAATCGGGGGTGTTGAGTCCAGTTCACTGAAAAAGGAATAGGTCTTGTCTCTTACATATTGGGTTTATGGAACGGTATCTGAGCTAATTTGAAACCCTTGTTTTATGCATCACCCCACCTCACCTTTCCCGTTCAGCAGCCATAGTGTGTTTTCTAAACGTGTGACTCTGTTCTGTTTTGTAATTCAGTTCAAGTGTAGCGGTTTTTACATTCCCTCTAGAAGTGATATCTTATGATAAGTGTCTTTTTCTGTGTGACTTATTTCACTTAGAATCGTCGTACCTAAATCCACTCATCGTGCTGCTACTAGCCTTATGACGTTGATTTCATGGCTGAGTGATATTCCATTGTACATGAGGACCCCAACTTCTTTATCCATTTTTCTCTTTCCTAGGATATTTAAGGTGTAATGAAGTGGGGGTTCTTGTCAACAGAGCAGCCCTAAACTTTGGGGTGCCTGTGTCTTGCTGATTTTTAGTTTTCCCAATTTATACGCCCATGAGTGGAAGTGCCCTATGCTCTCCAAGCTGTGTTTTTTAGATGTTTCAGAACACACCGTACACTTCTCCAGAGTGGCTGTTGGCAATTTACATCCCACCCATCAGCGTAGCAAGGCTCCCATTTCTCCATGGCCGGTCCTGCATTTCTGGTTTGGACACTTTTTTCCGCATGGCCCTTTTGCCCGCTGGGAAGCGAGACTTCTTTGGAGCGCTGATTGGCCTTTCCAGGTTGCTTGGTTGGCCAAAAAGGGCGTATGCGTTTTTTCCTGAATATATTCAGGAAAAAACGCATACGCCCTTTTTGGCCAAGGGCATCATTGTCCACGTTTGGCCGCTTTTCATGTGCTTTCAAGGCGATTCGAATCTACCTCCTGAAATCTGTTTCCTGCAATTCTGCCTTGCTTTCAAAGCCTCTTCGTTGCCTTCCCTTAATATATTTGTGGACGAGAGGTATCATTTAAAACTCTGCAGGTTTGTGAATTGCAGTGCCCCTGAGCTCCATTTTTCAACTCGCTTTTTTGGGAGCTGGCCGCAAAAGCGCAGGATTGCTTCAGGCCCTCTTCTGGTTCTGGGGGGCAGGCTGAGCTTGTGCTTAATTCTTCTTCCTGATGGGAAAATAGAGTGACCTGTGCCTGTCCCAACACCTAGAGCTAGTCTCTCATTGGTTCCCCCTCTTCCCGTTCATCCTCAGGACAAATTGCAACCTGTACGGAACAGGAGGTTAAAGGTGCTGATTCTCCAAGGAGGGAGATGGCTAGTAAATCGGCTGGAATGGCGAACCCGAGCAAAGGAGATGAGAAATGAGGTGCGTTTTAGAAACCTTTCCCGATCACACGGTGTACCATCTTCTGGGTTTCTCATGCCTGTTTTCGACGTAGGAAGATGCCCTTGAACCTGGAGATTTGGGACCCATGGGATGGGTACCATGCAGTATTACTTGAAAAGGTCTGCGTTGGCTCACCCAACCTCACCGAACCTCTCAGCCCCAAGAGTGTCCACCCTTATGTCTCAATCAGCTGTGGGTCTAGATATGGTCAATCCAGGTTGCATCACAGCCCCTGAACGAATTTTGTAAGAATTTCTCTCTCTTTCACTGTCTTTGTTTCACGGGTTTTGAAAAGTAATTTATTTTTATAATGGGGTTTAGCTGCTTTTCACGGCTGTGTTTATGCCGCTTTACACCCCCTTGACTCACTTACAGAGAGATATCAATACATAGGTTTGAAGATTCTTACTAGTCAGATATATTCTTGTGCGGTGAATCGGGGGTGTTGAGTCCAGTTCACTGAAAAAGGAATAGGTCTTGTCTCTTACATATTGGGTTTATGGAACGGTATCTGAGCTAATTTGAAACCCTTGTTTTATGCATCACCCCACCTCACCTTTCCCGTTCAGCAGCCATAGTGTGTTTCCTAAACGTGTGACTCTGTTCTGTTTTGTAATTCAGTTCAAGTGTAGCGGTTTTTACATTCCCTCTAGAAGTGATATCTTATGATAAGTGTCTTTTTCTGTGTGACTTATTTCACTTAGAATCGTCGTACCTAAATCCACTCATCGTGCTGCTACTAGCCTTATGACGTTGATTTCATGGCTGAGTGATATTCCATTGTACATGAGGACCCCAACTTCTTTATCCATTTTTCTCTTTCCTAGGATATTTAAGGTGTAATGAAGTGGGGGTTCTTGTCAACAGAGCAGCCCTAAACTTTGGGGTGCCTGTGTCTTGCTGATTTTTAGTTTTCCCAATTTATACGCCCATGAGTGGAAGTGCCCTATGCTCTCCAAGCTGTGTTTTTTAGATGTTTCAGAACACACCGTACACTTCTCCAGAGTGGCTGTTGGCAATTTACATCCCACCCATCAGCGTAGCAAGGCTCCCATTTCTCCATGGCCGGTCCTGCATTTCTGGTTTGGACACTTTTTTCCGCATGGCCCTTTTGCCCGCTGGGAAGCGAGACTTCTTTGGAGCGCTGATTGGCCTTTCCAGGTTGCTTGGTTGGCCAAAAAGGGCGTATGCGTTTTTTCCTGAATATATTCAGGAAAAAACGCATACGCCCTTTTTGGCCAAGGGCATCATTGTCCACGTTTTGCCGCTTTTCATGTGCTTTCAAGGCGATTCGAATCTACCTCCTGAAATCTGTTTCCTGCAATTCTGCCTTGCTTTCAAAGCCTCTTCGTTGCCTTCCCTTAATATATTTGTGGACGAGAGGTATCATTTAAAACTCTGCAGGTTTGTGAATTGCAGTGCCCCTGAGCTCCATTTTTCAACTCGCTTTTTTGGGAGCTGACCGCAAAAGCGCAGGATTGCTTCAGGCCCTCTTCTGGTTCTGGGGGGCAGGCTGAGCTTGTGCTTAATTCTTCTTCCTGATGGGAAAATAGAGTGACCTGTGCCTGTCCCAACACCTAGAGCTAGTCTCTCATTGGTTCCCCCTCTTCCCGTTCATCCTCAGGACAAATTGCAACCTGTACGGAACAGGAGGGTAAAGGTGCTGATTCTCCAAGGAGGGAGATGGCTAGTAAATCGGCTGGAATGGCGAACCCGAGCAAAGGAGATGAGAAATGAGGTGCGTTTTAGAAACCTTTCCCGATCACACGGTGTACCATCTTCTGGGTTTCTCATGCCTGTTTTCGACGTAGGAAGATGCCCTTGAACCTGGAGATTTGGGACCCATGGGATGGGTACCATGCAGTATTACTTGAAAGGGTCTGCGTTGGCTCACCCAACCTCACCGAACCTCTCAGCCCCAAGAGTGTCCACCCTTATGTCTCAATCAGCTGTGGGTCTAGATATGGTCAATCCAGGTTGCATCACAGCCCCTGAACGAATTTTGGAAGAATTTCTCTCTCTTTCACTGTCTTTGTTTCACGGGTTTTGAAAAGTAATTTATTTTTATAATGGGGTTTAGCTGCTTTTCACGGCTGTGTTTATGCCGCTTTACACCCCCTTGACTCACTTACAGAGAGATATCAATACATAGGTTTGAAGATTCTTACTAGTCAGATATATTCTTGTGCGGTGAATCGGGGGTGTTGAGTCCAGTTCACTGAAAAAGGAATAGGTCTTGTCTCTTACATATTGGGTTTATGGAACGGTATCTGAGCTAATTTGAAACCCTTGTTTTATGCATCACCCCACCTCACCTTTCCCGTTCAGCAGCCATAGTGTGTTTTCAAAACGTGTGACTCTGTTCTGTTTTGTAATTCAGTTCAAGTGTAGCGGTTTTTACATTCCCTCTAGAAGTGATATCTTATGATAAGTGTCTTTTTCTGTGTGACTTATTTCACTTAGAATCGTCGTACCTAAATCCACTCATCGTGCTGCTACTAGCCTTATGACGTTGATTTCATGGCTGAGTGATATTCCATTGTACATGAGGACCACAACTTCTTTATCCATTTTTCTCTTTCCTAGGATTTTTAAGGTGTAATGAAGTGGGGGTTCTTGTCAACAGAGCAGCCCTAAACTTTGGGGTGCCTGTGTCTTGCTGATTTTTAGTTTTCCCAATTTATACGCCCATGAGTGGAAGTGCCCTATGCTCTCCAAGCTGTGTTTTTTAGATGTTTCAGAACACACCGTACACTTCTCCAGAGTGGCTGTTGGCAATTTACATCCCACCCATCAGCGTAGCAAGGCTCCCATTTCTCCATGGCCGGTCCTGCATTTCTGGTTTGGACACTTTTTTCCGCATGGCCCTTTTGCCCGCTGGGAAGCGAGACTTCTTTGGAGCGCTGATTGGCCTTTCCAGGTTGCTTGGTTGGCCAAAAAGGGCGTATGCGTTTTTTCCTGAATATATTCAGGAAAAAACGCATACGCCCTTTTTGGCCAAGGGCATCATTGTCCACGTTTTGCCGCTTTTCATGTGCTTTCAAGGCGATTCGAATCTACCTCCTGAAATCTGTTTCCTGCAATTCTGCCTTGCTTTCAAAGCCTCTTCGTTGCCTTCCCTTAATATATTTGTGGACGAGAGGTATCATTTAAAACTCTGCAGGTTTGTGAATTGCAGTGCCCCTGAGCTCCATTTTTCAACTCGCTTTTTTGGGAGCTGGCCGCAAAAGCGCAGGATTGCTTCAGGCCCTCTTCTGGTTCTGGGTGGCAGGCTGAGCTTGTGCTTAATTCTTCTTCCTGATGGGAAAATAGAGTGACCTGTGCCTGTCCCAACACCTAGAGCTAGTCTCTCATTGGTTCCCCCTCTTCCCGTTCATCCTCAGGACAAATTGCAACCTGTACGGAACAGGAGGTTAAAGGTGCTGATTCTCCAAGGAGGGAGATGGCTAGTAAATCGGCTGGAATGGCGAACCCGAGCAAAGGAGATGAGAAATGAGGTGCGTTTTAGAAACCTTTCCCGATCACACGGTGTACCATCTTCTGGGTTTCTCATGCCTGTTTTTGACGTAGGAAGATGCCCTTGAACCTGGAAATTTGGGACCCATGGGATGGGTACCATGCAGTATTACTTGAAAGGGTCTGCGTTGGCTCACCCAACCTCACCGAACCTCTCAGCCCCAAGAGTGTCCACCCTGATGTCTCAATCAGCTGTGGGTCTAGATATGGTCAATCCAGGTTGCATCACAGCCCCTGAACGAATTTTGTAAGAATTTCTCTCTCTTTCACTGTCTTTGTTTCACGGGTTTTGAAAAGTAATTTATTTTTATAATGGGGTTTAGCTGCTTTTCACGGCTGTGTTTATGCCGCTTTACACCCCCTTGACTCACTTACAGAGAGATATCAATACATAGGTTTGAAGATTCTTACTAGTCAGATATATTCTTGTGCGGTGAATAGGGGGTGTTGAGTCCAGTTCACTGAAAAAGGAATAGGTCTTGTCTCTTACATATTGGGTTTATGGAACGGTATCTGAGCTAATTTGAAACCCTTGTTTTATGCATCACCCCACCTCACCTTTCCCGTTCAGCAGCCGTAGTGTGTTTCCTAAACGTGTGACTCTGTTCTGTTTTGTAATTCAGTTCAAGTGTAGCGGTTTTTACATTCCCTCTAGAAGTGATATCTTATGATAAGTGTCTTTTTCTGTGTGACTTATTTCACTTAGAATCGTCGTACCTAAATCCACTCATCGTGCTGCTACTAGCCTTATGACGTTGATTTCATGGCTGAGTGATATTCCATTGTACATGAGGACCACAACTTCTTTATCCATTTTTCTCTTTCCTAGGATATTTAAGGTGTAATGAAGTGGGGGTTCTTGTCAACAGAGCAGCCCTAAACTTTGTGGTGCCTGTGTCTTGCTGATTTTTAGTTTTCCCAATTTATACGCCCATGAGTGGAAGTGCCCTATGCTCTCCAAGCTGTGTTTTTTAGATGTTTCAGAACACACCGTACACTTCTCCAGAGTGGCTGTTGGCAATTTACATCCCACCCATCAGCGTAGCAAGGCTCCCATTTCTCCATGGCCAGTCCTGCATTTCTGGTTTGGACACTTTTTTCCGCATGGCCCTTTTGCCCGCTGGGAAGCGAGACTTCTTTGGAGCGCTGATTGGCCTTTCCAGGATGCTTGGTTGGCCGAAAAGGGCGTATGCGTTTTTTCCTGAATATATTCAGGAAAAAACGCATACGCCCTTTTTGGCCAAGGGCATCATTGTCCACGTTTTGCCGCTTTTCATGTGCTTTCAAGGCGATTCGAATCTACCTCCTGAAATCTGTTTCCTGCAATTCTGCCTTGCTTTCAAAGCCTCTTCGTAGCCTTCCCTTAATATATTTGTGGACGAGAGGTATCATTTAAAACTCTGCAGGTTTGTGAATTGCAGTGCCCCTGAGCTCCATTTTTCAACTCGCTTTTTTGGGAGCTGACCGCAAAAGCGCAGGATTGCTTCAGGCCCTCTTCTGGTTCTGGGGGGCAGGCTGAGCTTGTGCTTAATTCTTCTTCCTGATGGGAAAATAGAGTGACCTGTGCCTGTCCCAACACCTAGAGCTAGTCTCTCATTGGTTCCCCCTCTTCCCGTTCATCCTCAGGACAAATTGCAACCTGTACGGAACAGGAGGTTAAAGGTGCTGATTCTCCAAGGAGGGAGATGGCTAGTAAATCGGCTGGAATGGCGAACCCGAGCAAAGGAGATGAGAAATGAGGTGCGTTTTTAGAAACCTTTCCTGATCACACGGTGTACCATCTTCTGGGTTTCTCATGCCTGTTTTCGACGTAGGAAGATGCCCTTGAACCTGGAGATTTGGGACCCATGGGATGGGTACCATGCAGTATTACTTGAAAGGGTCTGCGTTGGCTCACCCAACCTCACCGAACCTCTCAGCCCCAAGAGTGTCCACCCTGATGTCTCAATCAGCTGTGGGTCTAGATATGGTCAATCCAGGTTGCATCACAGCCCCTGAACGAATTTTGTAAGAATTTCTCTCTCTTTCACTGTCTTTGTTTCACGGGTTTTGAAAAGTAATTTATTTTTATAATGGGGTTTAGCTGCTTTTCACGGCTGTGTTTATGCCGCTTTACACCCCGTTGACTCACTTACAGAGAGATATCAATACATAGGTTTGAAGATTCTTACTAGTCAGATATATTCTTGTGCGGTGAATAGGGGGTGTTGAGTCCAGTTCACTGAAAAAGGAATAGGTCTTGTCTCTTACATATTGGGTTTATGGAACGGTATCTGAGCTAATTTGAAACCCTTGTTTTATGCATCACCCCACCTCACCTTTCCCGTTCAGCAGCCATAGTGTGTTTTCTAAACGTGTGACTCTGTTCTGTTTTGTAATTCAGTTCAAGTGTAGCGGTTTTTACATTCCCTCTAGAAGTGATATCTTAGGATAAGTGTCTTTTTCTGTGTGACTTATTTCACTTAGAATCGTCGTACCTAAATCCACTCATCGTGCTGCTACTAGCCTTATGACGTTGATTTCATGGCTGAGTGATATTCCATTGTACATGAGGACCACAACTTCTTTATCCATTTTTCTCTTTCCTAGGATATTTAAGGTGTAATGAAGTGGGGGTTCTTGTCAACAGAGCAGCCCTAAACTTTGGGGTGCCTGTGTCTTGCTGATTTTTAGTTTTCCCAATTTATACGCCCATGAGTGGAAGTGCCCTATGCTCTCCAAGCTGTGTTTTTTAGATGTTTCAGAACACACCGTACACTTCTCCAGAGTGGCTGTTGGCAATTTACATCCCACCCATCAGCGTAGCAAGGCTCCCATTTCTCCATGGCCGGTCCTGCATTTCTGGTTTGGACACTTTTTTCCGCATGGCCCTTTTGCCCGCTGGGAAGCGAGACTTCTTTGGAGCGCTGATTGGCCTTTCCAGGTTGCTTGGTTGGCCAAAAAGGGCGTATGCGTTTTTTTCCTGAATATATTCAGGAAAAAACGCATACGCCCTTTTTGGCCAAGGGCATCATTGCCCACGTTTTGCCGCTTTTCATGTGCTATCAAGGCGATTCGAATCTACCTCCTGAAATCTGTTTCCTGCAATTCTGCCTTGCTTTCAAAGCCTCTTCGTTGCCTTCCCTTAATATATTTGTGGACGAGAGGTATCATTTAAAACTCTGCAGGTTTGTGAATTGCAGTGCCCCTGAGCTCCATTTTTCAACTCGCTTTTTTGGGAGCTGGCCGCAAAAGCGCAGGATTGCTTCAGGCCCTCTTCTGGTTCTGGGTGGCAGGCTGAGCTTGTGCTTAATTCTTCTTCCTGATGGGAAAATAGAGTGACCTGTGCCTGTCCCAACACCTAGAGCTAGTCTCTCATTGGTTCCCCCTCTTCCCGTTCATCCTCAGGACAAATTGCAACCTGTACGGAACAGGAGGTTAAAGGTGCTGATTCTCCAAGGAGGGAGATGGCTAGTAAATCGGCTGGAATGGCGAACCCGAGCAAAGGAGATGAGAAATGAGGTGCGTTTTAGAAACCTTTCCCGATCACACGGTGTACCATCTTCTGGGTTTCTCATGCCTGTTTTTGACGTAGGAAGATGCCCTTGAACCTGGAAATTTGGGACCCATGGGATGGGTACCATGCAGTATTACTTGAAAGGGTCTGCGTTGGCTCACCCAACCTCACCGAACCTCTCAGCCCCAAGAGTGTCCACCCTGATGTCTCAATCAGCTGTGGGTCTAGATATGGTCAATCCAGGTTGCATCACAGCCCCTGAACGAATTTTGTAAGAATTTCTCTCTCTTTCACTGTCTTTGTTTCACGGGTTTTGAAAAGTAATTTATTTTTATAATGGGGTTTAGCTGCTTTTCACGGCTGTGTTTATGCCGCTTTACACCCCCTTGACTCACTTACAGAGAGATATCAATACATAGGTTTGAAGATTCTTACTAGTCAGATATATTCTTGTGCGGTGAATAGGGGGTGTTGAGTCCAGTTCACTGAAAAAGGAATAGGTCTTGTCTCTTACATATTGGGTTTATGGAACGGTATCTGAGCTAATTTGAAACCCTTGTTTTATGCATCACCCCACCTCACCTTTCCCGTTCAGCAGCCGTAGTGTGTTTCCTAAACGTGTGACTCTGTTCTGTTTTGTAATTCAGTTCAAGTGTAGCGGTTTTTACATTCCCTCTAGAAGTGATATCTTATGATAAGTGTCTTTTTCTGTGTGACTTATTTCACTTAGAATCGTCGTACCTAAATCCACTCATCGTGCTGCTACTAGCCTTATGACGTTGATTTCATGGCTGAGTGATATTCCATTGTACATGAGGACCCCAACTTCTTTATCCATTTTTCTCTTTCCTAGGATATTTAAGGTGTAATGAAGTGGGGGTTCTTGTCAACAGAGCAGCCCTAAACTTTGGGGTGCCTGTGTCTTCCTGATTTTTAGTTTTCCCAATTTATACGCCCATGAGTGGAAGTGCCCTATGCTCTCCAAGCTGTGTTTTTTAGATGTTTCAGAACACACCGTACACTTCTCCAGAGTGGCTGTTGGCAATTTACATCCCACCCATCAGCGTAGCAAGGCTCCCATTTCTCCATGGCCAGTCCTGCATTTCTGGTTTGGACACTTTTTTCCGCATGGCCCTTTTGCCCGCTGGGAAGCGAGACTTCTTTGGAGCGCTGATTGGCCTTTCCAGGTTGCTTGGTTGGCCAAAAAGGGCGTATGCGTTTTTTCCTGAATATATTCAGGAAAAAACGCATACGCCCTTTTTGGCCAAGGGCATCATTGTCCACGTTTTGCCGCTTTTCATGTGCTTTCAAGGCGATTCGAATCTACCTCCTGAAATCTGTTTCCTGCAATTCTGCCTTGCTTTCAAAGCCTCTTCGTAGCCTTCCCTTAATATATTTGTGGACGAGAGGTATCATTTAAAACTCTGCAGGTTTGTGAATTGCAGTGCCCCTGAGCTCCATTTTTCAACTCGCTTTTTTGGGAGCTGACCGCAAAAGCGCAGGATTGCTTCAGGCCCTCTTCTGGTTCTGGGGGGCAGGCTGAGCTTGTGCTTAATTCTTCTTCCTGATGGGAAAATAGAGTGACCTGTGCCTGTCCCAACACCTAGAGCTAGTCTCTCATTGGTTCCCCCTCTTCCCGTTCATCCTCAGGACAAATTGCAACCTGTACGGAACAGGAGGTTAAAGGTGCTGATTCTCCAAGGAGGGAGATGGCTA
Source organism: Balaenoptera acutorostrata (assembly GCF_949987535.1). Lineage (NCBI taxonomy): Eukaryota > Metazoa > Chordata > Mammalia > Artiodactyla > Balaenopteridae > Balaenoptera > Balaenoptera acutorostrata. The sequence goes on along the minus strand of NW_026646820.1, from coordinate 499,774 downwards.
GTAAATCGGCTGGAATGGCGAACCCGAGCAAAGCAGATGAGAAATGAGGTGCGTTTTAGAAACCTTTCCTGATCACACGGTGTACCATCTTCTGGGTTTCTCATGCCTGTTTTCGACGTAGGAAGATGCCCTTGAACCTGGAGATTTGGGACCCATGGGATGGGTACCATGCAGTATTACTTGAAAGGGTCTGCGTTGGCTCACCCAACCTCACCGAACCTCTCAGCCCCAAGAGTGTCCACCCTGATGTCTCAATCAGCTGTGGGTCTAGATATGGTCAATCCAGGTTGCATCACAGCCCCTGAACGAATTTTGTAAGAATTTCTCTCTCTTTCACTGTCTTTGTTTCACGGGTTTTGAAAAGTAATTTATTTTTATAATGGGGTTTAGCTGCTTTTCACGGCTGTGTTTATGCCGCTTTACACCCCGTTGACTCACTTACAGAGAGATATCAATACATAGGTTTGAAGATTCTTACTAGTCAGATATATTCTTGTGCGGTGAATAGGGGGTGTTGAGTCCAGTTCACTGAAAAAGGAATAGGTCTTGTCTCTTACATATTGGGTTTATGGAACGGTATCTGAGCTAATTTGAAACCCTTGTTTTATGCATCACCCCACCTCACCTTTCCCGTTCAGCAGCCATAGTGTGTTTTCTAAACGTGTGACTCTGTTCTGTTTTGTAATTCAGTTCAAGTGTAGCGGTTTTTACATTCCCTCTAGAAGTGATATCTTAGGATAAGTGTCTTTTTCTGTGTGACTTATTTCACTTAGAATCGTCGTACCTAAATCCACTCATCGTGCTGCTACTAGCCTTATGACGTTGATTTCATGGCTGAGTGATATTCCATTGTACATGAGGACCACAACTTCTTTATCCATTTTTCTCTTTCCTAGGATATTTAAGGTGTAATGAAGTGGGGGTTCTTGTCAACAGAGCAGCCCTAAACTTTGGGGTGCCTGTGTCTTGCTGATTTTTAGTTTTCCCAATTTATACGCCCATGAGTGGAAGTGCCCTATGCTCTCCAAGCTGTGTTTTTTAGATGTTTCAGAACACACCGTACACTTCTCCAGAGTGGCTGTTGGCAATTTACATCCCACCCATCAGCGTAGCAAGGCTCCCATTTCTCCATGGCCAGTCCTGCATTTCTGGTTTGGACACTTTTTTCCGCATGGCCCTTTTGCCCGCTGGGAAGCGAGACTTCTTTGGAGCGCTGATTGGCCTTTCCAGGTTGCTTGGTTGGCCAAAAAGGGCGTATGCGTTTTTTCCTGAATATATTCAGGAAAAAACGCATACGCCCTTTTTGGCCAAGGGCATCATTGTCCACGTTTTGCCGCTTTTCATGTGCTATCAAGGCGATTCGAATCTACCTCCTGAAATCTGTTTCCTGCAATTCTGCCTTGCTTTCAAAGCCTCTTCGTTGCCTTCCCTTAATATATTTGTGGACGAGAGGTATCATTTAAAACTCTGCAGGTTTGTGAATTGCAGTGCCCCTGAGCTCCATTTTTCAACTCGCTTTTTTGGGAGCTGGCCGCAAAAGCGCAGGATTGCTTCAGGCCCTCTTCTGGTTCTGGGTGGCAGGCTGAGCTTGTGCTTAATTCTTCTTCCTGATGGGAAAATAGAGTGACCTGTGCCTGTCCCAACACCTAGAGCTAGTCTCTCATTGGTTCCGCCTCTTCCCGTTCATCCTCAGGACAAATTGCAACCTGTACGGAACAGGAGGTTAAAGGTGCTGATTCTCCAAGGAGGGAGATGGCTAGTAAATCGGCTGGAATGGCGAACCCGAGCAAAGGAGATGAGAAATGAGGTGCGTTTTAGAAACCTTTCCCGATCACACGGTGTACCATCTTCTGGGTTTCTCATGCCTGTTTTTGACGTAGGAAGATGCCCTTGAACCTGGAAATTTGGGACCCATGGGATGGGTACCATGCAGTATTACTTGAAAGGGTCTGCGTTGGCTCACCCAACCTCACCGAACCTCTCAGCCCCAGGAGTGTCCACCCTGATGTCTCAATCAGCTGTGGGTCTAGATATGGTCAATCCAGGTTGCATCACAGCCCCTGAACGAATTTTGTAAGAATTTCTCTCTCTTTCACTGTCTTTGTTTCACGGGTTTTGAAAAGTAATTTATTTTTATAATGGGGTTTAGCTGCTTTTCACGGCTGTGTTTATGCCGCTTTACACCCCCTTGACTCACTTACAGAGAGATATCAATACATAGGTTTGAAGATTCTTACTAGTCAGATATATTCTTGTGCGGTGAATAGGGGGTGTTGAGTCCAGTTCACTGAAAAAGGAATAGGTCTTGTCTCTTACATATTGGGTTTATGGAACGGTATCTGAACTAATTTGAAACCCTTGTTTTATGCATCACCCCACCTCACCTTTCCCGTTCAGCAGCCGTAGTGTGTTTCCTAAACGTGTGACTCTGTTCTGTTTTGTAATTCAGTTCAAGTGTAGCGGTTTTTACATTCCCTCTAGAAGTGATATCTTATGATAAGTGTCTTTTTCTGTGTGACTTATTTCACTTAGAATCGTCGTACCTAAATCCACTCATCGTGCTGCTACTAGCCTTATGACGTTGATTTCATGGCTGAGTGATATTCCATTGTACATGAGGACCACAACTTCTTTATCCATTTTTCTCTTTCCTAGGATATTTAAGGTGTAATGAAGTGGGGGTTCTTGTCAACAGAGCAGCCCTAAACTTTGGGGTGCCTGTGTCTTGCTGATTTTTAGTTTTCCCAATTTATACGCCCATGAGTGGAAGTGCCCTATGCTCTCCAAGCTGTGTTTTTTAGATGTTTCAGAACACACCGTACACTTCTCCAGAGTGGCTGTTGGCAATTTACATCCCACCCATCAGCGTAGCAAGGCTCCCATTTCTCCATGGCCAGTCCTGCATTTCTGGTTTGGACACTTTTTTCCGCATGGCCCTTTTGCCCGCTGGGAAGCGAGACTTCTTTGGAGCGCTGATTGGCCTTTCCAGGTTGCTTGGTTGGCCAAAAAGGGCGTATGCGTTTTTTCCTGAATATATTCAGGAAAAAACGCATACGCCCTTTTTGGCCAAGGGCATCATTGTCCACGTTTTGCCGCTTTTCATGTGCTTTCAAGGCGATTCGAATCTACCTCCTGAAATCTGTTTCCTGCAATTCTGCCTTGCTTTCAAAGCCTCTTCGTAGCCTTCCCTTAATATATTTGTGGACGAGAGGTATCATTTAAAACTCTGCAGGTTTGTGAATTGCAGTGCCCCTGAGCTCCATTTTTCAACTCGCTTTTTTGGGAGCTGACCGCAAAAGCGCAGGATTGCTTCAGGCCCTCTTCTGGTTCTGGGGGGCAGGCTGAGCTTGTGCTTAATTCTTCTTCCTGATGGGAAAATAGAGTGACCTGTGCCTGTCCCAACACCTAGAGCTAGTCTCTCATTGGTTCCCCCTCTTCCCGTTCATCCTCAGGACAAATTGCAACCTGTACGGAACAGGAGGTTAAAGGTGCTGATTCTCCAAGGAGGGAGATGGCTAGTAAATCGGCTGGAATGGCGAACCCGAGCAAAGGAGATGAGAAATGAGGTGCGTTTTAGAAACCTTTCCCGATCACACGGTGTACCATCTTCTGGGTTTCTCATGCCTGTTTTCGACGTAGGAAGATGCCCTTGAACCTGGAGATTTGGGACCCATGGGATGGGTACCATGCAGTATTACTTGAAAGGGTCTGCGTTGGCTCACCCAACCTCACCGAACCTCTCAGCCCCAAGAGTGTCCACCCTTATGTCTCAATCAGCTGTGGGTCTAGATATGGTCAATCCAGGTTGCATCACAGCCCCTGAACGAATTTTGTAAGAATTTCTCTCTCTTTCACTGTCTTTGTTTCACGGGTTTTGAAAAGTAATTTATTTTTATAATGGGGTTTAGCTGCTTTTCACGGCTGTGTTTATGCCGCTTTACACCCCCTTGACTCACTTACAGAGAGATATCAATACATAGGTTTGAAGATTCTTACTAGTCAGATATATTCTTGTGCGGTGAATAGGGGGTGTTGAGTCCAGTTCACTGAAAAAGGAATAGGTCTTGTCTCTTACATATTGGGTTTATGGAACGGTATCGGAGCTAATTTAAAACCCTTGTTTTATGCATCACCCCACCTCACCTTTCCCGTTCAGCAGCCATAGTGTGTTTTCTAAACGTGTGACTCTGTTCTGTTTTGTAATTCAGTTCAAGTGTAGCGGTTTTTACATTCCCTCTAGAAGTGATATCTTAGGATAAGTGTCTTTTTCTGTGTGACTTATTTCACTTAGAATCGTCGTACCTAAATCCACTCATCGTGCTGCTACTAGCCTTATGACGTTGATTTCATGGCTGAGTGATATTCCATTGTACAGGAGGACCACAACTTCTTTATCCATTTTTCTCTTTCCTAGGATATTTCAGGTGTAATGAAGTGGGGGTTCTTGTCAACAGAGCAGCCCTAAACTTTGGGGTGCCTGTGTCTTGCTGATTTTTAGTTTTCCCAATTTATACGGCCATGAGTGGAAGTGCCCTATGCTCTCCAAGCTGTGTTTTTTAGATGTTTCAGAACACACCGTACACTTCTCCAGATTGGCTGTTGGCAATTTACATCCCACCCATCAGCGTAGCAAGGCTCCCATTTCTCCATGGCCAGTCCTGCATTTCTGGTTTGGACACTTTTTTCCGCATGGCCCTTTTGCCCGCTGGGAAGCGAGACTTCTTTGGAGCGCTGATTGGCCTTTCCAGGTTGCTTGGTTGGCCAAAAAGGGCGTATGCGTTTTTTCCTGAATATATTCAGGAAAAAACGCATACGCCCTTTTTGGCCAAGGGCATCATTGTCCACGTTTTGCCGCTTTTCATGTGCTTTCAAGGCGATTCGAATCTACCTCCTGAAATCTGTTTCCTGCAATTCTGCCTTGCTTTCAAAGCCTCTTCGTAGCCTTCCCTTAATATATTTGTGGACGAGAGGTATCATTTAAAACTCTGCAGGTTTGTGAATTGCAGTGCCCCTGAGCTCCATTTTTCAACTCGCTTTTTTGGGAGCTGACCGCAAAAGCGCAGGATTGCTTCAGGCCCTCTTCTGGTTCTGGGGGGCAGGCTGAGCTTGTGCTTAATTCTTCTTCCTGATGGGAAAATAGAGTGACCTGTGCCTGTCCCAACACCTAGAGCTAGTCTCTCATTGGTTCCCCCTCTTCCCGTTCATCCTCAGGACAAATTGCAACCTGTACGGAACAGGAGGTTAAAGGTGCTGATTCTCCAAGGAGGGAGATGGCTAGTAAATCGGCTGGAATGGCGAACCCGAGCAAAGGAGATGAGAAATGAGGTGCGTTTTAGAAACCTTTCCCGATCACACGGTGTACCATCTTCTGGGTTTCTCATGCCTGTTTTCGACGTAGGAAGATGCCCTTGAACCTGGAGATTTGGGACCCATGGGATGGGTACCATGCAGTATTACTTGAAAGGGTCTGCGTTGGCTCACCCAACCTCACCGAACCTCTCAGCCCCAAGAGTGTCCACCCTTATGTCTCAATCAGCTGTGGGTCTAGATATGGTCAATCCAGGTTGCATCACAGCCCCTGAACGAATTTTGTAAGAATTTCTCTCTCTTTCACTGTCTTTGTTTCACGGGTTTTGAAAAGTAATTTATTTTTTTAATGGGGTTTAGCTGCTTTTCACGGCTGTGTTTATGCCGCTTTACACCCCCTTGACTCACTTACAGAGAGATATCAATACATAGGTTTGAAGATTCTTACTAGTCAGATATATTCTTGTGCGGTGAATAGGGGGTGTTGAGTCCAGTTCACTGAAAAAGGAATAGGTCTTGTCTCTTACATATTGGGTTTATGGAACGGTATCGGAGCTAATTTAAAACCCTTGTTTTATGCATCACCCCACCTCACCTTTCCCGTTCAGCAGCCATAGTGTGTTTTCTAAACGTGTGACTCTGTTCTGTTTTGTAATTCAGTTCAAGTGTAGCGGTTTTTACATTCCCTCTAGAAGTGATATCTTAGGATAAGTGTCTTTTTCTGTGTGACTTATTTCACTTAGAATCGTCGTACCTAAATCCACTCATCGTGCTGCTACTAGCCTTATGACGTTGATTTCATGGCTGAGTGATATTCCATTGTACAGGAGGACCACAACTTCTTTATCCATTTTTCTCTTTCCTAGGATATTTCAGGTGTAATGAAGTGGGGGTTCTTGTCAACAGAGCAGCCCTAAACTTTGGGGTGCCTGTGTCTTGCTGATTTTTAGTTTTCCCAATTTATACGCCCATGAGTGGAAGTGCCCTATGCTCTCCAAGCTGTGTTTTTTAGATGTTTCAGAACACACCGTACACTTCTCCAGAGTGGCTGTTGGCAATTTACATCCCACCCATCAGCGTAGCAAGGCTCCCATTTCTCCATGGCCAGTCCTGCATTTCTGGTTTGGACACTTTTTTCCGCATGGCCCTTTTGCCCGCTGGGAAGCGAGACTTCTTTGGAGCGCTGATTGGCCTTTCCAGGTTGCTTGGTTGGCCAAAAAGGGCGTATGCGTTTTTTCCTGAATATATTCAGGAAAAAACGCATACGCCCTTTTTGGCCAAGGGCATCATTGTCCACGTTTTGCCGCTTTTCATGTGCTATCAAGGCGATTCGAATCTACCTCCTGAAATCTGTTTCCTGCAATTCTGCCTTGCTTTCAAAGCCTCTTCGTTGCCTTCCCTTAATATATTTGTGGACGAGAGGTATCATTTAAAACTCTGCAGGTTTGTGAATTGCAGTGCCCCTGAGCTCCATTTTTCAACTCGCTTTTTTGGGAGCTGGCCGCAAAAGCGCAGGATTGCTTCAGTCCCTCTTCTGGTTCTGGGTGGCAGGCTGAGCTTGTGCTTAATTCTTCTTCCTGATGGGAAAATAGAGTGACCTGTGCCTGTCCCAACACCTAGAGCTAGTCTCTCATTGGTTCCGCCTCTTCCCGTTCATCCTCAGGACAAATTGCAACCTGTACGGAACAGGAGGTTAAAGGTGCTGATTCTCCAAGGAGGGAGATGGCTAGTAAATCGGCTGGAATGGCGAACCCGAGCAAAGGAGATGAGAAATGAGGTGCGTTTTAGAAACCTTTCCCGATCACACGGTGTACCATCTTCTGGGTTTCTCATGCCTGTTTTTGACGTAGGAAGATGCCCTTGAACCTGGAAATTTGGGACCCATGGGATGGGTACCATGCAGTATTACTTGAAAGGGTCTGCGTTGGCTCACCCAACCTCACCGAACCTCTCAGCCCCAGGAGTGTCCACCCTGATGTCTCAATCAGCTGTGGGTCTAGATATGGTCAATCCAGGTTGCATCACAGCCCCTGAACGAATTTTGTAAGAATTTCTCTCTCTTTCACTGTCTTTGTTTCACGGGTTTTGAAAAGTAATTTATTTTTATAATGGGGTTTAGCTGCTTTTCACGGCTGTGTTTATGCCGCTTTACACCCCCTTGACTCACTTACAGAGAGATATCAATACATAGGTTTGAAGATTCTTACTAGTCAGATATATTCTTGTGCGGTGAATAGGGGGTGTTGAGTCCAGTTCACTGAAAAAGGAATAGGTCTTGTCTCTTACATATTGGGTTTATGGAACGGTATCTGAACTAATTTGAAACCCTTGTTTTATGCATCACCCCACCTCACCTTTCCCGTTCAGCAGCCGTAGTGTGTTTCCTAAACGTGTGACTCTGTTCTGTTTTGTAATTCAGTTCAAGTGTAGCGGTTTTTACATTCCCTCTAGAAGTGATATCTTATGATAAGTGTCTTTTTCTGTGTGACTTATTTCACTTAGAATCGTCGTACCTAAATCCACTCATCGTGCTGCTACTAGCCTTATGACGTTGATTTCATGGCTGAGTGATATTCCATTGTACATGAGGACCACAACTTCTTTATCCATTTTTCTCTTTCCTAGGATATTTAAGGTGTAATGAAGTGGGGGTTCTTGTCAACAGAGCAGCCCTAAACTTTGGGGTGCCTGTGTCTTGCTGATTTTTAGTTTTCCCAATTTATACGCCCATGAGTGGAAGTGCCCTATGCTCTCCAAGCTGTGTTTTTTAGATGTTTCAGAACACACCGTACACTTCTCCAGAGTGGCTGTTGGCAATTTACATCCCACCCATCAGCGTAGCAAGGCTCCCATTTCTCCATGGCCAGTCCTGCATTTCTGGTTTGGACACTTTTTTCCGCATGGCCCTTTTGCCCGCTGGGAAGCGAGACTTCTTTGGAGCGCTGATTGGCCTTTCCAGGTTGCTTGGTTGGCCAAAAAGGGCGTATGCGTTTTTTCCTGAATATATTCAGGAAAAAACGCATACGCCCTTTTTGGCCAAGGGCATCATTGTCCACGTTTTGCCGCTTTTCATGTGCTTTCAAGGCGATTCGAATCTACCTCCTGAAATCTGTTTCCTGCAATTCTGCCTTGCTTTCAAAGCCTCTTCGTAGCCTTCCCTTAATATATTTGTGGATGAGAGGTATCATTTAAAACTCTGCAGGTTTGTGAATTGCAGTGCCCCTGAGCTCCATTTTTCAACTCGCTTTTTTGGGAGCTGACCGCAAAAGCGCAGGATTGCTTCAGGCCCTCTTCTGGTTCTGGGGGGCAGGCTGAGCTTGTGCTTAATTCTTCTTCCTGATGGGAAAATAGAGTGACCTGTGCCTGTCCCAACACCTAGAGCTAGTCTCTCATTGGTTCCCCCTCTTCCCGTTCATCCTCAGGACAAATTGCAACCTGTACGGAACAGGAGGTTAAAGGTGCTGATTCTCCAAGGAGGGAGATGGCTAGTAAATCGGCTGGAATGGCGAACCCGAGCAAAGGAGATGAGAAATGAGGTGCGTTTTAGAAACCTTTCCCGATCACACGGTGTACCATCTTCTGGGTTTCTCATGCCTGTTTTCGACGTAGGAAGATGCCCTTGAACCTGGAGATTTGGGACCCATGGGATGGGTACCATGCAGTATTACTTGAAAGGGTCTGCGTTGGCTCACCCAACCTCACCGAACCTCTCAGCCCCAAGAGTGTCCACCCTTATGTCTCAATCAGCTGTGGGTCTAGATATGGTCAATCCAGGTTGCATCACAGCCCCTGAACGAATTTTGTAAGAATTTCTCTCTCTTTCACTGTCTTTGTTTCACGGGTTTTGAAAAGTAATTTATTTTTTTAATGGGGTTTAGCTGCTTTTCACGGCTGTGTTTATGCCGCTTTACACCCCCTTGACTCACTTACAGAGAGATATCAATACATAGGTTTGAAGATTCTTACTAGTCAGATATATTCTTGTGCGGTGAATAGGGGGTGTTGAGTCCAGTTCACTGAAAAAGGAATAGGTCTTGTCTCTTACATATTGGGTTTATGGAACGGTATCGGAGCTAATTTAAAACCCTTGTTTTATGCATCACCCCACCTCACCTTTCCCGTTCAGCAGCCATAGTGTGTTTTCTAAACGTGTGACTCTGTTCTGTTTTGTAATTCAGTTCAAGTGTAGCGGTTTTTACATTCCCTCTAGAAGTGATATCTTAGGATAAGTGTCTTTTTCTGTGTGACTTATTTCACTTAGAATCGTCGTACCTAAATCCACTCATCGTGCTGCTACTAGCCTTATGACGTTGATTTCATGGCTGAGTGATATTCCATTGTACAGGAGGACCACAACTTCTTTATCCATTTTTCTCTTTCCTAGGATATTTCAGGTGTAATGAAGTGGGGGTTCTTGTCAACAGAGCAGCCCTAAACTTTGGGGTGCCTGTGTCTTGCTGATTTTTAGTTTTCCCAATTTATACGCCCATGAGTGGAAGTGCCCTATGCTCTCCAAGCTGTGTTTTTTAGATGTTTCAGAACACACCGTACACTTCTCCAGAGTGGCTGTTGGCAATTTACATCCCACCCATCAGCGTAGCAAGGCTCCCATTTCTCCATGGCCAGTCCTGCATTTCTGGTTTGGACACTTTTTTCCGCATGGCCCTTTTGCCCGCTGGGAAGCGAGACTTCTTTGGAGCGCTGATTGGCCTTTCCAGGTTGCTTGGTTGGCCAAAAAGGGCGTATGCGTTTTTTCCTGAATATATTCAGGAAAAAACGCATACGCCCTTTTTGGCCAAGGGCATCATTGTCCACGTTTTGCCGCTTTTCATGTGCTTTCAAGGCGATTCGAATCTACCTCCTGAAATCTGTTTCCTGCAATTCTGCCTTGCTTTCAAAGCCTCTTCGTAGCCTTCCTTTAATATATTTGTGGACGAGAGGTATCATTTAAAACTCTGCAGGTTTGTGAATTGCAGTGCCCCTGAGCTCCATTTTTCAACTCGCTTTTTTGGGAGCTGACCGCAAAAGCGCAGGATTGCTTCAGGCCCTCTTCTGGTTCTGGGGGGCAGGCTGAGCTTGTGCTTAATTCTTCTTCCTGATGGGCAAATAGAGTGACCTGTGCCTGTCCCAACACCTAGAGCTAGTCTCTCATTGGTTCCCCCTCTTCCCGTTCATCCTCAGGACAAATTGCAACCTGTACGGAACAGGAGGTTAAAGGTGCTGATTCTCCAAGGAGGGAGATGGCTAGTAAATCGGCTGGAATGGCGAACCCGAGCAAAGGAGATGAGAAATGAGGTGCGTTTTAGAAACCTTTCCCGATCACACGGTGTACCATCTTCTGGGTTTCTCATGCCTGTTTTCGATGTAGGAAGATGCCCTTGAACCTGGAGATTTGGGACCCATGGGATGGGTACCATGCAGTATTACTTGAAAGGGTCTGCGTTGGCTCACCCAACCTCACCGAACCTCTCAGCCCCAAGAGTGTCCACCCTTATGTCTCAATCAGCTGTGGGTCTACATATGGTCAATCCAGGTTGCATCACAGCCCCTGAACGAATTTTGTAAGAATTTCTCTCTCTTTCACTGTCTTTGTTTCACGGGTTTTGAAAAGTAATTTATTTTTATAATGGGGTTTAGCTGCTTTTCACGGCTGTGTTTATGCCGCTTTACACCCCGTTGACTCACTTACAGAGAGATATCAATACATAGGTTTGAAGATTCTTACTAGTCAGATATATTCTTGTGCGGTGAATAGGGGGTGTTGAGTCCAGTTCACTGAAAAAGGAATAGGTCTTGTCTCTTACATATTGGGTTTATGGAACGGTATCTGAGCTAATTTGAAACCCTTGTTTTATGCATCACCCCACCTCACCTTGCCCGTTCAGCAGCCATAGTGTGTTTTCTAAACGTGTGACTCTGTTCTGTTTTGTAATTCCGTTCAAGTGTAGCGGTTTTTACATTCCCTCTAGAAGTGATATCTTATGATAGGTGTGTTTTTCTGTGTGACTTATTTCACTTAGAATCGTCGTACCTAAATCCACTCATCGTGCTGCTACTAGCCTTATGACGTGGATTTCATGGCTGAGTGATATTCCATTGTACATGAGGACCCCAACTTCTTTATCCATTTTTCTCTTTCCTAGGATATTTAAGGTGTAATGAAGTGGGGGTTCTTGTCAACAGAGCAGCCCTAAACTTTGGGGTGCCTGTGTCTTGCTGATTTTTAGTTTTCCCAATTTATACGCCCATGAGTGGAAGTGCCCTATGCTCTCCAAGCTGTGTTTTTTAGATGTTTCAGAACACACCGTACACTTCTCCAGAGTGGCTGTTGGCAATTTACATCCCACCCATCAGCGTAGCAAGGCTCCCATTTCTCCATGGCCGGTCCTGCATTTCTGGTTTGGACACTTTTTTCCGCATGGCCCTTTTGCCCGCTGGGAAGCGAGACTTCTTTGGAGCGCTGATTGGCCTTTCCAGGTTGCTTGGTTGGCCAAAAAGGGCGTATGCGTTTTTTCCTGAATATATTCAGGAAAAAACGCATACGCCCTTTTTGGCCAAGGGCATCATTGTCCACGTTTTGCCGCTTTTCATGTGCTATCAAGGCGATTCGAATCTACCTCCTGAAATCTGTTTCCTGCAATTCTGCCTTGCTTTCAAAGCCTCTTCGTTGCCTTCCCTTAATATATTTGTGGACGAGAGGTATCATTTAAAACTCTGCAGGTTTGTGAATTGCAGTGCCCCTGAGCTCCATTTTTCAACTCGCTTTTTTGGGAGCTGGCCGCAAAAGCGCAGGATTGCTTCAGGCCCTCTTCTGGTTCTGGGGGGCAGGCTGAGCTTGTGCTTAATTCTTCTTCCTGATGGGAAAAGAGAGTGACCTGTGCCTGTCCCAACACCTAGAGCTAGTCTCTCATTGGTTCCCCCTCTTCCCGTTCATCCTCAGGACAAATTGCAACCTGTACGGAACAGGAGGTTAAAGGTGCTGATTCTCCAAGGAGGGAGATGGCTAGTAAATCGGCTGGAATGGCGAACCCGAGCCAAGGAGATGAGAAATGAGGTGCGTTTTAGAAACCTTTCCCGATCACACGGTGTACCATCTTCTGGGTTTCTCATGCCTGTTTTCGACGTAGGAAGATGCCCTTGAACCTGGAGATTTGGGACCCATGGGATGGGTACCATGCAGTATTACTTGAAAGGGTCTGCATTGGCTCGCCCAACCTCACCGAACCTCTCAGCCCCAAGAGTGTCCACCCTGATGTCTCAATCAGCTGTGGGTCTAGATTTGGTCAATCCAGGTTGCATCACAGCCCCTGAACGAATTTTGTAAGAATTTCTCTCTCTTTCACTGTCTTTGTTTCACGGGTTTTGAAAAGTAATTTATTTTTATAATGGGGTTTAGCTGCTTTTCACGGCTGTGTTTATGCCGCTTTACACCCCCTTGACTCACTTACAGAGAGATATCAATACATAGGTTTGAAGATTCTTACTAGTCAGATATATTCTTGTGCGGTGAATAGGGGGTGTTGAGTCCAGTTCACTGAAAAAGGAATAGGTCTTGTCTCTTACATATTGGGTTTATGGAACGGTATCTGAGCTAATTTGAAACCCTTGTTTTATGCATCACCCCACCTCACCTTTCCCGTTCAGCAGCCGTAGTGTGTTTCCTAAACGTGTGACTCTGTTCTGTTTTGTAATTCAGTTCAAGTGTAGCGGTTTTTACATTCCCTCTAGAAGTGATATCTTAGGATAAGTGTCTTTTTCTGTGTGACTTATTTCACTTAGAATCGTCGTACCTAAATCCATTCATCGTGCTGCTGCTAGCCTTATGACGTTGATTTCATGGCTGAGTGATATTCCATTGTACATGAGGACCACAACTTCTTTATCCATTTTTCTTTTTCCTAGGATATTTAAGGTGTAATGAAGTGGGGGTTCTTGTCAACAGAGCAGCCCTAAACTTTGGGGTGCCTGTGTCTTGCTGATTTTTAGTTTTCCCAATTTATACGCCCATGAGTGGAAGTGCCCTATGCTCTCCAAGCTGTGTTTTTTAGATGTTTCAGAACACACCGTACACTTCTCCAGAGTGGCTGTTGGCAATTTACATCCCACCCATCAGCGTAGCAAGGCTCCCATTTCTCCATGGCCGGTCCTGCATTTCTGGTTTGGACACTTTTTTCCGCATGGCCCTTTTGCCCGCTGGGAAGCGAGACTTCTTTGGAGCGCTGATTGGCCTTTCCAGGTTGCTTGGTTGGCCAAAAAGGGCGTATGCGTTTTTTCCTGAATATATTCAGGAAAAAACGCATACGCCCTTTTTGGCCAAGGGCATCATTGTCCACGTTTTGCCGCTTTTCATGTGCTTTCAAGGCGATTCGAATCTACCTCCTGAAATCTGTTTCCTGCAATTCTGCCTTGCTTTCAAAGCCTCTTCGTTGCCTTCCCTTAATATATTTGTGGACGAGAGGTATCATTTAAAACTCTGCAGGTTTGTGAATTGCAGTGCCCCTGAGCTCCATTTTTCAACTCGCTTTTTTGGGAGCTGACCGCAAAAGCGCAGGATTGCTTCAGGCCCTCTTCTGGTTCTGGGGGGCAGGCTGAGCTTGTGCTTAATTCTTCTTCCTGATGGGAAAATAGAGTGACCTGTGCCTGTCCCAACACCTAGAGCTAGTCTCTCATTGGTTCCCCCTCTTCCCGTTCATCCTCAGGACAAATTGCAACCTGTACGGAACAGGAGGTTAAAGGTGCTGATTCTCCAAGGAGGGAGATGGCTAGTAAATCGGCTGGAATGGCGAACCCGAGCCAAGGAGATGAGAAATGAGGTGCGTTTTAGAAACCTTTCCCGATCACACGGTGTACCATCTTCTGGGTTTCTCATGCCTGTTTTCGACGTAGGAAGATGCCCTTGAACCTGGAGATTTGGGACCCATGGGATGGGTACCATGCAGTATTACTTGAAAGGGTCTGCATTGGCTCGCCCAACCTCACCGAACCTCTCAGCCCCAAGAGTGTCCACCCTGATGTCTCAATCAGCTGTGGGTCTAGATTTGGTCAATCCAGGTTGCATCACAGCCCCTGAACGAATTTTGTAAGAATTTCTCTCTCTTTCACTGTCTTTGTTTCACGGGTTTTGAAAAGTAATTTATTTTTATAATGGGGTTTAGCTGCTTTTCACGGCTGTGTTTATGCCGCTTTACACCCCCTTGACTCACTTACAGAGAGATATCAATACATAGGTTTGAAGATTCTTACTAGTCAGATATATTCTTGTGCGGTGAATAGGGGGTGTTGAGTCCAGTTCACTGAAAAAGGAATAGGTCTTGTCTCTTACATATTGGGTTTATGGAACGGTATCTGAGCTAATTTGAAACCCTTGTTTTATGCATCACCCCACCTCACCTTTCCCGTTCAGCAGCCGTAGTGTGTTTCCTAAACGTGTGACTCTGTTCTGTTTTGTAATTCAGTTCAAGTGTAGCGGTTTTTACATTCCCTCTAGAAGTGATATCTTAGGATAAGTGTCTTTTTCTGTGTGACTTATTTCACTTAGAATCGTCGTACCTAAATCCATTCATCGTGCTGCTGCTAGCCTTATGACGTTGATTTCATGGCTGAGTGATATTCCATTGTACATGAGGACCACAACTTCTTTATCCATTTTTCTTTTTCCTAGGATATTTAAGGTGTAATGAAGTGGGGGTTCTTGTCAACAGAGCAGCCCTAAACTTTGGGGTGCCTGTGTCTTGCTGATTTTTAGTTTTCCCAATTTATACGCCCATGAGTGGAAGTGCCCTATGCTCTCCAAGCTGTGTTTTTTAGATGTTTCAGAACACACCGTACACTTCTCCAGAGTGGCTGTTGGCAATTTACATCCCACCCATCAGCGTAGCAAGGCTCCCATTTCTCCATGGCCGGTCCTGCATTTCTGGTTTGGACACTTTTTTCCGCATGGCCCTTTTGCCCGCTGGGAAGCGAGACTTCTTTGGAGCGCTGATTGGCCTTTCCAGGTTGCTTGGTTGGCCAAAAAGGGCGTATGCGTTTTTTCCTGAATATATTCAGGAAAAAACGCATACGCCCTTTTTGGCCAAGGGCATCATTGTCCACGTTTTGCCGCTTTTCATGTGCTTTCAAGGCGATTCGAATCTACCTCCTGAAATCTGTTTCCTGCAATTCTGCCTTGCTTTCAAAGCCTCTTCGTTGCCTTCCCTTAATATATTTGTGGACGAGAGGTATCATTTAAAACTCTGCAGGTTTGTGAATTGCAGTGCCCCTGAGCTCCATTTTTCAACTCGCTTTTTTGGGAGCTGACCGCAAAAGCGCAGGATTGCTTCAGGCCCTCTTCTGGTTCTGGGGGGCAGGCTGAGCTTGTGCTTAATTCTTCTTCCTGATGGGAAAATAGAGTGACCTGTGCCTGTCCCAACACCTAGAGCTAGTCTCTCATTGGTTCCCCCTCTTCCCGTTCATCCTCAGGACAAATTGCAACCTGTACGGAACAGGAGGTTAAAGGTGCTGATTCTCCAAGGAGGGAGATGGCTAGTAAATCAGCTGGAATGGCGAACCCGAGCAAAGGAGATGAGAAATGAGGTGCGTTTTAGAAACCTTTCCCGATCACACGGTGTACCATGTTCTGGGTTTCTCATGCCTGTTTTCGATGTAGGAAGATGCCCTTGAACCTGGAGATTTGGGACCCATGGGATGGGTACCATGCAGTATTACTTGAAAGGGTCTGCGTT
The DNA here is from genome assembly GCF_949987535.1 of Balaenoptera acutorostrata. Lineage (NCBI taxonomy): Eukaryota > Metazoa > Chordata > Mammalia > Artiodactyla > Balaenopteridae > Balaenoptera > Balaenoptera acutorostrata. The sequence continues at coordinate 483,746 of NW_026646820.1, read as the reverse complement.
GGCTCACCCAACCTCACCGAACCTCTCAGCCCCAAGAGTGTCCACCCTTATGTCTCAATCAGCTGTGGGTCTAGATATGGTCAATCCAGGTTGCATCACAGCCCCTGAACGAATTTTGTAAGAATTTCTCTCTCTTTCACTGTCTTTGTTTCACGGGTTTTGAAAAGTAATTTATTTTTATAATGGGGTTTAGCTGCTTTTCACGGCTGTGTTTATGCCGCTTTACACCCCCTTGACTCACTTACAGAGAGATATCAATACATAGGTTTGAAGATTCTTACTAGTCAGATATATTCTTGTGCGGTGAATAGGGGGTGTTGAGTCCAGTTCACTGAAAAAGGAATAGGTCTTGTCTCTTACATATTGGGTTTATGGAACGGTATCTGAGCTAATTTGAAACCCTTGTTTTATGCATCACCCCACCTCACCTTGCCCGTTCAGCAGCCATAGTGTTTTTTCTAAACGTGTGACTCTGTTCTGTTTTGTAATTCCGTTCAAGTGTAGCGGTTTTTACTTTCCCTCTAGAAGTGATATCTTATGATAGGTGTGTTTTTCTGTGTGACTTATTTCACTTAGAATCGTCGTACCTAAATCCACTCATCGTGCTGCTACTAGCCTTATGACGTGGATTTCATGGCTGAGTGATATTCCATTGTACATGAGGACCCCAACTTCTTTATCCATTTTTCTCTTTCCTAGGATATTTAAGGTGTAATGAAGTGGGGGTTCTTGTCAACAGAGCAGCCCTAAACTTTGGGGTGCCTGTGTCTTGCTGATTTTTAGTTTTCCCAATTTATACGCCCATGAGTGGAAGTGCCCTATGCTCTCCAAGCTGTGTTTTTTAGATGTTTCAGAACACACCGTACACTTCTCCAGAGTGGCTGTTGGCAATTTACATCCCACCCATCAGCGTAGCAAGGCTCCCATTTCTCCATGGCCGGTCCTGCATTTCTGGTTTGGACACTTTTTTCCGCATGGCCCTTTTGCCCGCTGGGAAGCGAGACTTCTTTGGAGCGCTGATTGGCCTTTCCAGGTTGCTTGGTTGGCCAAAAAGGGCGTATGCGTTTTTTCCTGAATATATTCAGGAAAAAACGCATACGCCCTTTTTGGCCAAGGGCATCATTGTCCACGTTTTGCCGCTTTTCATGTGCTATCAAGGCGATTCGAATCTACCTCCTGAAATCTGTTTCCTGCAATTCTGCCTTGCTTTCAAAGCCTCTTCGTTGCCTTCCCTTAATATATTTGTGGACGAGAGGTATCATTTAAAACTCTGCAGGTTTGTGAATTGCAGTGCCCCTGAGCTCCATTTTTCAACTCGCTTTTTTGGGAGCTGGCCGCAAAAGCGCAGGATTGCTTCAGGCCCTCTTCTGGTTCTGGGGGGCAGGCTGAGCTTGTGCTTAATTCTTCTTCCTGATGGGAAAATAGAGTGACCTGTGCCTGTCCCAACACCTAGAGCTAGTCTCTCATTGGTTCCCCCTCTTCCCGTTCATCCTCAGGACAAATTGCAACCTGTACGGAACAGGAGGTTAAAGGTGCTGATTCTCCAAGGAGGGAGATGGCTAGTAAATCGGCTGGAATGGCGAACCCGAGCCAAGGAGATGAGAAATGAGGTGCGTTTTAGAAACCTTTCCCGATCACACGGTGTACCATCTTCTGGGTTTCTCATGCCTGTTTTCGACGTAGGAAGATGCCCTTGAACCTGGAGATTTGGGACCCATGGGATGGGTACCATGCAGTATTACTTGAAAGGGTCTGCGTTGGCTCACCCACCCTCACCGAACCTCTCAGCCCCAAGATTGTCCACCCTTATGTCTCAATCAGCTGTGGGTCTAGATATGGTCAATCCAGGTTGCATCACAGCCCCTGAACGAATTTTGTAAGAATTTCTCTCTCTTTCACTGCCTTTGTTTCACGGGTTTTGAAAAGTAATTTATTTTTATAATGGGGTTTAGCTGCTTTTCACGGCTGTGTTTATGCCGCTTTACACCCCCTTGACTCACTTACAGAGAGATATCAATACATAGGTTTGAAGATTCTTACTAGTCAGATATATTCTTGTGCGGTGAATAGGGGGTGTTGAGTCCAGTTCACTGAAAAAGGAATAGGTCTTGTCTCTTACATATTGGGTTTATGGAACGGTATCTGAGCTAATTTGAAACCCTTGTTTTATGCATCACCCCACCTCACCTTTCCCGTTCAGCAGCCATAGTGTGTTTTCTAAACGTGTGACTCTGTTCTGTTTTGTAATTCAGTTCAAGTGTAGCGGTTTTTACATTCCCTCTAGAAGTGATATCTTATGATAGGTGTGTTTTTCTGTGTGACTTATTTCACTTAGAATCGTCGTACCTAAATCCACTCATCGTGCTGCTACTAGCCTTATGACGTGGATTTCATGGCTGAGTGATATTCCATTGTACATGAGGACCCCAACTTCTTTATCCATTTTTCTCTTTCCTAGGATATTTAAGGTGTAATGAAGTGGGGGTTCTTGTCAACAGAGCAGCCCTAAACTTTGGGGTGCCTGTGTCTTGCTGATTTTTAGTTTTCCCAATTTATACGCCCATGAGTGGAAGTGCCCTATGCTCTCCAAGCTGTGTTTTTTAGATGTTTCAGAACACACCGTACACTTCTCCAGAGTGGCTGTTGGCAATTTACATCCCACCCATCAGCGTAGCAAGGCTCCCATTTCTCCATGGCCAGTCCTGCATTTCTGGTTTGGACACTTTTTTCCGCATGGCCCTTTTGCCCGCTGGGAAGCGAGACTTCTTTGGAGCGCTGATTGGCCTTTCCAGGTTGCTTGGTTGGCCAAAAAGGGCGTATGCGTTTTTTCCTGAATATATTCAGGAAAAAACGCATACGCCCTTTTTGGCCACGGGCATCATTGTCCACGTTTTGCCGCTTTTCATGTGCTATCAAGGCGATTCGAATCTACCTCCTGAAATCTGTTTCCTGCAATTCTGCCTTGCTTTCAAAGCCTCTTCGTTGCCTTCCCTTAATATATTTGTGGACGAGAGGTATCATTTAAAACTCTGCAGGTTTGTGAATTGCAGTGCCCCTGAGCTCCATTTTTCAACTCGCTTTTTTGGGAGCTGACCGCAAAAGCGCAGGATTGCTTCAGGCCCTCTTCTGGTTCTGGGGGGCAGGCTGAGCTTGTGCTTAATTCTTCTTCCTGATGGGAAAATAGAGTGACCTGTGCCTTTCCCAACACCTAGAGCTAGTCTCTCATTGGTTCCCCCTCTTCCCGTTCATCCTCAGGACAATTTGCAACCTGTACGGAACAGGAGGGTAAAGGTGCTGATTCTCCAAGGAGGGAGATGGCTAGTAAATCGGCTGGAATGGCGAACCCGAGCAAAGGAGATGAGAAATGAGGTGCGTTTTAGAAACCTTTCCCGATCACACGGTGTACCATCTTCTGGGTTTCTCATGCCTGTTTTCGACGTAGGAAGATGCCCTTGAACCTGGAGATTTGGGACCCATGGGATGGGTACCATGCAGTATTACTTGAAAGGGTCTGCGTTGGCTCACCCAACCTCACCAAACCTCTCAGCCCCAAGAGTGTCCACCCTTATGTCTCAATCAGCTGTGGGTCTAGATATGGTCAATCCAGGTTGCATCACAGCCCCTGAACGAATTTTGGAAGAATTTCTCTCTCTTTCACTGTCTTTGTTTCACGGGTTTTGAAAAGTAATTTATTTTTATAATGGGGTTTAGCTGCTTTTCACGGCTGTGTTTATGCCGCTTTACACCCCCTTGACTCACTTACAGAGAGATATCAATACATACCTATGTATCTGACTATCATATCTGTACGTGAGTCAAGGGGGTGTTGAGTCCAGTTCACTGAAAAAGGAATAGGTCTTGTCTCTTACATATTGGGTTTATGGAACGGTATCTGAGCTAATTTGAAACCCTTGTTTTATGCATCACCCCACCTCACCTTTCCCGTTCAGCAGCCATAGTGTGTTTTCTAAACGTGTGGACTCTGTTCTGTTTTGTAATTCAGTTCAAGTGTAGCGGTTTTTACATTCCCTCTAGAAGTGATATCTTATGATAAGTGTCTTTTTCTGTGTGACTTATTTCACTTAGAATCGTCGTACCTAAATCCACTCATCGTGCTGCTACTAGCCTTATGACGTTGATTTCATGGCTGAGTGATATTCCATTGTACATGAGGACCCCAACTTCTTTATCCATTTTTCTCTTTCCTAGGATATTTAAGGTGTAATGAAGTGGGGGGTTTCTTGTCAACAGAGCAGCCCTAAACTTTGGGGTGCCTGTGTCTTGCTGATTTTTAGTTTTTCCCAATTTTATACGCCCATGAGTGGAAGTGCCCTATGCTCTCCAAGCTGTGTTTTTTAGATGTTTCAGAACACACCGTACACTTCTCCAGAGTGGCTGTTGGCAATTTACATCCCACCCATCAGCGTAGCAAGGCTCCCATTTCTCCATGGCCGGTCCTGCATTTCTGGTTTGGACACTTTTTTCTGCATGGCCCTTTTGCCCGCTGGGAAGCGAGACTTCTTTGGAGCGCTGATTGGCCTTTCCAGGTTGCTTGGTTGGCCAAAAAGGGCGTATGCGTTTTTTTCCTGAATATATTCAGGAAAAAAACGCATACGCCCTTTTTGGCCAAGGGCATCATTGTCCCACGTTTGGCCGCTTTTCATGTGCTTTCAAGGCGATTCGAATCTACCTCCTGAAATCTGTTTCCTGCAATTCTGCCTTGCTTTCAAAGCCTCTTCGTTGCCTTCCCTTAATATATTTGTGGACGAGAGGTATCATTTAAAACTCTGCAGGTTTGTGAATTGCAGTGCCCCTGAGCTCCATTTTTCAACTCGCTTTTTTGGGAGCTGGCCGCAAAAGCGCAGGATTGCTTCAGGCCCTCTTCTGGTTCTGGGGGGCAGGCTGAGCTTGTGCTTAATTCTTCTTCCTGATGGGAAAATAGAGTGACCTGTGCCTGTCCCAACACCTAGAGCTAGTCTCTCATTGGTTCCCCCTCTTCCCGTTCATCCTCAGGACAATTTGCAACCTGTACGGAACAGGAGGGTAAAGGTGCTGATTCTCCAAGGAGGGAGATGGCTAGTAAATCGGCTGGAATGGCGAACCCGAGCAAAGGAGATGAGAAATGAGGTGCGTTTTAGAAACCTTTCCCGATCACACAGTGTACCATCTTCTGGGTTTCTCATGCCTGTTTTCGACGTAGGAAGATGCCCTTGAACCTGGAGATTTGGGGACCCATGGGATGGGTACCATGCAGTATTACTTGAAAGGGTCTGCGTTGGCTCACCCAACCTCACCGAACCTCTCAGCCCCAAGAGTGTCCACCCTTATGTCTCAATCAGCTGTGGGTCTAGATATGGTCAATCCAGGTTGCATCACAGCCCCTGAACGAATTTTGGAAGAATTTCTCTCTCTTTCACTGTCTTTGTTTCACGGGTTTTTGAAAAGTAATTTATTTTTTAATGGGGTTTAGCTGCTTTTCACGGCTGTGTTTATGCCACTTTACACCCCCTTTACTCACTTACGGAGAGATATCAATACATAGTATGAAGATTCTTACTAGTCAGATATATTCTTGTGCGGTGAATAGGGGGTGTTGAGTCCAGTTCACTGAAAAAGGAATAGGTCTTGTCTCTTACATATTGGGTTTATGGAACGGTATCTGAGCTAATTTGAAACCCTTGTTTTATGCATCACCCCACCTCACCTTTCCCGTTCAGCAGCCGTAGTATGTTTCCTAAACGTGTGACTCTGTTCTGTTGTTTTGTAATTCAGTTCAAGTGTAGCGGTTTTTACATTCCCTCTCTAAGTGATATCTTATGATAAGTGTCTTTTTCTGTGTGACTTATTTCACTTAGAATCGTCGTACCTAAATCCACTCATCGTGCTGCTACTAGCCTTATGACGTTGATTTCATGGCTGAGTGATATTCCATTGTACATGAGGACCCCAACTTCTTTATCCATTTTTCTCTTTCCTAGGATATTTAAGGTGTAATGAAGTGGGGGTTCTTGTCAACAGAGCAGCCCTAAACTTTGGGGTGCCTGTGTCTTGCTGATTTTTAGTTTTCCCAATTTATACGCCCATGAGTGGAAGTGCCCTATGCTCTCCAAGCTGTGTTTTTTAGATGTTTCAGAACACACCGTACACTTCTCCAGAGTGGCTGTTGGCAATTTACATCCCACCCATCAGCGTAGCAAGGCTCCCATTTCTCCATGGCCGGTCCTGCATTTCTGGTTTGGACACTTTTTTCTGCATGGCCCTTTTGCCCGCTGGGAAGCGAGACTTCTTTGGAGCGCTGATTGGCCTTTCCAGGTTGCTTGGTTGGCCAAAAAGGGCGTATGCGTTTTTTCCTGAATATATTCAGGAAAAAACGCATACGCCCTTTTTGGCCAAGGGCATCATTGTCCACGTTTTGCCGCTTTTCATGTGCTTTCAAGGCGATTCGAATCTACCTCCTGAAATCTGTTTCCTGCAATTCTGCCTTGCTTTCAAAGCCTCTTCGTTGCCTTCCCTTAATATATTTGTGGACGAGAGGTATCATTTAAAACTCTGCAGGTTTGTGAATTGCAGTGCCCCTGAGCTCCATTTTTCAACTCGCTTTTTTGGGAGCTGGCCGCAAAAGCGCAGGATTGCTTCAGGCCCTCTTCTGGTTCTGGGGGGCAGGCTGAGCTTGTGCTTAATTCTTCTTCCTGATGGGAAAATAGAGTGACCTGTGCCTGTCCCAACACCTAGAGCTAGTCTCTCATTGGTTCCCCCTCTTCCCGTTCATCCTCAGGACAAATTGCAACCTGTACGGAACAGGAGGTTAAAGGTGCTGATTCTCCAAGGAGGGAGATGGCTAGTAAATCGGCTGGAATGGCGAACCCGAGCAAAGGAGATGAAAAATGAGGTGCGTTTTAGAAACCTTTCCCGATCACACGGTGTACCATCTTCTGGCTTTCTCATGCCTGTTTTCGACGTAGGAAGATGCCCTTGAACCTGGAGATTTGGGACCCATGGGATGGGTACCATGCAGTATTACTTGAAAGGGTCTGCGTTGGCTCACCCAACCTCACCGAACCTCTCAGCCCCAAGAGTGTCCACCCTGATGTCTCAATCAGCTGTGGGTCTAGATATGGTCAATCCAGGTTGCATCACAGCCCCTGAACGAATTTTGTAAGAATTTCTCTCTCTTTCACTGTCTTTGTTTCACGGGTTTTGAAAAGTAATTTATTTTTATAATGGGGTGTAGCTGCTTTTCACGGCTGTGTTTATGCCGCTTTACACCCCCTTGACTCACTTACAGAGAGATATCAATACATAGGTTTGAAGATTCTTCCTAGTCAGATATATTCTTGTGCGGTGAATAGGGGGTGTTGAGTCCAGTTCACTGAAAAAGGAATAGGTCTTGTCTCTTACATATTGGGTTTATGGAACGGTATCTGAGCTAATTTGAAACCCTTGTTTTATGCATCACCCCACCTCACCTTTCCCGTTCAGCAGCCGTAGTGTGTTTCCTAAACGTGTGACTCTGTTCTGTTTTGTAATTCAGTTCAAGTGTAGCGGTTTTTACATTCCCTCTCTAAGTGATATCTTATGATAAGTGTCTTTTTCTGTGTGACTTATTTCACTTAGAATCGTCGTACCTAAATCCACTCATCGTGCTGCTACTAGCCTTATGACGTTGATTTCATGGCTGAGTGATATTCCATTGTACATGAGGACCACAACTTCTTTATCCATTTTTCTCTTTCCTAGGATATTTAAGGGGTAATGAAGTGGGGGTTCTTGTCAACAGAGCAGCCCTAAACTTTGGGGTGCCTGTGTCTTGCTGATTTTTAGTTTTCCCAATTTATACGCCCATGAGTGGAAGTGCCCTATGCTCTCCAAGCTGTGTTTTTTAGATGTTTCAGAACACACCGTACACTTCTCCAGAGTGGCTGTTGGCAATTTACATCCCACCCATCAGCGTAGCAAGGCTCCCATTTCTCCATGGCCGGTCCTGCATTTCTGGTTTGGACACTTTTTTCCGCATGGCCCTTTTGCCCGCTGGGAAGCGAGACTTCTTTGGAGCGCTGATTGGCCTTTCCAGGTTGCTTGGTTGGCCAAAAAGGGCGTATGCGTTTTTTCCTGAATATATTCAGGAAAAAACGCATACGCCCTTTTTGGCCAAGGGCATCATTGTCCACGTTTGGCCGCTTTTCATGTGCTTTCAAGGCGATTCGAATCTACCTCCTGAAATCTGTTTCCTGCAATTCTGCCTTGCTTTCAAAGCCTCTTCGTTGCCTTCCCTTAATATATTTGTGGACGAGAGGTATCATTTAAAACTCTGCAGGTTTGTGAATTGCAGTGCCCCTGAGCTCCATTTTTCAACTCGCTTTTTTGGGAGCTGGCCGCAAAAGCGCAGGATTGCTTCAGGCCCTCTTCTGGTTCTGGGGGGCAGGCTGAGCTTGTGCTTAATTCTTCTTCCTGATGGGAAAATAGAGTGACCTGTGCCTGTCCCAACACCTAGAGCTAGTCTCTCATTGGTTCCCCCTCTTCCCGTTCATCCTCAGGACAAATTGCAACCTGTACGGAACAGGAGGTTAAAGGTGCTGATTCTCCAAGGAGGGAGATGGCTAGTAAATCGGCTGGAATGGCGAACCCGAGCAAAGGAGATGAGAAATGAGGTGCGTTTTAGAAACCTTTCCCGATCACACGGTGTACCATCTTCTGGGTTTCTCATGCCTGTTTTCGACGTAGGAAGATGCCCTTGAACCTGGAGATTTGGGACCCATGGGATGGGTACCATGCAGTATTACTTGAAAGGGTCTGCGTTGGCTCACCCAACCTCACCGAACCTCTCAGCCCCAAGAGTGTCCACCCTTATGTCTCAATCAGCTGTGGGTCTAGATATGGTCAATCCAGGTTGCATCACAGCCCCTGAACGAATTTTGGAAGAATTTCTCTCTCTTTCACTGTCTTTGTTTCACGGGTTTTGAAAAGTAATTTATTTTTATAATGGGGTTTAGCTGCTTTTCACGGCTGTGTTTATGCCGCTTTACACCCCATTGACTCACTTACAGAGAGATATCAATACATAGGTTTGAAGATTCTTACTAGTCAGATATATTCTTGTGCGGTGAATAGGGGGTGTTGAGTCCAGTTCACTGAGCAAGGAATAGGTCTTGTCTCTTACATATTGGGTTTATGGAACGGTATCTGAGCTAATTTGAAACCCTTGTTTTATGCATCACCCCACCTCACCTTTCCCGTTCAGCAGCCGTAGTGTGTTTCCTAAACGTGTGACTCTGTTCTGTTTTGTAATTCAGTTCAAGTGTAGCGGTTTTTACATTCCCTCTAGAAGTGATATCTTATGATAAGTGTCTTTTTCTGTGTGACTTATTTCACTTAGGATCGTCGTACCTAAATCCACTCATCGTGCTGCTACTAGCCTTATGACGTTGATTTCATGGCTGAGTGATATTCCATTGTACATGAGGACCCCAACTTCTTTATCCATTTTTCTCTTTCCTAGGATATTTAAGGTGTAATGAAGTGGGGGTTCTTGTCAACAGAGCAGCCCTAAACTTTGGGGTGCCTGTGTCTTGCTGATTTTTAGTTTTCCCAATTTATACGCCCATGAGTGGAAGTGCCCTATGCTCTCCAAGCTGTGTTTTTTAGATGTTTCAGAACACACCGTACACTTCTCCAGAGTGGCTGTTGGCAATTTACATCCCACCCATCAGCGTAGCAAGGCTCCCATTTCTCCATGGCCGGTCCTGCATTTCTGGTTTGGACCCTTTTTTCCGCATGGCCCTTTTGCCCGCTGGGAAGCGAGACTTCTTTGGAGCGCTGATTGGCCTTTCCAGGTTGCTTGGTTGGCCAAAAAGGGCGTATGCGTTTTTTCCTGAATATATTCAGAGGAAAAAACGCATACGCCCTTTTTGGCCAAGGGCATCATTGTCCACGTTTTGCCGCTTTTCATGTGCTTTCAAGGCGATTCGAATCTACCTCCTGAAATCTGTTTCCTGCAATTCTGCCTTGCTTTCAAAGCCTCTTCGTTGCCTTCCCTTAATATATTTGTGGACGAGAGGTATCATTTAAAACTCTGCAGGTTTGTGAATTGCAGTGCCCCTGAGCTCCATTTTTCAACTCGCTTTTTTGGGAGCTGGCCGCAAAAGCGCAGGATTGCTTCAGGCCCTCTTCTGGTTCTGGGGGGCAGGCTGAGCTTGTGCTTAATTCTTCTTCCTGATGGGAAAATAGAGTGACCTGTGCCTGTCCCAACACCTAGAGCTAGTCTCTCATTGGTTCCCCCTCTTCCCGTTCATCCTCAGGACAAATTGCAACCTGTACGGAACAGGAGGTTAAAGGTGCTGATTCTCCAAGGAGGGAGATGGCTAGTAAATCGGCTGGAATGGCGAACCCGAGCAAAGGAGATGAGAAATGAGGTGCGTTTTAGAAACCTTTCCCGATCACACGGTGTACCATCTTCTGGGTTTCTCATGCCTGTTTTCGACGTAGGAAGATGCCCTTGAACCTGGAGATTTGGGACCCATGGGATGGGTACCATGCAGTATTACTTGAAAGGGTCTGCGTTGGCTCACCCAACCTCAACGAACCTCTCAGCCCCAAGAGTGTCCAGCCTTATGTCTCAATCAGCTGTGGGTCTAGATATGGTCAATCCAGGTTGCATCACAGCCCCTGAACGAATTTTGGAAGAATTTCTCTCTCTTTCACTGTCTTTGTTTCACGGGTTTGGAAAAGTAATTTATTTTTATAAGGGGGTTTAGCTGCTTTTCACGGCTGTGTTTATGCCGCTTTACACCCCCTTGACTCACTTACAGAGAGATATCAATACATAGGTTTGAAGATTCTTACTAGTCAGATATATTCTTGTGCGGTGAATAGGGGGTGTTGAGTCCAGTTCACTGAAAAAGGAATAGGTCTTTTCTCTTACATATTGGGTTTATGGAACGGTATCGGAGCTAATTTGAAACCCTTGTTTTATGCATCACCCCACCTCACCTTTCCCGTTCAGCAGCCATAGTGTGTTTCCTAAACGTGTGACTCTGTTCTGTTTTGTAATTCAGTTCAAGTGTAGCGGTTTTTACATTCCCTCTCGAAGTGATATCTTATGATAAGTGTCTTTTTCTGTGTGACTTATTTCACTTAGAATCGTCGTACCTAAATCCACTCATCGTGCTGCTACTAGCCTTATGACGTTGATTTCATGGCTGAGTGATATTCCATTGTACATGAGGACCACAACTTCTTTATCCATTTTTCTCTTTCCTAGGATATTTAAGGTGTAATGAAGTGGGGGTTCTTGTCAACAGAGCAGCCCTAAACTTTGGGGTGCCTGTGTCTTGCTGATTTTTAGTTTTCCCAATTTATACGCCCATGAGTGGAAGTGCCCTATGCTCTCCAAGCTGTGTTTTTTAGATGTTTCAGAACACACCGTACACTTCTCCAGAGTGGCTGTTGGCAATTTACATCCCACCCATCAGCGTAGCAAGGCTCCCATTTCTCCATGGCCGGTCCTGCATTTCTGGTTTGGACACTTTTTTCCGCATGGCCCTTTTGCCCGCTGGGAAGCGAGACTTCTTTGGAGCGCTGATTGGCCTTTCCAGGTTGCTTGGTTGGCCAAAAAGGGCGTATGCGTTTTTTCCTGAATATATTCAGGAAAAAACGCATACGCCCTTTTTGGCCAAGGGCATCATTGTCCACGTTTTGCCGTTTTTCATGTGCTTTCAAGGCGATTCGAATCTACCTCCTGAAATCTGTTTCCTGCAATTCTGCCTTGCTTTCAAAGCCTCTTCTTTGCCTTCCCTTAATATATTTGTGGACGAGAGGTATCATTTAAAACTCTGCAGGTTTGTGAATTGCAGGGCCCCTGAGCTCCATTTTTCAACTCGCTTTTTTGGGAGCTGGCCGCAAAAGCGCAGGATTGCTTCAGGCCCTCTTCTGGTTCTGGGGGGCAGGCTGAGCTTGTGCTTAATTCTTCTTCCTGATGGGAAAATAGAGTGACCTGTGCCTGTCCCAACACCTAGAGCTAGTCTCTCATTGGTTCCCCCTCTTCCCGTTCATCCTCAGGACAAATTGCAACCTGTACGGAACAGGAGGTTAAAGGTGCTGATTCTCCAAGGAGGGAGATGGCTAGTAAATCGGCTGGAATGGCGAACCCGAGCCAAGGAGATGAGAAATGAGGTGCGTTTTAGAAACCTTTCCCGATCACACGGTGTACCATCTTCTGGGTTTCTCATGCCTGTTTTCGACGTAGGAAGATGCCCTTGAACCTGGAGATTTGGGACCCATGGGATGGGTACCATGCAGTATTACTTGAAAGGGTCTGCGTTGGCTCACCCAACCTCACCGAACCTCTCAGCCCCAAGAGTGTCCACCCTTATGTCTCAATCAGCTGTGGGTCTAGATATGGTCAATCCAGGTTGCATCACAGCCCCTGAACGAATTTTGTAAGAATTTCTCTCTCTTTCACTGTCTTTGTTTCACGGGTTTTGAAAAGTAATTTATTTTTATAATGGGGTTTAGCTGCTTTTCACGGCTGTGTTTATGCCGCTTTACACCCCCTTGACTCACTTACAGAGAGATATCAATACATAGGTTTGAAGATTCTTCCTAGTCAGATATATTCTTATGCGGTGAATAGGGGGTGTTGAGTCCAGTTCACTGAAAAAGGAATAGGTCTTGTCTCTTACATATTGGGTTTATGGAACGGTATCTGAGCTAATTTGAAACCCTTGTTTTATGCATCACCCCACCTCACCTTTCCCGTTCAGCAGCCGTAGTGTGTTTCCTAAACGTGTGACTCTGTTCTGTTTTGTAATTCAGTTCAAGTGTAGCGGTTTTTACATTCCCTCTCGAAGTGATATCTTATGATAAGTGTCTTTTTCTGTGTGACTTATTTCACTTAGAATCGTCGTACCTAAATCCACTCATCGTGCTGCTACTAGCCTTATGACGTTGATTTCATGGCTGAGTGATATTCCATTGTACATGAGGACCACAACTTCTTTATCCATTTTTCTCTTTCCTAGGATAATTGAGGTGTAATGAAGTGGGGGTTCTTGTCAACAGAGCAGCCCTAAACTTTGGGGTGCCTGTGTCTTGCTGATTTTTAGTTTTCCCAATTTATACGCCCATGAGTGGAAGTGCCCTATGCTCTCCAAGCTGTGTTTTTTAGATGTTTCAGAACACACCGTACACTTTTCCAGAGTGGCTGTTGGCAATTTACATCCCACCCATCAGCGTAGCAAGGCTCCCATTTCTCCATGGCCGGTCCTGCATTTCTGGTTTGGACACTTTTTTCCGCATGGCCCTTTTGCCCGCTGGGAAGCGGGACTTCTTTGGAGCGCTGATTGGCCTTTCCAGGTTGCTTGGTTGGCCAAAAAGGGCGTATGCGTTTTTTCCTGAATATATTCAGGAAAAAACGCATACGCCCTTTTTGGCCAAGGGCATCATTGTCCACGTTTTGCCGCTTTTCATGTGCTTTCAAGGCGATTCGAATCTACCTCCTGAAATCTGTTTCCTGCAATTCTGCCTTGCCTTCAAAGCCTCTGCGTTGCCTTCCCTTAATATATTTGTGGACGAGAGGTATCATTTAAAACTCTGCAGGTTTGTGAATTGCAGTGCCCCTGAGCTCCATTTTTCAACTCGCTTTTTTGGGAGCTGGCCGCAAAAGCGCAGGATTGCTTCAGGCCCTCTTCTGGTTCTGGGGGGCAGGCTGAGCTTGTGCTTAATTCTTCTTCCTGATGGGAAAATAGAGTGACCTGTGCCTGTCCCAACACCTAGAGCTAGTCTCTCATTGGTTCCCCCTCTTCCCGTTCATCCTCAGGACAAATTGCAACCTGTACGGAACAGGAGGTTAAAGGTGCTGATTCTCCAAGGAGGGAGATGGCTAGTAAATCGGCTGGAATGGCGAACCCGAGCAAAGGAGATGAGAAATGAGGTGCGTTTCAGAAACCTTTCCCGATCACACGGTGTACCATCTTCTGGGTTTCTCATGCGTGTTTTCGACGTAGGAAGATGCCCTTGAACCTGGAGATTTGGGACCCATGGGATGGGTACCATGCAGTATTACTTGAAAGGGTCTGCGTTGGCTCACCCAACCTCACCGAACCTCTCAGCCCCAAGAGTGTCCACCCTGATGTCTCAATCAGCTGTGGGTCTAGATATGGTCAATCCAGGTTGCATCACAGCCCCTGAACGAATTTTGTAAGAATTTCTCTCTCTTTCACTGTCTTTGTTTCACGGGTTTTGAAAAGTAATTTATTTTTATAATGGGGTTTAGCTGCTTTTCACGGCTGTGTTTATGCCGCTTTACACCCCCTTGACTCACTTACAGAGAGATATCAATACATAGGTTTGAAGATTCTTACTAGTCAGATATATTCTTGTGCGGTGAATAGGGGGTGTTGAGTCCAGTTCACTGAAAAAGGAATAGGTCTTGTCTCTTACATATTGGGTTTATGGAACGGTGTCTGAGCTAATTTGAAACCCTTGTTTTATGCATCACCCCACCTCACCTTTCCCGTTCAGCAGCCATAGTGTGTTTTCTAAACGTGTGACTCTGTTCTGTTTTGTAATTCAGTTGAAGTGTAGCGGTTTTTACATTCCCTCTAGAAGTGATATCTTATGATAAGTGTCTTTTTCTGTGTGACTTATTTCACTTAGAATCGTCGTACCTAAATCCACTCATCGTGCTGCTACTAGCCTTATGACGTTGATTTCATGGCTGAGTGATATTCCATTGTACATGAGGACCCCAACTTCTTTATCCATTTTTCTCTTTCCTAGGATATTTAAGGTGTAATGAAGTGGGGGTTCTTGTCAACAGAGCAGCCCTAAACTTTGGGGTGCCTGTGTCTTGCTGATTTTTAGTTTTCCCAATTCATACGCCCATGAGTGGAAGTGCCCTATGCTCTCCAAGCTGTGTTTTTTAGATGTTTCAGAACACACCGTACACTTCTCCAGAGTGGCTGTTGGCAATTTACATCCCACCCATCAGCGTAGCAAGGCTCCCATTTCTCCATGGCCGGTCCTGCATTTCTGGTTTGGACACTTTTTTCCGCATGGCCCTTTTGGCCGCTGGGAAGCGAGACTTCTTTGGAGCGCTGATTGGCCTTTCCAGGTTGCTTGGTTGGCCAAAAAGGGCGTATGCTTTTTTTCCTGAATTCAGGAAAAAACGCATACGCCCTTTTTGGCCAAGGGCATCATTGTCCACGTTTTGCCGCTTTTCATGTGCTTTCAAGGCGATTCGAATCTACCTCCTAAAATCTGTTTCCTGCAATTCTGCCTTGCCTTCAAAGCCTCTTCGTTGCCTTCCCTTAATATATTTGTGGACGAGAGGTATCATTTAAAACTCTGCAGGTTTGTGAATTGCAGTGCCCCTGAGCTCCATTTTTCAACTCGCTTTTTTGGGAGCTGGCCGCAAAAGCGCAGGATTGCTTCAGGCCCTCTTCTGGTTCTGGGGGGCAGGCTGAGCTTGTGCTTCATTTTTCTTCCTGATGGGAAAATAGAGTGACCTGTGCCTGTCCCAACCCCTGGAGCTTGTCTCTCATTGGTTCCCCCTCTTCCCGTTCATCCTCAGGACAAATTGCAACCTGTACGGAAAAGGAGGGTAAAGGTGCTGATTCTCCAAGGAGGGAGATGGCTAGTAAATCGGCTGGAATGGCGAACCCGAGCAAAGGAGATGAGAAATGAGGTGCGTTTTAGAAACCTTTCCCGATCACATGGTGTACCATCTTCTGGGTTTCTCATGCCTGTTTTCGACGTAGGAAGATGCCCTTGAACCTGGAGATTTGGGACCCATGGGATGGGTACCATGCAGTATTACTTGAAAGGGTCTGCGTTGGCTCACCCAAACTCACCGAACCTCTCAGCCCCAAGAGTGTCCACCCTTATGTCTCAATCAGCTGTGGGTCTAGATATGGTCAATCCAGGTTGCATCACAGCCCCAAACGAATTTTGTAAGAATTTCTCTCTCTTTCACTGTCTTTGTTTCACGGGTTTTGAAAAGTAATTTATTTTTATAATGGGGTTTAGCTGCTTTTCACGGCTGTGTTTATGCCGCTTTACACCCCCTTGACTCACTTACAGAGAGATATCAATACATAGGTTTGAAGATTCTTCCTAGTCAGATATATTCTTGTGCGGTGAATAGGGGGTGTTGAGTCCAGTTCACTGAAAAAGGAATAGGTCTTGTCTCTTACATATTGGGTTTATGGAACGGTATCTGAGCTAATTTGAAACCCTTGTTTTATGCATCACCCCACCTCACCTTTCCCGTTCAGCAGCCGTAGTGTGTTTCCTAAACGTGTGACTCTGTTCTGTTTTGTAATTCAGTTCAAGTGTAGCGGTTTTTACATTCCCTCTAGAAGTGATATCTTATGATAAGTGTCTTTTTCTGTGTGACTTATTTCACTTAGAATCGTCGTACCTAAATCCACTCATCGTGCAGCTACTAGCCTTGTGACGTTGATTTCATGGCTGAGTGATATTCCATTGTACATGAGGACCCCAACTTCTTTATCCATTTTTCTCTTTCCTAGGATATTTAAGGTGTAATGAAGTGGGGGTTCTTGTCAACAGAGCAGCCCTCAACTTTGGTGTGCCTGTGTCTTGCTGATTTTTAGTTTTCCCAATTTATACGCCCATGAGTGGAAGTGCCCTATGCTCTCCAAGCTGTGTTTTTTAGATGTTTCAGAACACACCGTACACTTCTCCAGAGTGGCTGTTGGCAATTTACATCCCACCCATCAGCGTAGCAAGGCTCCCATTTCTCCATGGCCGGTCCTGCATTTCTGGTTTGGACACTTTTTTCCGCATGGCCCTTTTGCCCGCTGGGAAGCGAGACTTCTTTGGAGCGCTGATTGGCCTTTCCAGGTTGCTTGGTTGGCCAAAAAGGGCGTATGCGTTTTTTCCTGAATATATTCAGGAAAAAACGCATACGCCCTTCTTGGCCAAGGGCATCATTGTCCACGTTTTGCCGCTTTTCATGTGCTTTCAAGGCGATTCGAATCTACCTCCTGAAATCTGTTTCCTGCAATTCTGCCTTGCTTTCAAAGCCTCTTCGTTGCCTTCCCTTAATATATTTGTGGACGAGAGGTATCATTTAAAACTCTGCAGGTTTGTGAATTGCAGTGCCCCTGAGCTCCATTTTTCAACTCGCTTTTTTGTGAGCTGGCCGCAAAAGCGCAGGATTGCTTCAGGCCCTCTTCTGGTTCTGGGGGGCAGGCTGAGCTTGTGCTTAATTCTTCTTCCTGATGGGAAAATAGAGTGACCTGTGCCTGTCCCAACCCCTGGAGCTAGTCTCTCATTGGTTCCCCCTCTTCCCGTTCATCCTCAGGACAAATTGCACCCTGTACGGAACAGGAGGGTAAAGGTGCTGATTCTCCAAGGAGGGAGATGGCTAGTAAATCGGCTGGAATGGCGAACCCGAGCAAAGGAGATGAGAAATGAGGTGCGTTTTAGAAACCTTTCCCGATCACACGGTGTACCATCTTCTGGGTTTCTCATGCCTGTTTTCGACGTAGGAAGATGCCCTTGAACCTGGAGATTTGGGACCCATGGGATGGGTACCATGCAGTATTACTTGAAAGGGTCTGCGTTGGCTCACCCAACCTCACCGAACCTCTCAGCCCCAAGAGTGTCCACCCTTATGTCTCAATCAGCTGTGGGTCTAGATATGGTCAATCCAGGTTGCATCACAGCCCCTGAACGAATTTTGTAAGAATTTCTCTCTCTTTCACTGTCTTTGTTTCACGGGTTTTGAAAAGTAATTTATTTTTATAATGGGGTTTAGCTGCTTTTCACGGCTGTGTTTATGCCGCTTTACACCCCCTTGACTCACTTACAGAGAGATATCAATACATAGGTTTGAAGATTCTTCCTAGTCAGATATATTCTTGTGCGGTGAATAGGGGGTGTTGAGTCCAGTTCACTGAAAAAGGGATAGGTCTTGTCTCTTACATATTGGGTTTATGGAACGGTATCGGAGCTAATTTGAAACCCTTGTTTTATGCATCACCCCACCTCACCTTTCCCGTTCAGCAGCCGTAGTGTGTTTCCTAAACGTGTGACTCTGTTCTGTTTTGTAATTCAGTTCAAGTGTAGCGGTTTTTACATTCCCTCTAGAAGTGATATCTTATGATAAGTGTCTTTTTCTGTGTGACTTATTTCACTTAGAATCGTCGTACCTAAATCCACTCATCGTGCTGCTACTAGCCTTATGACGTTGATTTCATGGCTGAGTGATATTCCATTGTACATGAGGACCCCAACTTCTTTATCCATTTTTCTCTTTCCTAGGATATTTAAGGTGTAATGAAGTGGGGGTTCTTGTCAACAGAGCAGCCCTAAACTTTGGGGTGCCTGTGTCTTGCTGATTTTTAGTTTTCCCAATTTATACGCCCATGAGTGGAAGTGCCCTATGCTCTCCAAGCTGTGTTTTTTAGATGTTTCAGAACACACCGTACACTTCTCCAGAGTGGCTGTTGGCAATTTACATCCCACCCATCAGCGTAGCAAGGCTCCCATTTCTCCATGGCCGGTCCTGCATTTCTGGTTTGGACACTTTTTTCCGCATGGCCCTTTTGCCCGCTGGGAAGCGAGACTTCTTTGGAGCGCTGATTGGCCTTTCCAGGTTGCTTGGTTGGCCAAAAAGGGCGTATGCGTTTTTTCCTGAATATATTCAGGAAAAAACGCATACGCCCTTCTTGGCCAAGGGCATCATTGTCCACGTTTTGCCGCTTTTCATGTGCTTTCAAGGCGATTCGAATCTACCTCCTGAAATCTGTTTCCTGCAATTCTGCCTTGCTTTCAAAGCCTCTTCGTTGCCTTCCCTTAATATATTTGTGGACGAGAGGTATCATTTAAAACTCTGCAGATTTGTGAGTTGCAGTGCCCCTGAGCTCCATTTTTCAACTCGCTTTTTTGGGAGCTGGCCGCAAAAGCGCAGGATTGCTTCAGGCCCTCTTCTGGTTCTGGGGGGCAGGCTGAGCTTGTGCTTAATTCTTCTTCCTGATGGGAAAATAGAGTGACCTGTGCCTGTCCCAACCCCTGGAGCTAGTCTCTCATTGGTTCCCCCTCTTCCCGTTCATCCTCAGGACAAATTGCAACCTGTACGGAACAGGAGGGTAAAGGTTCTGATTCTCCAAGGAGGGAGATGGCTAGTAAATCGGCTGGAATGGCGAACCCGAGCAAAGGAGATGAGAAATGAGGTGCGTTTTAGAAACCTTTCCCGATCACATGGTGTACCATCTTCTGGGTTTCTCATGCCTGTTTTCGACGTAGGAAGATGCCCTTGAACCTGGAGATTTGGGACCCATGGGATGGGTACCATGCAGTATTACTTGAAAGGGTCTGCGTTGGCTCACCCAACCTCACCGAACCTCTCAGCCCCAAGAGTGTCCACCCTTATGTCTCAATCAGCTGTGGGTCTAGATATGGTCAATCCAGGTTGCATCACAGCCCCTGAACGAATTTTGTAAGAATTTCTCTCTCTTTCACTGTCTTTGTTTCACGGGTTTTGAAAAGTAATTTATTTTTATAATGGGGTTTAGCTGCTTTTCACGGCTGTGTTTATGCCGCTTTACACCCCCTTGACTCACTTACAGAGAGATATCAATACATAGGTTTGAAGATTCTTACTAGTCAGATATATTCTTGTGCGGTGAATAGGGGGTGTTGAGTCCAGTTCACTGAGAAAGGAATAGGTCTTGTCTCTTACATATTGGGTTTATGGAACGGTACCGGAGCTAATTTGAAACCCTTGTTTTATGCATCACCCCACCTCACCTTTCCCGTTCAGCAGCCATAGTGTATTTTCTAAACTTGTGACTCTGTTCTGTTTTGTAATTCAGTTCAAGTGTAGCGGTTTTTACATTCCCTCTAGAAGTGATATCTTAGGATAAGTGTCTTTTTCCGTGTGACTTATTTCACTTAGAATCGTCGTACCTAAATCCACTCATCGTGCTGCTGCTAGCCTTATGACGTTGATTTCATGGCTGAGTGATATTCCATTGTACATGAGGACCACAACTTCTTTATCCATTTTTCTCTTTCCTAGGATATTTAAGGTGTAATGAAGTGGGGGTTCTTGTCAACAGAGCAGCCCTAAACTTTGGGGTGCCTGTGTCTTGCTGATTTTTAGTTTTCCCAATTTATACGCCCATGAGTGGAAGTGCCCTATGCTCTCCAAGCTGTGTTTTTTAGATGTTTCAGAACACACCGTACACTTCTCCAGAGTGGCTGTTGGCAATTTACATCCCACCCATCAGCGTACCAAGGCTCCCATTTCTCCATGGCCGGTCCTGCATTTCTGGTTTGGACACTTTTTTCCGCATGGCCCTTTTGCCCGCTGGGAAGCGAGACTTCTTTGGAGCGCTGATTGGCCTTTCCAGGTTGCTTGGTTGGCCAAAAAGGGCGTATGCGTTTTTTCCTGAATATATTCAGGAAAAAACGCATACGCCCTTTTTGGCCAAGGGCATCATTGTCCACGTTTTGCCGCTTTTCATGTGCTTTCAAGGCGATTCGAATCTACCTCCTGAAATCTGTTTCCTGCAATTCTGCCTTGCTTTCAAAGCCTCTTCGTTGCCTTCCCTTAATATATTTGTGGACGAGAGGTATCATTTAAAACTCTGCAGGTTTGTGAATTGCAGTGCCCCTGAGCTCCATTTTTCAACTCGCTTTTTTGGGAGCTGGCCGCAAAAGCGCAGGATTGCTTCAGGCCCTCTTCTGGTTCTGGGGGGCAGGCTGAGCTTGTGCTTAATTCTTCTTCCTGATGGGAAAATAGAGTGACCTGTGCCTGTCCCAACCCCTGGAGCTAGTCTCTCATTGGTTCCCCCTCTTCCCGTTCATCCTCAGGACAAATTGCAACCTGTACGGAACAGGAGGGTAAAGGTGTTGATTCTCCAAGGAGGGAGATGGCTAGTAAATCGGCTGGAATGGCGAACCCGAGCAAAGGAGATGAGAAATGAGGTGCGTTTTAGAAACCTTTCCCGATCACACGGTGTACCATCTTCTGGGTTTCTCATGCCTGTTTTCGACGTAGGAAGATGCCCTTGAACCTGGAGATTTGGGACCCATGGGATGGGTACCATGCAGTATTACTTGAAAGGGTCTGCGTTGGCTCACCCAACCTCACCGAACCTCTCAGCCCCAAGAGTGTCCACCCTTATGTCTCAATCAGCTGTGGGTCTAGATATGGTCAATCCAGGTTGCATCACAGCCCCTGAACGAATTTTGTAAGAATTTCTCTCTCTTTCACTGTCTTTGTTTCACGGGTTTTGAAAAGTAATTTATTTTTATAATGGGGTTTAGCTGCTTTTCACGGCTGTGTTTATGCCGCTTTACACCCCCTTGACTCACTTACAGAGAGATATCAATACATAGGTTTGAAGATTCTTACTAGTCAGATATATTCTTGTGCGGTGAATAGGGGGTGTTGAGTCCAGTTCACTGAAAAAGGAATAGGTCTTGTCTCTTACATATTGGGTTTATGGAACGGTATCTGAGCTAATTTGAAACCCTTGTTTTATGCATCACCCCACCTCACCTTGCCCGTTCAGCAGCCGTAGTGTGTTTCCAAAACGTGTGACTCTGTTCTGTTTTGTAATTCAGTTCAAGTGTAGCGGTTTTTACATTCCCTCTAGAAGTGATATCTTATGATAAGTGTCTTTTTCTGTGTGACTTATTTCACTTAGAATCGTCGTACCTAAATCCACTCATCGTGCTGCTACTAGCCTTATGACGTTGATTTCATGGCTGAGTGATATTCCATTGTACATGAGGACCCCAACTTCTTTATCCATTTTTCTCTTTCCTAGGATATTTAAGGTGTAATGAAGTGGGGGTTCTTGTCCACAGAGCAGCCCTAAACTTTGGGGTGCCTGTGTCTTGCTGATGTTTAGTTTTCCCAATTTATACGCCCATGAGTGGAAGTGCCCTATGCTCTCCAAGCTGTGTTTTTTAGATGTTTCAGAACACACCGTACACTTCTCCAGAGTGGCTGTTGGCAATTTACATCCCACCCATCAGCGTAGCAAGGCTCCCATTTCTCCATGGCCGGTCCTGCATTTCTGGTTTGGACACTTTTTTCCGCATGGCCCTTTTGCCCGCTGGGAAGCGAGACTTCTTTGGAGCGCTGATTGGCCTTTCCAGGTTGCTTGGTTGGCCAAAAAGGGCGTATGCGTTTTTTCCTGAATATATTCAGGAAAAAACGCATACGCCCTTTTTGGCCAAGGGCATCATTGTCCACGTTTTGCCGCTTTTCATGTGCTTTCAAGGCGATTCGAATCTACCTCCTGAAATCTGTTTCCTGCAATTCTGCCTTGCTTTCAAAGCCTCTTCGTTGCCTTCCCTTAATATATTTGTGGACGAGAGGTATCATTTAAAACTCTGCAGGTTTGTGAATTGCAGTGCCCCTGAGCTCCATTTTTCAACTCGCTTTTTTGGGAGCTGGCCACAAAAGCGCAGGATTGCTTCAGGCCCTCTTCTGGTTCTGGGGGGCAGGCTGAGCTTGTGCTTAATTCTTCTTCCTGATGGGAAAATAGAGTGACCTGTGCCTGTCCCAACCCCTGGAGCTAGTCTCTCATTGGATCCCCCTCTTCCCGTTCATCCTCAGGACAAATTGCAACCTGTACGGAACAGGAGGGTAAAGGTGCTGATTCTCCAAGGAGGGAGATGGCTAGTAAATCGGCTGGAATGGCGAACCCGAGCAAAGGAGATGAGAAATGAGGTGCGTTTTAGAAACCTTTCCCGATCACACGGTGTACCATCTTCTGGGTTTCTCATGCCTGTTTTCGACGTAGGAAGATGCCCTTGAACCTGGAGATTTGGGACCCATGGGATGGGTACCATGCAGTATTACTTGAAAGGGTCTGCGTTGGCTCACCCAACCTCACCGAACCTCTCAGCCCCAAGAGTGTCCACCCTTATGTCTCAATCAGCTGTGGGTCTAGATATGGTCAATCCAGGTTGCATCACAGCCGCTGAACGAATTTTGTAAGAATTTCTCTCTCTTTCACTGTCTTTGTTTCACGGGTTTTGAAAAGTAATTTATTTTTATAATGGGGTTTAGCTGCTTTTCACGGCTGTGTTTATGCCGCTTTACACCCCCTTGACTCACTTACAGAGAGATATCAATACATAGGTTTGAAGATTCTTACTAGTCAGATATATTCTTGTGCGGTGAATAGGGGGTGTTGAGTCCAGTTCACTGAAAAAGGAATAGGTCTTGTCTCTTACATATTGGGTTTATGGAACGGTATCGGAGCTAATTTGAAACCCTTGTTTTATGCATCACCCCACCTCACCTTTCCCGTTCAGCAGCCGTAGTGTGTTTCCTAAACGTGTGACTCTGTTCTGTTTTGTAATTCAGTTCAAGTGTAGCGGTTTTTACATTCCCTCTAGAAGTGATATCTTAGGATAAGTGTCTTTTTCTGTGTGACTTATTTCACTTAGAATCGTCGTACCTAAATCCATTCATCGTGCTGCTGCTAGCCTTATAACGTTGATTTCATGGCTGAGTGATATTCCATTGTACATGAGGACCACAACTTCTTTATCCATTTTTCTCTTTCCTAGGATATTTAAGGTGTAATGAAGTGGGGGTTCTTGTCCACAGAGCAGCCCTAAACTTTGGGGTGCCTGTGTCTTGCTGATGTTTAGTTTTCCCAATTTATACGCCCATGAGTGGAAGTGCCCTATGCTCTCCAAGCTGTGTTTTTTAGATGTTTCAGAACACACCGTACACTTCTCCAGAGTGGCTGTTGGCAATTTACATCCCACCCATCAGCGTAGCAAGGCTCCCATTTCTCCATGGCCGGTCCTGCATTTCTGGTTTGGACACTTTTTTCCGCATGGCCCTTTTGCCCGCTGGGAAGCGAGACTTCTTTGGAGCGCTGATTGGCCTTTCCAGGTTGCTTGGTTGGCCAAAAAGGGCGTATGCGTTTTTTCCTGAATATATTCAGGAAAAAACGCATACGCCCTTTTTGGCCAAGGGCATCATTGTCCACGTTTTGCCGCTTTTCATGTGCTTTCAAGGCGATTCGAATCTACCTCCTGAAATCTGTTTCCTGCAATTCTGCCTTGCTTTCAAAGCCTCTTCGTTGCCTTCCCTTAATATATTTGTGGACGAGAGGTATCATTTAAAACTCTGCAGGTTTGTGAATTGCAGTGCCCCTGAGCTCCATTTTTCAACTCGCTTTTTTGGGAGCTGGCCGCCAAAGCGCAGGATTGCTTCAGGCCCTCTTCTGGTTCTGGGGGGCAGGCTGAGCTTGTGCTTAATTCTTCTTCCTGATGGGAAAATAGAGTGACCTGTGCCTGTCCCAACACCTAGAGCTAGTCTCTCATTGGTTCCCCCTCTTCCCGTTCATCCTCAGGACAAATTGCAACCTGTACGGAACAGGAGGGTAAAGGTGCTGATTCTCCAAGGAGGGAGATGGCTAGTAAATCAGCTGGAATGGCGAACCCGAGCAAAGGAGATGAGAAATGAGGTGCGTTTTAGAAACCTTTCCCGATCACACGGTGTACCATCTTCTGGGTTTCTCATGCCTGTTTTCGACGTAGGAAGATGCCCTTGAACCTGGAGATTTGGGACCCATGGGATGGGTACCATGCAGTATTACTTGAAAGGGTCTGCGTTGGCTCACCCAACCTCACCGAACCTCTCAGCCCCAAGAGTGTCCACCCTTATGTCTCAATCAGCTGTGGGTCTAGATATGGTCAATCCAGGTTGCATCACAGCCCCTGAACGAATTTTGTAAGAATTTCTCTCTCTTTCACTGTCTTTGTTTCACGGGTTTTGAAAAGTAATTTATTTTTATAATGGGGTTTAGCTGCTTTTCACGGCTGTGTTTATGCCGCTTTACACCCCCTTGACTCACTTACAGAGAGATATCAATACATAGGTTTGAAGATTCTTACTAGTCAGATATATTCTTGTGCGGTGAATAGGGGGTGTTGAGTCCAGTTCACTGAAAAAGGAATAGGTCTTGTCTCTTACATATTGGGTTTATGGAACGGTATCGGAGCTAATTTGAAACCCTTGTTTTATGCATCACCCCACCTCACCTTTCCCGTTCAGTAGCCGTAGTGTGTTTCCTAAACGTGTGACTCTGTTCTGTTTTGTAATTCAGTTCAAGTGTAGCGGTTTTTACATTCCCTCTAGAAGTGATATCTTAGGATAAGTGTCTTTTTCTGTGTGACTTATTTCACTTAGAATCGTCGTACCTAAATCCATTCATCGTGCTGCTGCTAGCCTTATAACGTTGATTTCATGGCTGAGTGATATTCCATTGTACATGAGGACCACAACTTCTTTATCCATTTTTCTCTTTCCTAGGATATTTAAGGTGTAATGAAGTGGGGGTTCTTGTCCACAGAGCAGCCCTAAACTTTGGGGTGCCTGTGTCTTGCTGATGTTTAGTTTTCCCAATTTATACGCCCATGAGTGGAAGTGCCCTATGCTCTCCAAGCTGTGTTTTTTAGATGTTTCAGAACACACCGTACACTTCTCCAGAGTGGCTGTTGGCAATTTACATCCCACCCATCAGCATAGCAAGGCTCCCATTTCTCCATGGCCGGTCCTGCATTTCTGGTTTGGACACTTTTTTCCGCATGGCCCTTTTGCCCGCTGGGAAGCGAGACTTCTTTGGAGCGCTGATTGGCCTTTCCAGGTTGCTTGGTTGGCCAAAAAGGGCGTATGCGTTTTTTCCTGAATATATTCAGGAAAAAACGCATACGCCCTTTTTGGCCAAGGGCATCATTGTCCACGTTTTGCCGCTTTTCATGTGCTTTCAAGGCGATTCGAATCTACCTCCTGAAATCTGTTTCCTGCAATTCTGCCTTGCTTTCAAAGCCTCTTCGTTGCCTTCCCTTAATATATTTGTGGACGAGAGGTATCATTTAAAACTCTGCAGGTTTGTGAATTGCAGTGCCCCTGAGCTCCATTTTTCAACTCGCTTTTTTGGGAGCTGGCCGCAAAAGCACAGGATTGCTTCAGGCCCTCTTCTGGTTCTGGGGGGCAGGCTGAGCTTGTGGTTAATTCTTCTTCCTGATGGGAAAATAGAGTGACCTGTGCCTGTCCCAACACCTAGAGCTAGTCTCTCATTGGTTCCCCCTCTTCCCGTTCATCCTCAGGACAAATTGCAACCTGTACGGAACAGGAGGTTAAAGGTGCTGATTCTCCAAGGAGGGAGATGGCTAGTAAATCGGCTGGAATGGCGAACCCGAGCAAAGGAGATGAGAAATGAGGTGCGTTTTAGAAACCTTTCCCGATCACACGGTGTACCATCTTCTGGGTTTCTCATGCCTGTTTTCGACGTAGGAAGATGCCCTTGAACCTGGAGATTTGGGACCCATGGGATGGGTACCATGCAGTATTACTTGAAAGGGTCTGCGTTGGCTCACCCAACCTCACCGAACCTCTCAGCCCCAAGAGTGTCCACCCTTATGTCTCAATCAGCTGTGGGTCTAGATATGGTCAATCCAGGTTGCATCACAGCCCCTGAACGAATTTTGTAAGAATTTCTCTCTCTTTCACTGTCTTTGTTTCACGGGTTTTGAAAAGTAATTTATTTTTATAATGGGGTTTAGCTGCTTTTCACGGCTGTGTTTATGCCGCTTTACACCCCCTTGACTCACTTACAGAGAGATATCAATACATAGGTTTGAAGATTCTTACTAGTCAGATATATTCTTGTGCGGTGAATAGGGGGTGTTGAGTCCAGTTCACTGAAAAAGGAATAGGTCTTGTCTCTTACATATTGGGTTTATGGAACGGTATCGGAGCTAATTTGAAACCCTTGTTTTATGCATCACCCCACCTCACCTTTCCCGTTCAGCAGCCGTAGTGTGTTTCCTAAACGTGTGACTCTGTTCTGTTTTGTAATTCAGTTCAAGTGTAGCGGTTTTTACATTCCCTCTAGAAGTGATATCTTAGGATAAGTGTCTTTTTCTGTGTGACTTATTTCACTTAGAATCGTCGTACCTAAATCCATTCATCGTGCTGCTGCTAGCCTTATAACGTTGATTTCATGGCTGAGTGATATTCCATTGTACATGAGGACCCCAACTTCTTTATCCATTTTTCTCTTTCCTAGGATATTTAAGGTGTAATGAAGTGGGGGTTCTTGTCCACAGAGCAGCCCTAAACTTTGGGGTGCCTGTGTCTTGCTGATGTTTAGTTTTCCCAATTTATACGCCCATGAGTGGAAGTGCCCTATGCTCTCCAAGCTGTGTTTTTTAGATGTTTCAGAACACACCGTACACTTCTCCAGAGTGGCTGTTGGCAATTTACATCCCACCCATCAGCGTAGCAAGGCTCCCATTTCTCCATGGCCGGTCCTGCATTTCTGGTTTGGACACTTTTTTCCGCATGGCCCTTTTGCCCGCTGGGAAGCGAGACTTCTTTGGAGCGCTGATTGGCCTTTCCAGGTTGCTTGGTTGGCCAAAAAGGGCGTATGCGTTTTTTCCTGAATATATTCAGGAAAAACGCATACGCCCTTTTTGGCCAAGGGCATCATTGTCCACGTTTTGCCGCTTTTCATGTGCTTTCAAGGCGATTCGAATCTACCTCCTGAAATCTGTTTCCTGCAATTCTGCCTTGCTTTCAAAGCCTCTTCGTTGCCTTCCCTTAATATATTTGTGGACGAGAGGTATCATTTAAAACTCTGCAGGTTTGTGAATTGCAGTGCCCCTGAGCTCCATTTTTCAACTCGCTTTTTTGGGAGCTGGCCACAAAAGCGCAGGATTGCTTCAGGCCCTCTTCTGGTTCTGGGGGGCAGGCTGAGCTTGTGCTTAATTCTTCTTCCTGATGGGAAAATAGAGTGACCTGTGCCTGTCCCAACCCCTGGAGCTAGTCTCTCATTGGATCCCCCTCTTCCCGTTCATCCTCAGGACAAATTGCAACCTGTACGGAACAGGAGGGTAAAGGTGCTGATTCTCCAAGGAGGGAGATGGCTAGTAAATCGGCTGGAATGGCGAACCCGAGCAAAGGAGATGAGAAATGAGGTGCGTTTTAGAAACCTTTCCCGATCACACGGTGTACCATCTTCTGGGTTTCTCATGCCTGTTTTCGACGTAGGAAGATGCCCTTGAACCTGGAGATTTGGGACCCATGGGATGGGTACCATGCAGTATTACTTGAAAGGGTCTGCGTTGGCTCACCCAACCTCACCGAACCTCTCAGCCCCAAGAGTGTCCACCCTTATGTCTCAATCAGCTGTGGGTCTAGATATGGTCAATCCAGGTTGCATCACAGCCCCTGAACGAATTTTGTAAGAATTTCTCTCTCTTTCACTGTCTTTGTTTCACGGGTTTTGAAAAGTAATTTATTTTTATAATGGGGTTTAGCTGCTTTTCACGGCTGTGTTTATGCCGCTTTACACCCCCTTGACTCACTTACAGAGAGATATCAATACATAGGTTTGAAGATTCTTACTAGTCAGATATATTCTTGTGCGGTGAATAGGGGGTGTTGAGTCCAGTTCACTGAAAAAGGAATAGGTCTTGTCTCTTACATATTGGGTTTATGGAACGGTATCGGAGCTAATTTGAAACCCTTGTTTTATGCATCACCCCACCTCACCTTTCCCGTTCAGCAGCCGTAGTGTGTTTCCTAAACGTGTGACTCTGTTCTGTTTTGTAATTCAGTTCAAGTGTAGCGGTTTTTACATTCCCTCTAGAAGTGATATCTTAGGATAAGTGTCTTTTTCTGTGTGACTTATTTCACTTAGAATCGTCGTACCTAAATCCATTCATCGTGCTGCTGCTAGCCTTATAACGTTGATTTCATGGCTGAGTGATATTCCATTGTACATGAGGACCACAACTTCTTTATCCATTTTTCTCTTTCCTAGGATATTTAAGGTGTAATGAAGTGGGGGTTCTTGTCCACAGAGCAGCCCTAAACTTTGGGGTGCCTGTGTCTTGCTGATGTTTAGTTTTCCCAATTTATACGCCCATGAGTGGAAGTGCCCTATGCTCTCCAAGCTGTGTTTTTTAGATGTTTCAGAACACACCGTACACTTCTCCAGAGTGGCTGTTGGCAATTTACATCCCACCCATCAGCGTAGCAAGGCTCCCATTTCTCCATGGCCGGTCCTGCATTTCTGGTTTGGACACTTTTTTCCGCATGGCCCTTTTGCCCGCTGGGAAGCGAGACTTCTTTGGAGCGCTGATTGGCCTTTCCAGGTTGCTTGGTTGGCCAAAAAGGGCGTATGCGTTTTTTCCTGAATATATTCAGGAAAAACGCATACGCCCTTTTTGGCCAAGGGCATCATTGTCCACGTTTTGCCGCTTTTCATGTGCTTTCAAGGCGATTCGAATCTACCTCCTGAAATCTGTTTCCTGCAATTCTGCCTTGCTTTCAAAGCCTCTTCGTTGCCTTCCCTTAATATATTTGTGGACGAGAGGTATCATTTAAAACTCTGCAGGTTTGTGAATTGCAGTGCCCCTGAGCTCCATTTTTCAACTCGCTTTTTTGGGAGCTGGCCACAAAAGCGCAGGATTGCTTCAGGCCCTCTTCTGGTTCTGGGGGGCAGGCTGAGCTTGTGCTTAATTCTTCTTCCTGATGGGAAAATAGAGTGACCTGTGCCTGTCCCAACCCCTGGAGCTAGTCTCTCATTGGATCCCCCTCTTCCCGTTCATCCTCAGGACAAATTGCAACCTGTACGGAACAGGAGGGTAAAGGTGCTGATTCTCCAAGGAGGGAGATGGCTAGTAAATCGGCTGGAATGGCGAACCCGAGCAAAGGAGATGAGAAATGAGGTGCGTTTTAGAAACCTTTCCCGATCACACGGTGTACCATCTTCTGGGTTTCTCATGCCTGTTTTCGACGTAGGAAGATGCCCTTGAACCTGGAGATTTGGGACCCATGGGATGGGTACCATGCAGTATTACTTGAAAGGGTCTGCGTTGGCTCACCCAACCTCACCGAACCTCTCAGCCCCAAGAGTGTCCACCCTTATGTCTCAATCAGCTGTGGGTCTAGATATGGTCAATCCAGGTTGCATCACAGCCGCTGAACGAATTTTGTAAGAATTTCTCTCTCTTTCACTGTCTTTGTTTCACGGGTTTTGAAAAGTAATTTATTTTTATAATGGGGTTTAGCTGCTTTTCACGGCTGTGTTTATGCCGCTTTACACCCCCTTGACTCACTTACAGAGAGATATCAATACATAGGTTTGAAGATTCTTACTAGTCAGATATATTCTTGTGCGGTGAATAGGGGGTGTTGAGTCCAGTTCACTGAAAAAGGAATAGGTCTTGTCTCTTACATATTGGGTTTATGGAACGGTATCGGAGCTAATTTGAAACCCTTGTTTTATGCATCACCCCACCTCACCTTTCCCGTTCAGCAGCCGTAGTGTGTTTCCTAAACGTGTGACTCTGTTCTGTTTTGTAATTCAGTTCAAGTGTAGCGGTTTTTACATTCCCTCTAGAAGTGATATCTTAGGATAAGTGTCTTTTTCTGTGTGACTTATTTCACTTAGAATCGTCGTACCTAAATCCATTCATCGTGCTGCTGCTAGCCTTATAACGTTGATTTCATGGCTGAGTGATATTCCATTGTACATGAGGACCACAACTTCTTTATCCATTTTTCTCTTTCCTAGGATATTTAAGGTGTAATGAAGTGGGGGTTCTTGTCCACAGAGCAGCCCTAAACTTTGGGGTGCCTGTGTCTTGCTGATGTTTAGTTTTCCCAATTTATACGCCCATGAGTGGAAGTGCCCTATGCTCTCCAAGCTGTGTTTTTTAGATGTTTCAGAACACACCGTACACTTCTCCAGAGTGGCTGTTGGCAATTTACATCCCACCCATCAGCGTAGCAAGGCTCCCATTTCTCCATGGCCGGTCCTGCATTTCTGGTTTGGACACTTTTTTCCGCATGGCCCTTTTGCCCGCTGGGAAGCGAGACTTCTTTGGAGCGCTGATTTGCCTTTCCAGGTGGCTTGGTTGGCCAAAAAGGGCGTATGCGTTTTTTCCTGAATATATTCAGGAAAAAACGCATACGCCCTTTTTGGCCAAGGGCATCATTGTTCACGATTTGCCGCTTTTCATGTGCTTTCAAAGCGATTCAAATCTACCTCCTGAAATTTGTTTCCTGCAATTCTGCCTTGTTTTCAAAGCCTCTTCGTTGCCTTCCCTTAATATATTTGTGGACGAGAGGTATCATTTAAAACTCTGCAGGTTTGTGAATTGCAGTGCCCCTGAGCTCCATTTTTCAACTCGCTTTTTTGGGAGCTGGCCACAAAAGCGCAGGATTGCTTCAGGCCCTCTTCTGGTTCTGGGGGGCAGGCTGAGCTTGTGCTTAATTCTTCTTCCTGATGGGAAAATAGAGTGACCTGTGCCTGTCCCAACCCCTGGAGCTAGTCTCTCATTGGATCCCCCTCTTCCCGTTCATCCTCAGGACAAATTGCAACCTGTACGGAACAGGAGGGTAAAGGTGCTGATTCTCCAAGGAGGGAGATGGCTAGTAAATCGGCTGGAATGGCGAACCCGAGCAAAGGAGATGAGAAATGAGGTGCGTTTTAGAAACCTTTCCCGATCACACGGTGTACCATCTTCTGGGTTTCTCATGCCTGTTTTCGACGTAGGAAGATGCCCTTGAACCTGGAGATTTGGGACCCATGGGATGGGTACCATGCAGTATTACTTGAAAGGGTCTGCGTTGGCTCACCCAACCTCACCGAACCTCTCAGCCCCAAGAGTGTCCACCCTTATGTCTCAATCAGCTGTGGGTCTAGATATGGTCAATCCAGGTTGCATCACAGCCGCTGAACGAATTTTGTAAGAATTTCTCTCTCTTTCACTGTCTTTGTTTCACGGGTTTTGAAAAGTAATTTATTTTTATAATGGGGTTTAGCTGCTTTTCACGGCTGTGTTTATGCCGCTTTACACCCCCTTGACTCACTTACAGAGAGATATCAATACATAGGTTTGAAGATTCTTACTAGTCAGATATATTCTTGTGCGGTGAATAGGGGGTGTTGAGTCCAGTTCACTGAAAAAGGAATAGGTCTTGTCTCTTACATATTGGGTTTATGGAACGGTATCGGAGCTAATTTGAAACCCTTGTTTTATGCATCACCCCACCTCACCTTTCCCGTTCAGCAGCCGTAGTGTGTTTCCTAAACGTGTGACTCTGTTCTGTTTTGTAATTCAGTTCAAGTGTAGCGGTTTTTACATTCCCTCTAGAAGTGATATCTTAGGATAAGTGTCTTTTTCTGTGTGACTTATTTCACTTAGAATCGTCGTACCTAAATCCATTCATCGTGCTGCTGCTAGCCTTATAACGTTGATTTCATGGCTGAGTGATATTCCATTGTACATGAGGACCACAACTTCTTTATCCATTTTTCTCTTTCCTAGGATATTTAAGGTGTAATGAAGTGGGGGTTCTTGTCCACAGAGCAGCCCTAAACTTTGGGGTGCCTGTGTCTTGCTGATGTTTAGTTTTCCCAATTTATACGCCCATGAGTGGAAGTGCCCTATGCTCTCCAAGCTGTGTTTTTTAGATGTTTCAGAACACACCGTACACTTCTCCAGAGTGGCTGTTGGCAATTTACATCCCACCCATCAGCGTAGCAAGGCTCCCATTTCTCCATGGCCGGTCCTGCATTTCTGGTTTGGACACTTTTTTCCGCATGGCCCTTTTGCCCGCTGGGAAGCGAGACTTCTTTGGAGCGCTGATTTGCCTTTCCAGGTTGCTTGGTTGGCCAAAAAGGGCGTATGCGTTTTTTCCTGAATATATTCAGGAAAAAACGCATACGCCCTTTTTGGCCAAGGGCATCATTGTCCACGTTTTGCCGCTTTTCATGTGCTTTCAAGGCGATTCGAATCTACCTCCTGAAATCTGTTTCCTGCAATTCTGCCTTGCTTTCAAAGCCTCTTCGTTGCCTTCCCTTAATATATTTGTGGACGAGAGGTATCATTTAAAACTCTGCAGGTTTGTGAATTGCAGTGCCCCTGAGCTCCATTTTTCAACTCGCTTTTTTGGGAGCTGGCCGCCAAAGCGCAGGATTGCTTCAGGCCCTCTTCTGGTTCTGGGGGGCAGGCTGAGCTTGTGCTTAATTCTTCTTCCTGATGGGAAAATAGAGTGACCTGTGCCTGTCCCAACACCTAGAGCTAGTCTCTCATTGGTTCCCCCTCTTCCCGTTCATCCTCAGGACAAATTGCAACCTGTACGGAACAGGAGGTTAAAGGTGCTGATTCTCCAAGGAGGGAGATGGCTAGTAAATCGGCTGGAATGGCGAACCCGAGCAAAGGAGATGAGAAATGAGGTGCGTTTTAGAAACCTTTCCCGATCACACGGTGTACCATCTTCTGGGTTTCTCATGCCTGTTTTCGACGTAGGAAGATGCCCTTGAACCTGGAGATTTGGGACCCATGGGATGGGTACCATGCAGTATTACTTGAAAGGGTCTGCGTTGGCTCACCCAACCTCACCGAACCTCTCAGCCCCAAGAGTGTCCACCCTTATGTCTCAATCAGCTGTGGGTCTAGATATGGTCAATCCAGGTTGCATCACAGCCCCTGAACGAATTTTGTAAGAATTTCTCTCTCTTTCACTGTCTTTGTTTCACGGGTTTTGAAAAGTAATTTATTTTTATAATGGGGTTTAGCTGCTTTTCACGGCTGTGTTTATGCCGCTTTACACCCCCTTGACTCACTTACAGAGAGATATCAATACATAGGTTTGAAGATTCTTACTAGTCAGATATATTCTTGTGCGGTGAATAGGGGGTGTTGAGTCCAGTTCACTGAAAAAGGAATAGGTCTTGTCTCTTACATATTGGGTTTATGGAACGGTATCGGAGCTAATTTGAAACCCTTGTTTTATGCATCACCCCACCTCACCTTTCCCGTTCAGCAGCCGTAGTGTGTTTCCTAAACGTGTGACTCTGTTCTGTTTTGTAATTCAGTTCAAGTGTAGCGGTTTTTACATTCCCTCTAGAAGTGATATCTTAGGATAAGTGTCTTTTTCTGTGTGACTTATTTCACTTAGAATCGTCGTACCTAAATCCATTCATCGTGCTGCTGCTAGCCTTATAACGTTGATTTCATGGCTGAGTGATATTCCATTGTACATGAGGACCACAACTTCTTTATCCATTTTTCTCTTTCCTAGGATATTTAAGGTGTAATGAAGTGGGGGTTCTTGTCCACAGAGCAGCCCTAAACTTTGGGGTGCCTGTGTCTTGCTGATGTTTAGTTTTCCCAATTTATACGCCCATGAGTGGAAGTGCCCTATGCTCTCCAAGCTGTGTTTTTTAGATGTTTCAGAACACACCGTACACTTCTCCAGAGTGGCTGTTGGCAATTTACATCCCACCCATCAGCGTAGCAAGGCTCCCATTTCTCCATGGCCGGTCCTGCATTTCTGGTTTGGACACTTTTTTCCGCATGGCCCTTTTGCCCGCTGGGAAGCGAGACTTCTTTGGAGCGCTGATTGGCCTTTCCAGGTTGCTTGGTTGGCCAAAAAGGGCGTATGCGTTTTTTCCTGAATATATTCAGGAAAAAACGCATACGCCCTTTTTGGCCAAGGGCATCATTGTCCACGTTTTGCCGCTTTTCATGTGCTTTCAAGGCGATTCGAATCTACCTCCTGAAATCTGTTTCCTGCAATTCTGCCTTGCTTTCAAAGCCTCTTCGTTGCCTTCCCTTAATATATTTGTGGACGAGAGGTATCATTTAAAACTCTGCAGATTTGTGAGTTGCAGTGCCCCTGAGCTCCATTTTTCAACTCCCTTTTTTGGGAGCTGGCCGCAAAAGCGCAGGATTGCTTCACGCCCTCTTCTGGTTCTGGGGGGCAGGCTGAGCTTGTGCTTAATTCTTCTTCCTGATGGGAAAATAGAGTGACCTGTGCCTGTCCCAACCCCTGGAGCTAGTCTCTCATTGGTTCCCCCTCTTCCCGTTCATCCTCAGGACAAATTGTAACCTGTACGGAACAGGAGGGTAAAGGTGCTGATTCTCCAAGGAGGGAGATGGCTAGTAAATCGGCTGGAATGGCGAACCCGAGCAAAGGAGATGAGAAATGAGGTGCGTTTTAGAAACCTTTCCCGATCACACGGTGTACCATCTTCTGGGTTTCTCATGCCTGTTTTCGACGTAGGAAGATGCCCTTGAACCTGGAGATTTGGGACCCATGGGATGGGTACCATGCAGTATTACTTGAAAGGGTCTGCGTTGGCTCACCCAACCTCACCGAACCTCTCAGCCCCAAGAGTGTCCACCCTTATGTCTCAATCAGCTGTGGGTCTAGATATGGTCAATCCAGGTTGCATCACAGCCCCTGAACGAATTTTGTAAGAATTTCTCTCTCTTTCACTGTCTTTGTTTCACGGGTTTTGAAAAGTAATTTATTTTTATAATGGGGTTTAGCTGCTTTTCACGGCTGTGTTTATGCCGCTTTACACCCCCTTGACTCACTTACAGAGAGATATCAATACATAGGTTTGAAGATTCTTACTAGTCAGATATATTCTTGTGCGGTGAATAGGGGGTGTTGAGTCCAGTTCACTGAAAAAGGAATAGGTCTTGTCTCTTACATATTGGGTTTATGGAACGGTATCGGAGCTAATTTGAAACCCTTGTTTTATGCATCACCCCACCTCACCTTTCCCGTTCAGCAGCCATAGTGTGTTTTCTAAACGTGTGACTCTGTTCTGTTTTGTAATTCAGTTCAAGTGTAGCGGTTTTTACATTCCCTCTAGAAGTGATATCTTAGGATAAGTGTCTTTTTCCGTGTGACTTATTTCACTTAGAATCGTCGTACCTAAATCCACTCATCGTGCTGCTGCTAGCTTTATGACGTTGATTTCATGGCTGAGTGATATTCCATTGTACATGAGGACCACAACTTCTTTATCCATTTTTCTCTTTCCTAGGATATTTAAGGTGTAATGAAGTGGGGGTTCTTGTCAACAGAGCAGCCCTAAACTTTGGGGTGCCTGTGTCTTGCTGATTTTTAGTTTTCCCAATTTATACGCCCATGAGTGGAAGTGCCCTATGCTCTCCAAGCTGTGTTTTTTAGATGTTTCAGAACACACCGTACACTTCTCCAGAGTGGCTGTTGGCAATTTACATCCCACCCATCAGCGTAGCAAGGCTCCCATTTCTCCATGGCCGGTCCTGCATTTCTGGTTTGGACACTTTTTTCCGCATGGCCCTTTTGCCCGCTGGGAAGCGAGACTTCTTTGGAGCGCTGATTGGCCTTTCCAGGTTGCTTGGTTGGCCAAAAAGGGCGTATGCGTTTTTTCCTGAATATATTCAGGAAAAAACGCATACGCCCTTTTTGGCCAAGGGCATCATTGTCCACGTTTTGCCGCTTTTCATGTGCTTTCAAGGCGATTCGAATCTACCTCCTGAAATCTGTTTCCTGCAATTCTGCCTTGCTTTCAAAGCCTCTTCGTTGCCTTCCCTTAATATATTTGTGGACGAGAGGTATCATTTAAAACTCTGCAGGTTTGTGAATTGCAGTGCCCCTGAGCTCCATTTTTCAACTCGCTTTTTTGGGAGCTGGCCGCCAAAGCGCAGGATTGCTTCAGGCCCTCTTCTGGTTCTGGGGGGCAGGCTGAGCTTGTGCTTAATTCTTCTTCCTGATGGGAAAATAGAGTGACCTGTGCCTGTCCCAACACCTAGAGCTAGTCTCTCATTGGTTCCCCCTCTTCCCGTTCATCCTCAGGACAAATTGCAACCTGTACGGAACAGGAGGTTAAAGGTGCTGATTCTCCAAGGAGGGAGATGGCTAGTAAATCGGCTGGAATGGCGAACCCGAGCCAAGGAGATGAGAAATGAGGTGCGTTTTAGAAACCTTTCCCGATCACACGGTGTACCATCTTCTGGGTTTCTCATGCCTGTTTTCGACGTAGGAAGATGCCCTTGAACCTGGAGATTTGGGACCCATGGGATGGGTACCATGCAGTATTACTTGAAAGGGTCTGCGTTGGCTCACCCAACCTCACCGAACCTCTCAGCCCCAAGAGTGTCCACCCTTATGTCTCAATCAGCTGTGGGTCTAGATATGGTCAATCCAGGTTGCATCACAGCCCCTGAACGAATTTTGTAAGAATTTCTCTCTCTTTCACTGTCTTTGTTTCACGGGTTTTGAAAAGTAATTTATTTTTATAATGGGGTTTAGCTGCTTTTCACGGCTGTGTTTATGCCGCTTTACACCCCCTTGACTCACTTACAGAGAGATATCAATACATAGGTTTGAAGATTCTTACTAGTCAGATATATTCTTGTGCGGTGAATAGGGGGTGTTGAGTCCAGTTCACTGAAAAAGGAATAGGTCTTGTCTCTTACATATTGGGTTTATGGAACGGTATCGGAGCTAATTTGAAACCCTTGTTTTATGCATCACCCCACCTCACCTTTCCCGTTCAGCAGCCGTAGTGTGTTTCCTAAACGTGTGACTCTGTTCTGTTTTGTAATTCAGTTCAAGTGTAGCGGTTTTTACATTCCCTCTAGAAGTGATATCTTAGGATAAGTGTCTTTTTCTGTGTGACTTATTTCACTTAGAATCGTCGTACCTAAATCCATTCATCGTGCTGCTGCTAGCCTTATAACGTTGATTTCATGGCTGAGTGATATTCCATTGTACATGAGGACCACAACTTCTTTATCCATTTTTCTCTTTCCTAGGATATTTAAGGTGTAATGAAGTGGGGGTTCTTGTCCACAGAGCAGCCCTAAACTTTGGGGTGCCTGTGTCTTGCTGATGTTTAGTTTTCCCAATTTATACGCCCATGAGTGGAAGTGCCCTATGCTCTCCAAGCTGTGTTTTTTAGATGTTTCAGAACACACCATACACTTCTCCAGAGTGGCTGTTGGCAATTTACATCCCACCCATCAGCGTAGCAAGGCTCCCATTTCTCCATGGCCGGTCCTGCATTTCTGGTTTGGACACTTTTTTCCGCATGGCCCTTTTGCCCGCTGGGAAGCGAGACTTCTTTGGAGCGCTGATTGGCCTTTCCAGGTTGCTTGGTTGGCCAAAAAGGGCGTATGCGTTTTTTCCTGAATATATTCAGGAAAAAACGCATACGCCCTTTTTGGCCAAGGGCATCATTGTCCACGTTTTGCCGCTTTTCATGTGCTTTCAAGGCGATTCGAATCTACCTCCTGAAATCTGTTTCCTGCAATTCTGCCTTGCTTTCAAAGCCTCTTCGTTGCCTTCCCTTAATATATTTGTGGACGAGAGGTATCATTTAAAACTCTGCAGGTTTGTGAATTGCAGTGCCCCTGAGCTCCATTTTTCAACTCGCTTTTTTGGGAGCTGGCCGCCAAAGCGCAGGATTGCTTCAGGCCCTCTTCTGGTTCTGGGGGGCAGGCTGAGCTTGTGGTTAATTCTTCTTCCTGATGGGAAAATAGAGTGACCTGTGCCTGTCCCAACACCTAGAGCTAGTCTCTCATTGGTTCCCCCTCTTCCCGTTCATCCTCAGGACAAATTGCAACCTGTACGGAACAGGAGGTTAAAGGTGCTGATTCTCCAAGGAGGGAGATGGCTAGTAAATCGGCTGGAATGGCGAACCCGAGCAAAGGAGATGAGAAATGAGGTGCGTTTTAGAAACCTTTCCCGATCACACGGTGTACCATCTTCTGGGTTTCTCATGCCTGTTTTCGACGTAGGAAGATGCCCTTGAACCTGGAGATTTGGGACCCATGGGATGGGTACCATGCAGTATTACTTGAAAGGGTCTGCGTTGGCTCACCCAACCTCACCGAACCTCTCAGCCCCAAGAGTGTCCACCCTTATGTCTCAATCAGCTGTGGGTCTAGATATGGTCAATCCAGGTTGCATCACAGCCCCTGAACGAATTTTGTAAGAATTTCTCTCTCTTTCACTGTCTTTGTTTCACGGGTTTTGAAAAGTAATTTATTTTTATAATGGGGTTTAGCTGCTTTTCACGGCTGTGTTTATGCCGCTTTACACCCCCTTGACTCACTTACAGAGAGATATCAATACATAGGTTTGAAGATTCTTACTAGTCAGATATATTCTTGTGCGGTGAATAGGGGGTGTTGAGTCCAGTTCACTGAAAAAGGAATAGGTCTTGTCTCTTACATATTGGGTTTATGGAACGGTATCGGAGCTAATTTGAAACCCTTGTTTTATGCATCACCCCACCTCACCTTTCCCGTTCAGCAGCCGTAGTGTGTTTCCTAAACGTGTGACTCTGTTCTGTTTTGTAATTCAGTTCAAGTGTAGCGGTTTTTACATTCCCTCTAGAAGTGATATCTTAGGATAAGTGTCTTTTTCTGTGTGACTTATTTCACTTAGAATCGTCGTACCTAAATCCATTCATCGTGCTGCTGCTAGCCTTATAACGTTGATTTCATGGCTGAGTGATATTCCATTGTACATGAGGACCACAACTTCTTTATCCATTTTTCTCTTTCCTAGGATATTTAAGGTGTAATGAAGTGGGGGTTCTTGTCCACAGAGCAGCCCTAAACTTTGGGGTGCCTGTGTCTTGCTGATGTTTAGTTTTCCCAATTTATACGCCCATGAGTGGAAGTGCCCTATGCTCTCCAAGCTGTGTTTTTTAGATGTTTCAGAACACACCGTACACTTCTCCAGAGTGGCTGTTGGCAATTTACATCCCACCCATCAGCGTAGCAAGGCTCCCATTTTTCCATGGCCGGTCCTGCATTTCTGGTTTGGACACTTTTTTCCGCATGGCCCTTTTGCCCGCTGGGAAGCGAGACTTCTTTGGAGCGCTGATTGGCCTTTCCAGGTTGCTTGGTTGGCCAAAAAGGGCGTATGCGTTTTTTCCTGAATATATTCAGGAAAAAACGCATACGCCCTTCTTGGCCAAGGGCATCATTGTCCACGTTTTGCCGCTTTTCATGTGCTTTCAAGGCGATTCGAATCTACCTCCTGAAATCTGTTTCCTGCAATTCTGCCTTGCTTTCAAAGCCTCTTCGTTGCCTTCCCTTAATATATTTGTGGACGAGAGGTATCATTTAAACTCTGCAGATTTGTGAGTTGCAGTGCCCCTGAGCTCCATTTTTCAACTCGCTTTTTTGGGAGCTGGCCGCAAAAGCGCAGGATTGCTTCAGGCCCTCTTCTGGTTCTGGGGGGCAGGCTGAGCTTGTGCTTAATTCTTCTTCCTGATGGGAAAATAGAGTGACCTGTGCCTGTCCCAACCCCTGGAGCTAGTCTCTCATTGGTTCCCCCTCTTCCCGTTCATCCTCAGGACAAATTGCAACCTGTACGGAACAGGAGGGTAAAGGTGCTGATTCTCCAAGGAGGGAGATGGCTAGTAAATCGGCTGGAATGGCGAACCCGAGCAAAGGAGATGAGAAATGAGGTGCGTTTTAGAAACCTTTCCCGATCACACGGTGTACCATCTTCTGGGTTTCTCATGCCTGTTTTCGACGTAGGAAGTTGCCCTTGAACCTGGAGATTTGGGACCCATGGGATGGGTACCATGCAGTATTACTTGAAAGGGTCTGCGTTGGCTCACCCAACCTCACCGAACCTCTCAGCCCCAAGAGTGTCCACCCTTATGTCTCAATCAGCTGTGGGTCTAGATATGGTCAATCCAGGTTGCATCACAGCCCCTGAACGAATTTTGTAAGAATTTCTCTCTCTTTCACTGTCTTTGTTTCACGGGTTTTGAAAAGTAATTTATTTTTATAATGGGGTTTAGCTGCTTTTCACGGCTGTGTTTATGCCGCTTTACACCCCCTTGACTCACTTACAGAGAGATATCAATACATAGGTTTGAAGATTCTTACTAGTCAGATATATTCTTGTGCGGTGAATAGGGGGTGTTGAGTCCAGTTCACTGAAAAAGGAATAGGTCTTGTCTCTTACATATTGGGTTTATGGAACGGTATCGGAGCTAATTTGAAACCCTTGTTTTATGCATCACCCCACCTCACCTTTCCCGTTCAGCAGCCATAGTGTGTTTTCTAAACTTGTGACACTGTTCTGTTTTGTAATTCAGTTCAAGTGTAGCGGTTTTTACATTCCCTCTAGAAGTGATATCTTAGGATAAGTGTCTTTTTCCGTGTGACTTATTTCACTTAGAATCGTCGTTCCTAAATCCACTCATCGTGCTGCTGCTAGCCTTATGACGTTGATTTCATGGCTGAGTGATATTCCATTGTACATGAGGACCCCAACTTCTTTATCCATTTTTCTCTTTCCTAGGATATTTAAGGTGTAATGAAGTGGGGGTTCTTGTCAACAGAGCAGCCCTAAACTTTGGGGTGCCTGTGTCTTGCTGATTTTTAGTTTTCCCAATTTATACGCCCATGAGTGGAAGTGCCCTATGCTCTCCAAGCTGTGTTTTTTAGATGTTTCAGAACACACCGTACACTTCTCCAGAGTGGCTGTTGGCAATTTACATCCCACCCATCAGCGTAGCAAGGCTCCCATTTCTCCATGGCCGGTCCTGCATTTCTGGTTTGGACACTTTTTTCCGCATGGCCCTTTTTCCCGCTGGGAAGCGAGACTTCTTTGGAGCGCTGATTGGCCTTTCCTGGTTGCTTGGTTGGCCAAAAAGGGCGTATGCGTTTTTTCCTGAATATATTCAGGAAAAAACGCATACGCCCTTTTTGGCCAAGGGCATCATTGTCCACGTTTTGCCGCCTTTCATGTGCTTTCAAGGCGATTCGAATCTACCTCCTGAAATCTGTTTCCTGCAATTCTGCCTTGCTTTCAAAGCCTCTTCGTTGCCTTCCCTTAATATATTTGTGGACGAGAGGTATCATTTAAAACTCTGCAGGTTTGTGAATTGCAGTGCCCCTGAGCTCCATTTTTCAACTCGCTTTTTTGGGAGCTGGCCACAAAAGCGCAGGATTGCTTCAGGCCCTCTTCTGGTTCTGGGGGGCAGGCTGAGCTTGTGCTTAATTCTTCTTCCTGATGGGAAAATAGAGTGACCTGTGCCTGTCCCAACACCTAGAGCTAGTCTCTCATTGGTTCCCCCTCTTCCCGTTCATCCTCAGGACAAATTGCAACCTGTACGGAACAGGAGGGTAAAGGTGCTGATTCTCCAAGGAGGGAGATGGCTAGGAAATCGGCTGGAATGGCGAACCCGAGCAAAGGAGATGAGAAATGAGGTGCGTTTTAGAAACCTTTCCCGATCACACGGTGTACCATCTTCTGGGTTTCTCATGCCTGTTTTCGACGTAGGAAGATGCCCTTGAACCTGGAGATTTGGGACCCATGGGATGGGTACCATGCAGTATTACTTGAAAGGGTCTGCGTTGGCTCACCCAACCTCACCGAACCTCTCAGCCCCAAGAGTGTCCACCCTTTTGTCTCAATCAGCTGTGGGTCTAGATATGGTCAATCCAGGTTGCATCACAGCCCCTGAACGAATTTTGTAAGAATTTCTCTCTCTTTCACTGTCTTTGTTTCACGGGTTTTGAAAAGTAATTTATTTTTATAATGGGGTTTAGCTGCTTTTCACGGCTGTGTTTATGCCGCTTTACACCCCCTTGACT
Organism: Balaenoptera acutorostrata; assembly: GCF_949987535.1. Classification (NCBI taxonomy): domain Eukaryota; kingdom Metazoa; phylum Chordata; class Mammalia; order Artiodactyla; family Balaenopteridae; genus Balaenoptera; species Balaenoptera acutorostrata. The sequence continues at coordinate 441,296 of NW_026646820.1, read as the reverse complement.
CACTTACAGAGAGATATCAATACATAGGTTTGAAGATTCTTACTAGTCAGATATATTCTTGTGCGGTGAATAGGGGGTGTTGAGTCCAGTTCACTGAAAAAGGAATAGGTCTTGTCTCTTACATATTGGGTTTATGGAACGGTATCGGAGCTAATTTGAAACCCTTGTTTTATGCATCACCCCACCTCACCTTTCCCGTTCAGCAGCCGTAGTGTGTTTCCTAAACGTGTGACTCTGTTCTGTTTTGTAATTCAGTTCAAGTGTAGCGGTTTTTACATTCCCTCTAGAAGTGATATCTTATGATAAGTGTCTTTTTCTGTGTGACTTATTTCACTTAGAATCGTCGTACCTAAATCCACTCATCGTGCTGCTACTAGCCTTATGACGTTGATTTCATGGCTGAGTGATATTCCATTGTACATGAGGACCCCAACTTCTTTATCCATTTTTCTCTTTCCTAGGATATTTAAGGTGTAATGAAGTGGGGGTTCTTGTCAACAGAGCAGCCCTAAACTTTGGGGGTGCCTGTGTCTTGCTGATGTTTAGTTTTCCCAATTTATACGCCCATGAGTGGAAGTGCCCTATGCTCTCCAAGCTGTGTTTTTTAGATGTTTCAGAACACACCGTACACTTCTCCGGAGTGGCTGTTGGCAATTTACATCCCACCCATCAGCGTAGCAAGGCTCCCATTTCTCCATGGCCGGTCCTGCATTTCTGGTTTGGACACTTTTTTCCGCATGGCCCTTTTGCCCGCTGGGAAGCGAGACTTCTTTGGAGCGCTGATTGGCCTTTCCAGGTTGCTTGGTTGGCCAAAAAGGGCGTATGCGTTTTTTCCTGAATATATTCAGGAAAAAACGCATACGCCCTTTTTGGCCAAGGGCATCATTGTCCACGTTTTGCCGCTTTTCATGTGCTTTCAAGGCGATTCGAATCTACCTCCTGAAATCTGTTTCCTGCAATTCTGCCTTGCTTTCAAAGCCTCTTCGTTGCCTTCCCTTAATATATTTGTGGACGAGAGGTATCATTTAAAACTCTGCAGGTTTGTGAGTTGCAGTGCCCCTGAGCTCCATTTTTCAACTCGCTTTTTTGGGAGCTGGCCGCAAAAGCGCAGGATTGCTTCAGGCCCTCTTCTGGTTCTGGGGGGCAGGCTGAGCTTGTGCTTAATTCTTCTTCCTGATGGGAAAATAGAGTGACCTGTGCCTGTCCCAACCCCTGGAGCTAGTCTCTCATTGGTTCCCCCTCTTCCCGTTCATCCTCAGGACAAATTGCAACCTGTACGGAACAGGAGGGTAAAGGTTCTGATTCTCCAAGGAGGGAGATGGCTAGTAAATCGGCTGGAATGGCGAACCCGAGCAAAGGAGATGAGAAATGAGGTGCGTTTTAGAAACCTTTCCCGATCACACGGTGTACCATCTTCTGGGTTTCTCATGCCTGTTTTCGACGTAGGAAGATGCCCTTGAACCTGGAGATTTGGGACCCATGGGATGGGTACCATGCAGTATTACTTGAAAGGGTCTGCGTTGGCTCACCCAACCTCACCGAACCTCTCAGCCCCAAGAGTGTCCACCCTTATGTCTCAATCAGCTGTGGGTCTAGATATGGTCAATCCAGGTTGCATCACAGCCCCTGAACGAATTTTGTAAGAATTTCTCTCTCTTTCACTGTCTTTGTTTCACGGGTTTTGAAAAGTAATTTATTTTTATAATGGGGTTTAGCTGCTTTTCACGGCTGTGTTTATGCCGCTTTACACCCCCTTGACTCACTTACAGAGAGATATCAATACATAGGTTTGAAGATTCTTACTAGTCAGATATATTCTTGTGCGGTGAATAGGGGGTGTTGAGTCCAGTTCACTGAGAAAGGAATAGGTCTTGTCTCTTACATATTGGGTTTATGGAACGGTATCGGAGCTAATTTGAAACCCTTGTTTTATGCATCACCCCACCTCACCTTTCCCGTTCAGCAGCCATAGTGTATTTTCTAAACTTGTGACTCTGTTCTGTTTTGTAATTCAGTTCAAGTGTAGCGGTTTTTACATTCCCTCTAGAAGTGATATCTTAGGATAAGTGTCTTTTTCCGTGTGACTTATTTCACTTAGAATCGTCATACCTAAATCCACTCATCGTGCTGCTGCTAGCCTTATGACGTTGATTTCATGGCTGAGTGATATTCCATTGTACATGAGGACCACAACTTCTTTATCCATTTTTCTCTTTCCTAGGATATTTAAGGTGTAATGAAGTGGGGGTTCTTGTCAACAGAGCAGCCCTAAACTTTGGGGTGCCTGTGTCTTGCTGATTTTTAGTTGTCCCAATTTATACGCCCATGAGTGGAAGTGCCCTATGCTCTCCAAGCTGTGTTTTTTAGATGTTTCAGAACACACCGTACACTTCTCCAGAGTGGCTGTTGGCAATTTACATCCCACCCATCAGCGTAGCAAGGCTCCCATTTCTCCATGGCCGGTCCTGCATTTCTGGTTTGGACACTTTTTTCCGCATGGCCCTTTTGCCCGCTGGGAAGCGAGACTTCTTTGGAGCGCTGATTGGCCTTTCCAGGTTGCTTGGTTGGCCAAAAAGGGCGTATGCGTTTTTTCCTGAATATATTCAGGAAAAAACGCATACGCCCTTTTTGGCCAAGGGCATCATTGTCCACGTTTTGCCGCTTTTCATGTGCTTTCAAGGCGATTCGAATCTACCTCCTGAAATCTGTTTCCTGCAATTCTGCCTTGCTTTCAAAGCCTCTTCGTTGCCTTCCCTTAATATATTTGTGGACGAGAGGTATCATTTAAAACTCTGCAGGTTTGTGAATTGCAGTGCCCCTGAGCTCCATTTTTCAACTCGCTTTTTTGGGAGCTGGCCACAAAAGCGCAGGATTGCTTCAGGCCCTCTTCTGGTTCTGGGGGGCAGGCTGAGCTTGTGCTTAATTCTTCTTCCTGATGGGAAAATAGAGTGACCTGTGCCTGTCCCAACCCCTGGAGCTAGTCTCTCATTGGTTCCCCCTCTTCCCGTTCATCCTCAGGACAAATTGCAACCTGTACGGAACAGGAGGGTAAAGGTGCTGATTCTCCAAGGAGGGAGATGGCTAGTAAATCGGCTGGAATGGCGAACCCGAGCAAAGGAGATGAGAAATGAGGTGCGTTTTAGAAACCTTTCCCGATCACACGGTGTACCATCTTCTGGGTTTCTCATGCCTGTTTTCGACGTAGGAAGATGCCCTTGAACCTGGAGATTTGGGACCCATGGGATGGGTACCATGCAGTATTACTTGAAAGGGTCTGCGTTGGCTCACCCAACCTCACCGAACCTCTCAGCCCCAAGAGTGTCCACCCTTATGTCTCAATCAGCTGTGGGTCTAGATATGGTCAATCCAGGTTGCATCACAGCCCCTGAACGAATTTTGTAAGAATTTCTCTCTCTTTCACTGTCTTTGTTTCACGGGTTTTGAAAAGTAATTTATTTTTATAATGGGGTTTAGCTGCTTTTCACGGCTGTGTTTATGCCGCTTTACACCCCCTTGACTCACTTACAGAGAGATATCAATACATAGGTTTGAAGATTCTTACTAGTCAGATATATTCTTGTGCGGTGAATAGGGGGTGTTGAGTCCAGTTCACTGAAAAAGGAATAGGTCTTGTCTCTTACATATTGGGTTTATGGAACGGTATCTGAGCTAATTTGAAACCCTTGTTTTATGCATCACCCCACCTCACCTTGCCCGTTCAGCAGCCGTAGTGTGTTTCCAAAACGTGTGACTCTGTTCTGTTTTGTAATTCAGTTCAAGTGTAGCGGTTTTTACATTCCCTCTAGAAGTGATATCTTATGATAAGTGTCTTTTTCTGTGTGACTTATTTCACTTAGAATCGTCGTACCTAAATCCACTCATCGTGCTGCTACTAGCCTTATGACGTTGATTTCATGGCTGAGTGATATTCCATTGTACATGAGGACCCCAACTTCTTTATCCATTTTTCTCTTTCCTAGGATATTTAAGGTGTAATGAAGTGGGGGTTCTTGTCAACAGAGCAGCCCTAAACTTTGGGGTGCCTGTGTCTTGCTGATTTTTAGTTTTCCCAATTTATACGCCCATGAGTGGAAGTGCCCTATGCTCTCCAAGCTGTGTTTTTTAGATGTTTCAGAACACACCGTACACTTCTCCAGAGTGGCTGTTGGCAATTTACATCCCACCCATCAGCGTAGCAAGGCTCCCATTTCTCCATGGCCGGTCCTGCATTTCTGGTTTGGACACTTTTTTCCGCATGGCCCTTTTGCCCGCTGGGAAGCGAGACTTCTTTGGAGCGCTGATTGGCCTTTCCAGGTTGCTTGGTTGGCCAAAAAGGGCGTATGCGTTTTTTCCTGAATATATTCAGGAAAAAACGCATACGCCCTTTTTGGCCAAGGGCATCATTGTCCACGTTTTGCCGCTTTTCATGTGCTTTCAAGGCGATTCGAATCTACCTCCTGAAATCTGTTTCCTGCAATTCTGCCTTGCTTTCAAAGCCTCTTCGTTGCCTTCCCTTAATATATTTGTGGACGAGAGGTATCATTTAAAACTCTGCAGGTTTGTGAATTGCAGTGCCCCTGAGCTCCATTTTTCAACTCGCTTTTTTGGGAGCTGGCCACAAAAGCGCAGGATTGCTTCAGGCCCTCTTCTGGTTCTGGGGGGCAGGCTGAGCTTGTGCTTAATTCTTCTTCCTGATGGGAAAATAGAGTGACCTGTGCCTGTCCCAACCCCTGGAGCTAGTCTCTCATTGGATCCCCCTCTTCCCGTTCATCCTCAGGACAAATTGCAACCTGTACGGAACAGGAGGGTAAAGGTGCTGATTCTCCAAGGAGGGAGATGGCTAGTAAATCGGCTGGAATGGCGAACCCGAGCAAAGGAGATGAGAAATGAGGTGCGTTTTAGAAACCTTTCCCGATCACACGGTGTACCATCTTCTGGGTTTCTCATGCCTGTTTTCGACGTAGGAAGATGCCCTTGAACCTGGAGATTTGGGACCCATGGGATGGGTACCATGCAGTATTACTTGAAAGGGTCTGCGTTGGCTCACCCAACCTCACCGAACCTCTCAGCCCCAAGAGTGTCCACCCTTATGTCTCAATCAGCTGTGGGTCTAGATATGGTCAATCCAGGTTGCATCACAGCCGCTGAACGAATTTTGTAAGAATTTCTCTCTCTTTCACTGTCTTTGTTTCACGGGTTTTGAAAAGTAATTTATTTTTATAATGGGGTTTAGCTGCTTTTCACGGCTGTGTTTATGCCGCTTTACACCCCCTTGACTCACTTACAGAGAGATATCAATACATAGGTTTGAAGATTCTTACTAGTCAGATATATTCTTGTGCGGTGAATAGGGGGTGTTGAGTCCAGTTCACTGAAAAAGGAATAGGTCTTGTCTCTTACATATTGGGTTTATGGAACGGTATCGGAGCTAATTTGAAACCCTTGTTTTATGCATCACCCCACCTCACCTTTCCCGTTCAGCAGCCGTAGTGTGTTTCCTAAACGTGTGACTCTGTTCTGTTTTGTAATTCAGTTCAAGTGTAGCGGTTTTTACATTCCCTCTAGAAGTGATATCTTAGGATAAGTGTCTTTTTCTGTGTGACTTATTTCACTTAGAATCGTCGTACCTAAATCCATTCATCGTGCTGCTGCTAGCCTTATAACGTTGATTTCATGGCTGAGTGATATTCCATTGTACATGAGGACCACAACTTCTTTATCCATTTTTCTCTTTCCTAGGATATTTAAGGTGTAATGAAGTGGGGGTTCTTGTCCACAGAGCAGCCCTAAACTTTGGGGTGCCTGTGTCTTGCTGATGTTTAGTTTTCCCAATTTATACGCCCATGAGTGGAAGTGCCCTATGCTCTCCAAGCTGTGTTTTTTAGATGTTTCAGAACACACCGTACACTTCTCCAGAGTGGCTGTTGGCAATTTACATCCCACCCATCAGCGTAGCAAGGCTCCCATTTCTCCATGGCCGGTCCTGCATTTCTGGTTTGGACACTTTTTTCCGCATGGCCCTTTTGCCCGCTGGGAAGCGAGACTTCTTTGGAGCGCTGATTGGCCTTTCCAGGTTGCTTGGTTGGCCAAAAAGGGCGTATGCGTTTTTTCCTGAATATATTCAGGAAAAAACGCATACGCCCTTTTTGGCCAAGGGCATCATTGTCCACGTTTTGCCGCTTTTCATGTGCTTTCAAGGCGATTCGAATCTACCTCCTGAAATCTGTTTCCTGCAATTCTGCCTTGCTTTCAAAGCCTCTTCGTTGCCTTCCCTTAATATATTTGTGGACGAGAGGTATCATTTAAAACTCTGCAGGTTTGTGAATTGCAGTGCCCCTGAGCTCCATTTTTCAACTCGCTTTTTTGGGAGCTGGCCGCCAAAGCGCAGGATTGCTTCAGGCCCTCTTCTGGTTCTGGGGGGCAGGCTGAGCTTGTGCTTAATTCTTCTTCCTGATGGGAAAATAGAGTGACCTGTGCCTGTCCCAACACCTAGAGCTAGTCTCTCATTGGTTCCCCCTCTTCCCGTTCATCCTCAGGACAAATTGCAACCTGTACGGAACAGGAGGTTAAAGGTGCTGATTCTCCAAGGAGGGAGATGGCTAGTAAATCAGCTGGAATGGCGAACCCGAGCAAAGGAGATGAGAAATGAGGTGCGTTTTAGAAACCTTTCCCGATCACACGGTGTACCATCTTCTGGGTTTCTCATGCCTGTTTTCGACGTAGGAAGATGCCCTTGAACCTGGAGATTTGGGACCCATGGGATGGGTACCATGCAGTATTACTTGAAAGGGTCTGCGTTGGCTCACCCAACCTCACCGAACCTCTCAGCCCCAAGAGTGTCCACCCTTATGTCTCAATCAGCTGTGGGTCTAGATATGGTCAATCCAGGTTGCATCACAGCCCCTGAACGAATTTTGTAAGAATTTCTCTCTCTTTCACTGTCTTTGTTTCACGGGTTTTGAAAAGTAATTTATTTTTATAATGGGGTTTAGCTGCTTTTCACGGCTGTGTTTATGCCGCTTTACACCCCCTTGACTCACTTACAGAGAGATATCAATACATAGGTTTGAAGATTCTTACTAGTCAGATATATTCTTGTGCGGTGAATAGGGGGTGTTGAGTCCAGTTCACTGAAAAAGGAATAGGTCTTGTCTCTTACATATTGGGTTTATGGAACGGTATCGGAGCTAATTTGAAACCCTTGTTTTATGCATCACCCCACCTCACCTTTCCCGTTCAGCAGCCGTAGTGTGTTTCCTAAACGTGTGACTCTGTTCTGTTTTGTAATTCAGTTCAAGTGTAGCGGTTTTTACATTCCCTCTAGAAGTGATATCTTAGGATAAGTGTCTTTTTCTGTGTGACTTATTTCACTTAGAATCGTCGTACCTAAATCCATTCATTGTGCTGCTGCTAGGCTTAGGACGTTGATTTCATGGCTGAGTGATATTCCATTGTACATGAGGACCACAACTTCTTTATCCATTTTTCTCTTTCCTAGGATATTTAAGGTGTAATGAAGTGAGGGTTCTTGTCCACAGAGCAGCCCTAAACTTTGGGGTGCCTGTGTCTTGCTGATTTTTAGTTTTCCCAATTTATACGCCCATGAGTGGAAGTGCCCTATGCTCTCCAAGCTGTGTTTTTTAGATGTTTCAGAACACACCGTACACTTCTCCAGAGTGGCTGTTGGCAATTTACATCCCACCCATCAGCGTAGCAAGGCTCCCATTTCTCCATGGCCGGTCCTGCATTTCTGGTTTGGACACTTTTTTCCGCATGGCCCTTTTGCCCGCTGGGAAGCGAGACTTCTTTGGAGCGCTGATTGGCCTTTCCAGGTTGCTTGGTTGGCCAAAAAGGGCGTATGCGTTTTTTCCTGAATATATTCAGGAAAAAACGCATACGCCCTTTTTGGCCAAGGGCATCATTGTCCACGTTTTGCCGCTTTTCATGTGCTTTCAAGGCGATTCGAATCTACCTCCTGAAATCTGTTTCCTGCAATTCTGCCTTGCTTTCAAAGCCTCTTCGTTGCCTTCCCTTAATATATTTGTGGACGAGAGGTATCATTTAAAACTCTGCAGGTTTGTGAGTTGCAGTGCCCCTGAGCTCCATTTTTCAACTCGCTTTTTTGGGAGCTGGCCGCCAAAGCGCAGGATTGCTTCAGGCCCTCTTCTGGTTCTGGGGGGCAGGCTGAGCTTGTGCTTAATTCTTCTTCCTGATGGGAAAATAGAGTGACCTGTGCCTGTCCCAACCCCTGGAGCTAGTCTCTCATTGGTTCCCCCTCTTCCCGTTCATCCTCAGGACAAATTGCACCCTGTACGGAACAGGAGGGTAAAGGTGCTGATTCTCCAAGGAGGGAGATGGCTAGTAAATCGGCTGGAATGGCGAACCCGAGCAAAGGAGATGAGAAATGAGGTGCGTTTTAGAAACCTTTCCCGATCACACGGTGTACCATCTTCTGGGTTTCTCATGCCTGTTTTCGACGTAGGAAGATGCCCTTGAACCTGGAGATTTGGGACCCATGGGATGGGTACCATGCAGTATTACTTGAAAGGGTCTGCGTTGGCTCACCCAACCTCACCGAACCTCTCAGCCCCAAGAGTGTCCACCCTTATGTCTCAATCAGCTGTGGGTCTAGATATGGTCAATCCAGGTTGCATCACAGCCCCTGAACGAATTTTGTAAGAATTTCTCTCTCTTTCACTGTCTTTGTTTCACGGGTTTTGAAAAGTAATTTATTTTTATAATGGGGTTTAGCTGCTTTTCACGGCTGTGTTTATGCCGCTTTACACCCCCTTGACTCACTTACAGAGAGATATCAATACATAGGTTTGAAGATTCTTCCTAGTCAGATATATTCTTGTGCGGTGAATAGGGGGTGTTGAGTCCAGTTCACTGAAAAAGGGATAGGTCTTGTCTCTTACATATTGGGTTTATGGAACGGTATCGGAGCTAATTTGAAACCCTTGTTTTATGCATCACCCCACCTCACCTTTCCCGTTCAGCAGCCGTAGTGTGTTTCCTAAACGTGTGACTCTGTTCTGTTTTGTAATTCAGTTCAAGTGTAGCGGTTTTTACATTCCCTCTAGAAGTGATATCTTATGATAAGTGTCTTTTTCTGTGTGACTTATTTCACTTAGAATCGTCGTACCTAAATCCACTCATCGTGCTGCTACTAGCCTTATGACGTTGATTTCATGGCTGAGTGATATTCCATTGTACATGAGGACCCCAACTTCTTTATCCATTTTTCTCTTTCCTAGGATATTTAAGGTGTAATGAAGTGGGGGTTCTTGTCAACAGAGCAGCCCTAAACTTTGGGGTGCCTGTGTCTTGCTGATTTTTAGTTTTCCCAATTTATACGCCCATGAGTGGAAGTGCCCTATGCTCTCCAAGCTGTGTTTTTTAGATGTTTCAGAACACACCGTACACTTCTCCAGAGTGGCTGTTGGCAATTTACATCCCACCCATCAGCGTAGCAAGGCTCCCATTTCTCCATGGCCGGTCCTGCATTTCTGGTTTGGACACTTTTTTCCGCATGGCCCTTTTGCCCGCTGGGAAGCGAGACTTCTTTGGAGCGCTGATTGGCCTTTCCAGGTTGCTTGGTTGGCCCAAAAGGGCGTATGCGTTTTTTCCTGAATATATTCAGGAAAAAACGCATACGCCCTTCTTGGCCAAGGGCATCATTGTCCACGTTTTGCCGCTTTTCATGTGCTTTCAAGGCGATTCGAATCTACCTCCTGAAATCTGTTTCCTGCAATTCTGCCTTGCTTTCAAAGCCTCTTCGTTGCCTTCCCTTAATATATTTGTGGACGAGAGGTATCATTTAAAACTCTGCAGATTTGTGAGTTGCAGTGCCCCTGAGCTCCATTTTTCAACTCGCTTTTTTGGGAGCTGGCCGCAAAAGCGCAGGATTGCTTCAGGCCCTCTTCTGGTTCTGGGGGGCAGGCTGAGCTTGTGCTTAATTCTTCTTCCTGATGGGAAAATAGAGTGACCTGTGCCTGTCCCAACCCCTGGAGCTAGTCTCTCATTGGTTCCCCCTCTTCCCGTTCATCCTCAGGACAAATTGCAACCTGTACGGAACAGGAGGGTAAAGGTTCTGATTCTCCAAGGAGGGAGATGGCTAGTAAATCGGCTGGAATGGCGAACCCGAGCAAAGGAGATGAGAAATGAGGTGCGTTTTAGAAACCTTTCCCGATCACACGGTGTACCATCTTCTGGGTTTCTCATGCCTGTTTTCGACGTAGGAAGATGCCCTTGAACCTGGAGATTTGGGACCCATGGGATGGGTACCATGCAGTATTACTTGAAAGGGTCTGCGTTGGCTCACCCAACCTCACCGAACCTCTCAGCCCCAAGAGTGTCCACCCTTATGTCTCAATCAGCTGTGGGTCTAGATATGGTCAATCCAGGTTGCATCACAGCCCCTGAACGAATTTTGTAAGAATTTCTCTCTCTTTCACTGTCTTTGTTTCACGGGTTTTGAAAAGTAATTTATTTTTATAATGGGGTTTAGCTGCTTTTCACGGCTGTGTTTATGCCGCTTTACACCCCCTTGACTCACTTACAGAGAGATATCAATACATAGGTTTGAAGATTCTTACTAGTCAGATATATTCTTGTGCGGTGAATAGGGGGTGTTGAGTCCAGTTCACTGAGAAAGGAATAGGTCTTGTCTCTTACATATTGGGTTTATGGAACGGTATCGGAGCTAATTTGAAACCCTTGTTTTATGCATCACCCCACCTCACCTTTCCCGTTCAGCAGCCATAGTGTATTTTCTAAACTTGTGACTCTGTTCTGTTTTGTAATTCAGTTCAAGTGTAGCGGTTTTTACATTCCCTCTAGAAGTGATATCTTAGGATAAGTGTCTTTTTCCGTGTGACTTATTTCACTTAGAATCGTCGTACCTAAATCCACTCATCGTGCTGCTGCTAGCCTTATGACGTTGATTTCATGGCTGAGTGATATTCCATTGTACATGAGGACCACAACTTCTTTATCCATTTTTCTCTTTCCTAGGATATTTAAGGTGTAATGAAGTGGGGGTTCTTGTCAACAGAGCAGCCCTAAACTTTGGGGTGCCTGTGTCTTGCTGATTTTTAGTTGTCCCAATTTATACGCCCATGAGTGGAAGTGCCCTATGCTCTCCAAGCTGTGTTTTTTAGATGTTTCAGAACACACCGTACACTTCTCCAGAGTGGCTGTTGGCAATTTACATCCCACCCATCAGCGTAGCAAGGCTCCCATTTCTCCATGGCCGGTCCTGCATTTCTGGTTTGGACACTTTTTTCCGCATGGCCCTTTTGCCCGCTGGGAAGCGAGACTTCTTTGGAGCGCTGATTGGCCTTTCCAGGTTGCTTGGTTGGCCAAAAAGGGCGTATGCGTTTTTTCCTGAATATATTCAGGAAAAAACGCATACGCCCTTTTTGGCCAAGGGCATCATTGTCCACGTTTTGCCGCTTTTCATGTGCTTTCAAGGCGATTCGAATCTACCTCCTGAAATCTGTTTCCTGCAATTCTGCCTTGCTTTCAAAGCCTCTTCGTTGCCTTCCCTTAATATATTTGTGGACGAGAGGTATCATTTAAAACTCTGCAGGTTTGTGAATTGCAGTGCCCCTGAGCTCCATTTTTCAACTCGCTTTTTTGGGAGCTGGCCACAAAAGCGCAGGATTGCTTCAGGCCCTCTTCTGGTTCTGGGGGGCAGGCTGAGCTTGTGCTTAATTCTTCTTCCTGATGGGAAAATAGAGTGACCTGTGCCTGTCCCAACCCCTGGAGCTAGTCTCTCATTGGTTCCCCCTCTTCCCGTTCATCCTCAGGACAAATTGCAACCTGTACGGAACAGGAGGGTAAAGGTGCTGATTCTCCAAGGAGGGAGATGGCTAGTAAATCGGCTGGAATGGCGAACCCGAGCAAAGGAGATGAGAAATGAGGTGCGTTTTAGAAACCTTTCCCGATCACACGGTGTACCATCTTCTGGGTTTCTCATGCCTGTTTTCGACGTAGGAAGATGCCCTTGAACCTGGAGATTTGGGACCCATGGGATGGGTACCATGCAGTATTACTTGAAAGGGTCTGCGTTGGCTCACCCAACCTCACCGAACCTCTCAGCCCCAAGAGTGTCCACCCTTATGTCTCAATCAGCTGTGGGTCTAGATATGGTCAATCCAGGTTGCATCACAGCCCCTGAACGAATTTTGTAAGAATTTCTCTCTCTTTCACTGTCTTTGTTTCACGGGTTTTGAAAAGTAATTTATTTTTATAATGGGGTTTAGCTGCTTTTCACGGCTGTGTTTATGCCGCTTTACACCCCCTTGACTCACTTACAGAGAGATATCAATACATAGGTTTGAAGATTCTTACTAGTCAGATATATTCTTGTGCGGTGAATAGGGGGTGTTGAGTCCAGTTCACTGAAAAAGGAATAGGTCTTGTCTCTTACATATTGGGTTTATGGAACGGTATCTGAGCTAATTTGAAACCCTTGTTTTATGCATCACCCCACCTCACCTTGCCCGTTCAGCAGCCGTAGTGTGTTTCCAAAACGTGTGACTCTGTTCTGTTTTGTAATTCAGTTCAAGTGTAGCGGTTTTTACATTCCCTCTAGAAGTGATATCTTATGATAAGTGTCTTTTTCTGTGTGACTTATTTCACTTAGAATCGTCGTACCTAAATCCACTCATCGTGCTGCTACTAGCCTTATGACGTTGATTTCATGGCTGAGTGATATTCCATTGTACATGAGGACCCCAACTTCTTTATCCATTTTTCTCTTTCCTAGGATATTTAAGGTGTAATGAAGTGGGGGTTCTTGTCAACAGAGCAGCCCTAAACTTTGGGGTGCCTGTGTCTTGCTGATTTTTAGTTTTCCCAATTTATACGCCCATGAGTGGAAGTGCCCTATGCTCTCCAAGCTGTGTTTTTTAGATGTTTCAGAACACACCGTACACTTCTCCAGAGTGGCTGTTGGCAATTTACATCCCACCCATCAGCGTAGCAAGGCTCCCATTTCTCCATGGCCGGTCCTGCATTTCTGGTTTGGACACTTTTTTCCGCATGGCCCTTTTGCCCGCTGGGAAGCGAGACTTCTTTGGAGCGCTGATTGGCCTTTCCAGGTTGCTTGGTTGGCCAAAAAGGGCGTATGCGTTTTTTCCTGAATATATTCAGGAAAAAACGCATACGCCCTTTTTGGCCAAGGGCATCATTGTCCACGTTTTGCCGCTTTTCATGTGCTTTCAAGGCGATTCGAATCTACCTCCTGAAATCTGTTTCCTGCAATTCTGCCTTGCTTTCAAAGCCTCTTCGTTGCCTTCCCTTAATATATTTGTGGACGAGAGGTATCATTTAAAACTCTGCAGGTTTGTGAATTGCAGTGCCCCTGAGCTCCATTTTTCAACTCGCTTTTTTGGGAGCTGGCCACAAAAGCGCAGGATTGCTTCAGGCCCTCTTCTGGTTCTGGGGGGCAGGCTGAGCTTGTGCTTAATTCTTCTTCCTGATGGGAAAATAGAGTGACCTGTGCCTGTCCCAACCCCTGGAGCTAGTCTCTCATTGGATCCCCCTCTTCCCGTTCATCCTCAGGACAAATTGCAACCTGTACGGAACAGGAGGGTAAAGGTGCTGATTCTCCAAGGAGGGAGATGGCTAGTAAATCGGCTGGAATGGCGAACCCGAGCAAAGGAGATGAGAAATGAGGTGCGTTTTAGAAACCTTTCCCGATCACACGGTGTACCATCTTCTGGGTTTCTCATGCCTGTTTTCGACGTAGGAAGATGCCCTTGAACCTGGAGATTTGGGACCATGGGATGGGTACCATGCAGTATTACTTGAAAGGGTCTGCGTTGGCTCACCCAACCTCACCGAACCTCTCAGCCCCAAGAGTGTCCACCCTTATGTCTCAATCAGCTGTGGGTCTAGATATGGTCAATCCAGGTTGCATCACAGCCGCTGAACGAATTTTGTAAGAATTTCTCTCTCTTTCACTGTCTTTGTTTCACGGGTTTTGAAAAGTAATTTATTTTTATAATGGGGTTTAGCTGCTTTTCACGGCTGTGTTTATGCCGCTTTACACCCCCTTGACTCACTTACAGAGAGATATCAATACATAGGTTTGAAGATTCTTACTAGTCAGATATATTCTTGTGCGGTGAATAGGGGGTGTTGAGTCCAGTTCACTGAAAAAGGAATAGGTCTTGTCTCTTACATATTGGGTTTATGGAACGGTATCAGAGCTAATTTGAAACCCTTGTTTTATGCATCACCCCACCTCACCTTTCCCGTTCAGCAGCCGTAGTGTGTTTCCTAAACGTGTGACTCTGTTCTGTTTTGTAATTCAGTTCAAGTGTAGCGGTTTTTACATTCCCTCTAGAAGTGATATCTTAGGATAAGTGTCTTTTTCTGTGTGACTTATTTCACTTAGAATCGTCGTACCTAAATCCATTCATCGTGCTGCTGCTAGCCTTATAACGTTGATTTCATGGCTGAGTGATATTCCATTGTACATGAGGACCACAACTTCTTTATCCATTTTTCTCTTTCCTAGGATATTTAAGGTGTAATGAAGTGGGGGTTCTTGTCCACAGAGCAGCCCTAAACTTTGGGGTGCCTGTGTCTTGCTGATGTTTAGTTTTCCCAATTTTTACGCCCATGAGTGGAAGTGCCCTATGCTCTCCAAGCTGTGTTTTTTAGATGTTTCAGAACACACCGTACACTTCTCCAGAGTGGCTGTTGGCAATTTACATCCCACCCATCAGCGTAGCAAGGCTCCCATTTCTCCATGGCCGGTCCTGCATTTCTGGTTTGGACACTTTTTTCCGCATGGCCCTTTTGCCCGCTGGGAAGCGAGACTTCTTTGGAGCGCTGATTGGCCTTTCCAGGTTGCTTGGTTGGCCAAAAAGGGCGTATGCGTTTTTTCCTGAATATATTCAGGAAAAAACGCATACGCCCTTTTTGGCCAAGGGCATCATTGTCCACGTTTTGCCGCTTTTCATGTGCTTTCAAGGCGATTCGAATCTACCTCCTGAAATCTGTTTCCTGCAATTCTGCCTTGCTTTCAAAGCCTCTTCGTTGCCTTCCCTTAATATATTTGTGGACGAGAGGTATCATTTAAAACTCTGCAGGTTTGTGAATTGCAGTGCCCCTGAGCTCCATTTTTCAACTCGCTTTTTTGGGAGCTGGCCGCCAAAGCGCAGGATTGCTTCAGGCCCTCTTCTGGTTCTGGGGGGCAGGCTGAGCTTGTGCTTAATTCTTCTTCCTGATGGGAAAATAGAGTGACCTGTGCCTGTCCCAACACCTAGAGCTAGTCTCTCATTGGTTCCCCCTCTTCCCGTTCATCCTCAGGACAAATTGCAACCTGTACGGAACAGGAGGTTAAAGGTGCTGATTCTCCAAGGAGGGAGATGGCTAGTAAATCAGCTGGAATGGCGAACCCGAGCAAAGGAGATGAGAAATGAGGTGCGTTTTAGAAACCTTTCCCGATCACACGGTGTACCATCTTCTGGGTTTCTCATGCCTGTTTTCGACGTAGGAAGATGCCCTTGAACCTGGAGATTTGGGACCCATGGGATGGGTACCATGCAGTATTACTTGAAAGGGTCTGCGTTGGCTCACCCAACCTCACCGAACCTCTCAGCCCCAAGAGTGTCCACCCTTATGTCTCAATCAGCTGTGGGTCTAGATATGGTCAATCCAGGTTGCATCACAGCCCCTGAACGAATTTTGTAAGAATTTCTCTCTCTTTCACTGTCTTTGTTTCACGGGTTTTGAAAAGTAATTTATTTTTATAATGGGGTTTAGCTGCTTTTCACGGCTGTGTTTATGCCGCTTTACACCCCCTTGACTCACTTACAGAGAGATATCAATACATAGGTTTGAAGATTCTTACTAGTCAGATATATTCTTGTGCGGTGAATAGGGGGTGTTGAGTCCAGTTCACTGAAAAAGGAATAGGTCTTGTCTCTTACATATTGGGTTTATGGAACGGTATCGGAGCTAATTTGAAACCCTTGTTTTATGCATCACCCCACCTCACCTTTCCCGTTCAGCAGCCGTAGTGTGTTTCCTAAACGTGTGACTCTGTTCTGTTTTGTAATTCAGTTCAAGTGTAGCGGTTTTTACATTCCCTCTAGAAGTGATATCTTAGGATAAGTGTCTTTTTCTGTGTGACTTATTTCACTTAGAATCGTCGTACCTAAATCCATTCATCGTGCTGCTGCTAGCCTTATAACGTTGATTTCATGGCTGAGTGATATTCCATTGTACATGAGGACCACAACTTCTTTATCCATTTTTCTCTTTCCTAGGATATTTAAGGTGTAATGAAGTGGGGGTTCTTGTCCACAGAGCAGCCCTAAACTTTGGGGTGCCTGTGTCTTGCTGATGTTTAGTTTTCCCAATTTATACGCCCATGAGTGGAAGTGCCCTATGCTCTCCAAGCTGTGTTTTTTAGATGTTTCAGAACACACCGTACACTTCTCCAGAGTGGCTGTTGGCAATTTACATCCCACCCATCAGCGTAGCAAGGCTCCCATTTCTCCATGGCCGGTCCTGCATTTCTGGTTTGGACACTTTTTTCCGCATGGCCCTTTTGCCCGCTGGGAAGCGAGACTTCTTTGGAGCGCTGATTGGCCTTTCCAGGTTGCTTGGTTGGCCAAAAAGGGCGTATGCGTTTTTTCCTGAATATATTCAGGAAAAAACGCATACGCCCTTTTTGGCCAAGGGCATCATTGTCCACGTTTTGCCGCTTTTCATGTGCTTTCAAGGCGATTCGAATCTACCTCCTGAAATCTGTTTCCTGCAATTCTGCCTTGCTTTCAAAGCCTCTTCGTTGCCTTCCCTTAATATATTTGTGGACGAGAGGTATCATTTAAAACTCTGCAGGTTTGTGAATTGCAGTGCCCCTGAGCTCCATTTTTCAACTCGCTTTTTTGGGAGCTGGCCGCAAAAGCACAGGATTGCTTCAGGCCCTCTTCTGGTTCTGGGGGGCAGGCTGAGCTTGTGGTTAATTCTTCTTCCTGATGGGAAAATAGAGTGACCTGTGCCTGTCCCAACACCTAGAGCTAGTCTCTCATTGGTTCCCCCTCTTCCCGTTCATCCTCAGGACAAATTGCAACCTGTACGGAACAGGAGGTTAAAGGTGCTGATTCTCCAAGGAGGGAGATGGCTAGTAAATCGGCTGGAATGGCGAACCCGAGCAAAGGAGATGAGAAATGAGGTGCGTTTTAGAAACCTTTCCCGATCACACGGTGTACCATCTTCTGGGTTTCTCATGCCTGTTTTCGACGTACGAAGATGCCCTTGAACCTGGAGATTTGGGACCCATGGGATGGGTACCATGCAGTATTACTTGAAAGGGTCTGCGTTGGCTCACCCAACCTCACCGAACCTCTCAGCCCCAAGAGTGTCCACCCTTATGTCTCAATCAGCTGTGGGTCTAGATATGGTCAATCCAGGTTGCATCACAGCCCCTGAACGAATTTTGTAAGAATTTCTCTCTCTTTCACTGTCTTTGTTTCACGGGTTTTGAAAAGTAATTTATTTTTATAATGGGGTTTAGCTGCTTTTCACGGCTGTGTTTATGCCGCTTTACACCCCCTTGACTCACTTACAGAGAGATATCAATACATAGGTTTGAAGATTCTTACTAGTCAGATATATTCTTGTGCGGTGAATAGGGGGTGTTGAGTCCAGTTCACTGAAAAAGGAATAGGTCTTGTCTCTTACATATTGGGTTTATGGAACGGTATCGGAGCTAATTTGAAACCCTTGTTTTATGCATCACCCCACCTCACCTTTCCCGTTCAGCAGCCGTAGTGTGTTTCCTAAACGTGTGACTCTGTTCTGTTTTGTAATTCAGTTCAAGTGTAGCGGTTTTTACATTCCCTCTAGAAGTGATATCTTAGGATAAGTGTCTTTTTCTGTGTGACTTATTTCACTTAGAATCGTCGTACCTAAATCCATTCATCGTGCTGCTGCTAGCCTTATAACGTTGATTTCATGGCTGAGTGATATTCCATTGTACATGAGGACCACAACTTCTTTATCCATTTTTCTCTTTCCTAGGATATTTAAGGTGTAATGAAGTGGGGGTTCTTGTCCACAGAGCAGCCCTAAACTTTGGGGTGCCTGTGTCTTGCTGATGTTTAGTTTTCCCAATTTATACGCCCATGAGTGGAAGTGCCCTATGCTCTCCAAGCTGTGTTTTTTAGATGTTTCAGAACACACCGTACACTTCTCCAGAGTGGCTGTTGGCAATTTACATCCCACCCATCAGCGTAGCAAGGCTCCCATTTCTCCATGGCCGGTCCTGCATTTCTGGTTTGGACACTTTTTTCCGCATGGCCCTTTTGCCCGCTGGGAAGCGAGACTTCTTTGGAGCGCTGATTGGCCTTTCCAGGTTGCTTGGTTGGCCAAAAAGGGCGTATGCGTTTTTTCCTGAATATATTCAGGAAAAACGCATACGCCCTTTTTGGCCAAGGGCATCATTGTCCACGTTTTGCCGCTTTTCATGTGCTTTCAAGGCGATTCGAATCTACCTCCTGAAATCTGTTTCCTGCAATTCTGCCTTGCTTTCAAAGCCTCTTCGTTGCCTTCCCTTAATATATTTGTGGACGAGAGGTATCATTTAAAACTCTGCAGGTTTGTGAATTGCAGTGCCCCTGAGCTCCATTTTTCAACTCGCTTTTTTGGGAGCTGGCCACAAAAGCGCAGGATTGCTTCAGGCCCTCTTCTGGTTCTGGGGGGCAGGCTGAGCTTGTGCTTAATTCTTCTTCCTGATGGGAAAATAGAGTGACCTGTGCCTGTCCCAACCCCTGGAGCTAGTCTCTCATTGGATCCCCCTCTTCCCGTTCATCCTCAGGACAAATTGCAACCTGTACGGAACAGGAGGGTAAAGGTGCTGATTCTCCAAGGAGGGAGATGGCTAGTAAATCGGCTGGAATGGCGAACCCGAGCAAAGGAGATGAGAAATGAGGTGCGTTTTAGAAACCTTTCCCGATCACACGGTGTACCATCTTCTGGGTTTCTCATGCCTGTTTTCGACGTAGGAAGATGCCCTTGAACCTGGAGATTTGGGACCCATGGGATGGGTACCATGCAGTATTACTTGAAAGGGTCTGCGTTGGCTCACCCAACCTCACCGAACCTCTCAGCCCCAAGAGTGTCCACCCTTATGTCTCAATCAGCTGTGGGTCTAGATATGGTCAATCCAGGTTGCATCACAGCCGCTGAACGAATTTTGTAAGAATTTCTCTCTCTTTCACTGTCTTTGTTTCACGGGTTTTGAAAAGTAATTTATTTTTATAATGGGGTTTAGCTGCTTTTCACGGCTGTGTTTATGCCGCTTTACACCCCCTTGACTCACTTACAGAGAGATATCAATACATAGGTTTGAAGATTCTTACTAGTCAGATATATTCTTGTGCGGTGAATAGGGGGTGTTGAGTCCAGTTCACTGAAAAAGGAATAGGTCTTGTCTCTTACATATTGGGTTTATGGAACGGTATCGGAGCTAATTTGAAACCCTTGTTTTATGCATCACCCCACCTCACCTTTCCCGTTCAGCAGCCGTAGTGTGTTTCCTAAACGTGTGACTCTGTTCTGTTTTGTAATTCAGTTCAAGTGT
Source organism: Balaenoptera acutorostrata (assembly GCF_949987535.1). NCBI lineage: Eukaryota > Metazoa > Chordata > Mammalia > Artiodactyla > Balaenopteridae > Balaenoptera > Balaenoptera acutorostrata. The sequence continues at coordinate 421,684 of NW_026646820.1, read as the reverse complement.
AGCGGTTTTTACATTCCCTCTAGAAGTGATATCTTAGGATAAGTGTCTTTTTCTGTGTGACTTATTTCACTTAGAATCGTCGTACCTAAATCCATTCATCGTGCTGCTGCTAGCCTTATAACGTTGATTTCATGGCTGAGTGATATTCCATTGTACATGAGGACCACAACTTCTTTATCCATTTTTCTCTTTCCTAGGATATTTAAGGTGTAATGAAGTGGGGGTTCTTGTCCACAGAGCAGCCCTAAACTTTGGGGTGCCTGTGTCTTGCTGATGTTTAGTTTTCCCAATTTATACGCCCATGAGTGGAAGTGCCCTATGCTCTCCAAGCTGTGTTTTTTAGATGTTTCAGAACACACCGTACACTTCTCCAGAGTGGCTGTTGGCAATTTACATCCCACCCATCAGCGTAGCAAGGCTCCCATTTCTCCATGGCCGGTCCTGCATTTCTGGTTTGGACACTTTTTTCCGCATGGCCCTTTTGCCCGCTGGGAAGCGAGACTTCTTTGGAGCGCTGATTGGCCTTTCCAGGTTGCTTGGTTGGCCAAAAAGGGCGTATGCGTTTTTTCCTGAATATATTCAGGAAAAAACGCATACGCCCTTTTTGGCCAAGGGCATCATTGTCCACGTTTTGCCGCTTTTCATGTGCTTTCAAGGCGATTCGAATCTACCTCCTGAAATCTGTTTCCTGCAATTCTGCCTTGCTTTCAAAGCCTCTTCGTTGCCTTCCCTTAATATATTTGTGGACGAGAGGTATCATTTAAAACTCTGCAGGTTTGTGAATTGCAGTGCCCCTGAGCTCCATTTTTCAACTCGCTTTTTTGGGAGCTGGCCGCCAAAGCACAGGATTGCTTCAGGCCCTCTTCTGGTTCTGGGGGGCAGGCTGAGCTTGTGGTTAATTCTTCTTCCTGATGGGAAAATAGAGTGACCTGTGCCTGTCCCAACACCTAGAGCTAGTCTCTCATTGGTTCCCCCTCTTCCCGTTCATCCTCAGGACAAATTGCAACCTGTACGGAACAGGAGGTTAAAGGTGCTGATTCTCCAAGGAGGGAGATGGCTAGTAAATCGGCTGGAATGGCGAACCCGAGCAAAGGAGATGAGAAATGAGGTGCGTTTTAGAAACCTTTCCCGATCACACGGTGTACCATCTTCTGGGTTTCTCATGCCTGTTTTCGACGTAGGAAGATGCCCTTGAACCTGGAGATTTGGGACCCATGGGATGGGTACCATGCAGTATTACTTGAAAGGGTCTGCGTTGGCTCACCCAACCTCACCGAACCTCTCAGCCCCAAGAGTGTCCACCCTTATGTCTCAATCAGCTGTGGGTCTAGATATGGTCAATCCAGGTTGCATCACAGCCCCTGAACGAATTTTGTAAGAATTTCTCTCTCTTTCACTGTCTTTGTTTCACGGGTTTTGAAAAGTAATTTATTTTTATAATGGGGTTTAGCTGCTTTTCACGGCTGTGTTTATGCCGCTTTACACCCCCTTGACTCACTTACAGAGAGATATCAATACATAGGTTTGAAGATTCTTACTAGTCAGATATATTCTTGTGCGGTGAATAGGGGGTGTTGAGTCCAGTTCACTGAAAAAGGAATAGGTCTTGTCTCTTACATATTGGGTTTATGGAACGGTATCGGAGCTAATTTGAAACCCTTGTTTTATGCATCACCCCACCTCACCTTTCCCGTTCAGCAGCCGTAGTGTGTTTCCTAAACGTGTGACTCTGTTCTGTTTTGTAATTCAGTTCAAGTGTAGCGGTTTTTACATTCCCTCTAGAAGTGATATCTTAGGATAAGTGTCTTTTTCTGTGTGACTTATTTCACTTAGAATCGTCGTACCTAAATCCATTCATCGTGCTGCTGCTAGCCTTATAACGTTGATTTCATGGCTGAGTGATATTCCATTGTACATGAGGACCACAACTTCTTTATCCATTTTTCTCTTTCCTAGGATATTTAAGGTGTAATGAAGTGGGGGTTCTTGTCCACAGAGCAGCCCTAAACTTTGGGGTGCCTGTGTCTTGCTGATGTTTAGTTTTCCCAATTTATACGCCCATGAGTGGAAGTGCCCTATGCTCTCCAAGCTGTGTTTTTTAGATGTTTCAGAACACACCGTACACTTCTCCAGAGTGGCTGTTGGCAATTTACATCCCACCCATCAGCGTAGCAAGGCTCCCATTTCTCCATGGCCGGTCCTGCATTTCTGGTTTGGACACTTTTTTCCGCATGGCCCTTTTGCCCGCTGGGAAGCGAGACTTCTTTGGAGCGCTGATTGGCCTTTCCAGGTTGCTTGGTTGGCCAAAAAGGGCGTATGCGTTTTTTCCTGAATATATTCAGGAAAAACGCATACGCCCTTTTTGGCCAAGGGCATCATTGTCCACGTTTTGCCGCTTTTCATGTGCTTTCAAGGCGATTCGAATCTACCTCCTGAAATCTGTTTCCTGCAATTCTGCCTTGCTTTCAAAGCCTCTTCGTTGCCTTCCCTTAATATATTTGTGGACGAGAGGTATCATTTAAAACTCTGCAGGTTTGTGAATTGCAGTGCCCCTGAGCTCCATTTTTCAACTCGCTTTTTTGGGAGCTGGCCACAAAAGCGCAGGATTGCTTCAGGCCCTCTTCTGGTTCTGGGGGGCAGGCTGAGCTTGTGCTTAATTCTTCTTCCTGATGGGAAAATAGAGTGACCTGTGCCTGTCCCAACCCCTGGAGCTAGTCTCTCATTGGATCCCCCTCTTCCCGTTCATCCTCAGGACAAATTGCAACCTGTACGGAACAGGAGGGTAAAGGTGCTGATTCTCCAAGGAGGGAGATGGCTAGTAAATCGGCTGGAATGGCGAACCCGAGCAAAGGAGATGAGAAATGAGGTGCGTTTTAGAAACCTTTCCCGATCACACGGTGTACCATCTTCTGGGGTTCTCATGCCTGTTTTCGACGTAGGAAGATGCCCTTGAACCTGGAGATTTGGGACCCATGGGATGGGTACCATGCAGTATTACTTGAAAGGGTCTGCGTTGGCTCACCCAACCTCACCGAACCTCTCAGCCCCAAGAGTGTCCACCCTTATGTCTCAATCAGCTGTGGGTCTAGATATGGTCAATCCAGGTTGCATCACAGCCCCTGAACGAATTTTGTAAGAATTTCTCTCTCTTTCACTGTCTTTGTTTCACGGGTTTTGAAAAGTAATTTATTTTTATAATGGGGTTTAGCTGCTTTTCACGGCTGTGTTTATGCCGCTTTACACCCCCTTGACTCACTTACAGAGAGATATCAATACATAGGTTTGAAGATTCTTACTAGTCAGATATATTCTTGTGCGGTGAATAGGGGGTGTTGAGTCCAGTTCACTGAAAAAGGAATAGGTCTTGTCTCTTACATATTGGGTTTATGGAACGGTATCGGAGCTAATTTGAAACCCTTGTTTTATGCATCACCCCACCTCACCTTTCCCGTTCAGCAGCCATAGTGTGTTTTCTAAACGTGTGACTCTGTTCTGTTTTGTAATTCAGTTCAAGTGTAGCGGTTTTTACATTCCCTCTAGAAGTGATATCTTAGGATAAGTGTCTTTTTCCGTGTGACTTATTTCACTTAGAATCGTCGTACCTAAATCCACTCATCGTGCTGCTGCTAGCTTTATGACGTTGATTTCATGGCTGAGTGATATTCCATTGTACATGAGGACCACAACTTCTTTATCCATTTTTCTCTTTCCTAGGATATTTAAGGTGTAATGAAGTGGGGGTTCTTGTCAACAGAGCAGCCCTAAACTTTGGGGTGCCTGTGTCTTGCTGATTTTTAGTTTTCCCAATTTATACGCCCATGAGTGGAAGTGCCCTATGCTCTCCAAGCTGTGTTTTTTAGATGTTTCAGAACACACCGTACACTTCTCCAGAGTGGCTGTTGGCAATTTACATCCCACCCATCAGCGTAGCAAGGCTCCCATTTCTCCATGGCCGGTCCTGCATTTCTGGTTTGGACACTTTTTTCCGCATGGCCCTTTTGCCCGCTGGGAAGCGAGACTTCTTTGGAGCGCTGATTGGCCTTTCCAGGTTGCTTGGTTGGCCAAAAAGGGCGTATGCGTTTTTTCCTGAATATATTCAGGAAAAAACGCATACGCCCTTTTTGGCCAAGGGCATCATTGTCCACGTTTTGCCGCTTTTCATGTGCTTTCAAGGCGATTCGAATCTACCTCCTGAAATCTGTTTCCTGCAATTCTGCCTTGCTTTCAAAGCCTCTTCGTTGCCTTCCCTTAATATATTTGTGGAAGAGAGGTATCATTTAAAACTCTGCAGGTTTGTGAATTGCAGTGCCCCTGAGCTCCATTTTTCAACTCGCTTTTTTGGGAGCTGGCCGCCAAAGCGCAGGATTGCTTCAGGCCCTCTTCTGGTTCTGGGGGGCAGGCTGAGCTTGTGCTTAATTCTTCTTCCTGATGGGAAAATAGAGTGACCTGTGCCTGTCCCAACACCTAGAGCTAGTCTCTCATTGGTTCCCCCTCTTCCCGTTCATCCTCAGGACAAATTGCAACCTGTACGGAACAGGAGGTTAAAGGTGCTGATTCTCCAAGGAGGGAGATGGCTAGTAAATCGGCTGGAATGGCGAACCCGAGCAAAGGAGATGAGAAATGAGGTGCGTTTTAGAAACCTTTCCCGATCACACGGTGTACCATCTTCTGGGTTTCTCATGCCTGTTTTCGACGTAGGAAGATGCCCTTGAACCTGGAGATTTGGGACCCATGGGATGGGTACCATGCAGTATTACTTGAAAGGGTCTGCGTTGGCTCACCCAACCTCACCGAACCTCTCAGCCCCAAGAGTGTCCACCCTTATGTCTCAATCAGCTGTGGGTCTAGATATGGTCAATCCAGGTTGCATCACAGCCCCTGAACGAATTTTGTAAGAATTTCTCTCTCTTTCACTGTCTTTGTTTCACGGGTTTTGAAAAGTAATTTATTTTTATAATGGGGTTTAGCTGCTTTTCACGGCTGTGTTTATGCCGCTTTACACCCCCTTGACTCACTTACAGAGAGATATCAATACATAGGTTTGAAGATTCTTACTAGTCAGATATATTCTTGTGCGGTGAATAGGGGGTGTTGAGTCCAGTTCACTGAAAAAGGAATAGGTCTTGTCTCTTACATATTGGGTTTATGGAACGGTATCGGAGCTAATTTGAAACCCTTGTTTTATGCATCACCCCACCTCACCTTTCCCGTTCAGCAGCCGTAGTGTGTTTCCTAAACGTGTGACTCTGTTCTGTTTTGTAATTCAGTTCAAGTGTAGCGGTTTTTACATTCCCTCTAGAAGTGATATCTTAGGATAAGTGTCTTTTTCTGTGTGACTTATTTCACTTAGAATCGTCGTACCTAAATCCATTCATCGTGCTGCTGCTAGCCTTATAACGTTGATTTCATGGCTGAGTGATATTCCATTGTACATGAGGACCACAACTTCTTTATCCATTTTTCTCTTTCCTAGGATATTTAAGGTGTAATGAAGTGGGGGTTCTTGTCCACAGAGCAGCCCTAAACTTTGGGGTGCCTGTGTCTTGCTGATGTTTAGTTTTCCCAATTTATACGCCCATGAGTGGAAGTGCCCTATGCTCTCCAAGCTGTGTTTTTTAGATGTTTCAGAACACACCGTACACTTCTCCAGAGTGGCTGTTGGCAATTTACATCCCACCCATCAGCGTAGCAAGGCTCCCATTTCTCCATGGCCGGTCCTGCATTTCTGGTTTGGACACTTTTTTCCGCATGGCCCTTTTGCCCGCTGGGAAGCGAGACTTCTTTGGAGCGCTGATTGGCCTTTCCAGGTTGCTTGGTTGGCCAAAAAGGGCGTATGCGTTTTTTCCTGAATATATTCAGGAAAAAACGCATACGCCCTTTTTGGCCAAGGGCATCATTGTCCACGTTTTGCCGCTTTTCATGTGCTTTCAAGGCGATTCGAATCTACCTCCTGAAATCTGTTTCCTGCAATTCTGCCTTGCTTTCAAAGCCTCTTCGTTGCCTTCCCTTAATATATTTGTGGACGAGAGGTATCATTTAAAACTCTGCAGGTTTGTGAATTGCAGTGCCCCTGAGCTCCATTTTTCAACTCGCTTTTTTGGGAGCTGGCCGCCAAAGCGCAGGATTGCTTCAGGCCCTCTTCTGGTTCTGGGGGGCAGGCTGAGCTTGTGGTTAATTCTTCTTCCTGATGGGAAAATAGAGTGACCTGTGCCTGTCCCAACACCTAGAGCTAGTCTCTCATTGGTTCCCCCTCTTCCCGTTCATCCTCAGGACAAATTGCAACCTGTACGGAACAGGAGGTTAAAGGTGCTGATTCTCCAAGGAGGGAGATGGCTAGTAAATCGGCTGGAATGGCGAACCCGAGCAAAGGAGATGAGAAATGAGGTGCGTTTTAGAAACCTTTCCCGATCACACGGTGTACCATCTTCTGGGTTTCTCATGCCTGTTTTCGACGTAGGAAGATGCCCTTGAACCTGGAGATTTGGGACCCATGGGATGGGTACCATGCAGTATTACTTGAAAGGGTCTGCGTTGGCTCACCCAACCTCACCGAACCTCTCAGCCCCAAGAGTGTCCACCCTTATGTCTCAATCAGCTGTGGGTCTAGATATGGTCAATCCAGGTTGCATCACAGCCCCTGAACGAATTTTGTAAGAATTTCTCTCTCTTTCACTGTCTTTGTTTCACGGGTTTTGAAAAGTAATTTATTTTTATAATGGGGTTTAGCTGCTTTTCACGGCTGTGTTTATGCCGCTTTACACCCCCTTGACTCACTTACAGAGAGATATCAATACATAGGTTTGAAGATTCTTACTAGTCAGATATATTCTTGTGCGGTGAATAGGGGGTCTTGAGTCCAGTTCACTGAAAAAGGAATAGGTCTTGTCTCTTACATATTGGGTTTATGGAACGGTATCGGAGCTAATTTGAAACCCTTGTTTTATGCATCACCCCACCTCACCTTTCCCGTTCAGCAGCCGTAGTGTGTTTCCTAAACGTGTGACTCTGTTCTGTTTTGTAATTCAGTTCAAGTGTAGCGGTTTTTACATTCCCTCTAGAAGTGATATCTTAGGATAAGTGTCTTTTTCTGTGTGACTTATTTCACTTAGAATCGTCGTACCTAAATCCATTCATCGTGCTGCTGCTAGCCTTATAACGTTGATTTCATGGCTGAGTGATATTCCATTGTACATGAGGACCACAACTTCTTTATCCATTTTTCTCTTTCCTAGGATATTTAAGGTGTAATGAAGTGGGGGTTCTTGTCCACAGAGCAGCCCTAAACTTTGGGGTGCCTGTGTCTTGCTGATGTTTAGTTTTCCCAATTTATACGCCCATGAGTGGAAGTGCCCTATGCTCTCCAAGCTGTGTTTTTTAGATGTTTCAGAACACACCGTACACTTCTCCAGAGTGGCTGTTGGCAATTTACATCCCACCCATCAGCGTAGCAAGGCTCCCATTTCTCCATGGCCGGTCCTGCATTTCTGGTTTGGACACTTTTTTCCGCATGGCCCTTTTGCCCGCTGGGAAGCGAGACTTCTTTGGAGCGCTGATTGGCCTTTCCAGGTTGCTTGGTTGGCCAAAAAGGGCGTATGCGTTTTTTCCTGAATATATTCAGGAAAAACGCATACGCCCTTTTTGGCCAAGGGCATCATTGTCCACGTTTTGCCGCTTTTCATGTGCTTTCAAGGCGATTCGAATCTACCTCCTGAAATCTGTTTCCTGCAATTCTGCCTTGCTTTCAAAGCCTCTTCGTTGCCTTCCCTTAATATATTTGTGGACGAGAGGTATCATTTAAAACTCTGCAGGTTTGTGAATTGCAGTGCCCCTGAGCTCCATTTTTCAACTCGCTTTTTTGGGAGCTGGCCACAAAAGCGCAGGATTGCTTCAGGCCCTCTTCTGGTTCTGGGGGGCAGGCTGAGCTTGTGCTTAATTCTTCTTCCTGATGGGAAAATAGAGTGACCTGTGCCTGTCCCAACCCCTGGAGCTAGTCTCTCATTGGATCCCCCTCTTCCCGTTCATCCTCAGGACAAATTGCAACCTGTACGGAACAGGAGGGTAAAGGTGCTGATTCTCCAAGGAGGGAGATGGCTAGTAAATCGGCTGGAATGGCGAACCCGAGCAAAGGAGATGAGAAATGAGGTGCGTTTTAGAAACCTTTCCCGATCACACGGTGTACCATCTTCTGGGGTTCTCATGCCTGTTTTCGACGTAGGAAGATGCCCTTGAACCTGGAGATTTGGGACCCATGGGATGGGTACCATGCAGTATTACTTGAAAGGGTCTGCGTTGGCTCACCCAACCTCACCGAACCTCTCAGCCCCAAGAGTGTCCACCCTTATGTCTCAATCAGCTGTGGGTCTAGATATGGTCAATCCAGGTTGCATCACAGCCCCTGAACGAATTTTGTAAGAATTTCTCTCTCTTTCACTGTCTTTGTTTCACGGGTTTTGAAAAGTAATTTATTTTTATAATGGGGTTTAGCTGCTTTTCACGGCTGTGTTTATGCCGCTTTACACCCCCTTGACTCACTTACAGAGAGATATCAATACATAGGTTTGAAGATTCTTACTAGTCAGATATATTCTTGTGCGGTGAATAGGGGGTGTTGAGTCCAGTTCACTGAAAAAGGAATAGGTCTTGTCTCTTACATATTGGGTTTATGGAACGGTATCGGAGCTAATTTGAAACCCTTGTTTTATGCATCACCCCACCTCACCTTTCCCGTTCAGCAGCCATAGTGTGTTTTCTAAACGTGTGACTCTGTTCTGTTTTGTAATTCAGTTCAAGTGTAGCGGTTTTTACATTCCCTCTAGAAGTGATATCTTAGGATAAGTGTCTTTTTCCGTGTGACTTATTTCACTTAGAATCGTCGTACCTAAATCCACTCATCGTGCTGCTGCTAGCTTTATGACGTTGATTTCATGGCTGAGTGATATTCCATTGTACATGAGGACCACAACTTCTTTATCCATTTTTCTCTTTCCTAGGATATTTAAGGTGTAATGAAGTGGGGGTTCTTGTCAACAGAGCAGCCCTAAACTTTGGGGTGCCTGTGTCTTGCTGATTTTTAGTTTTCCCAATTTATACGCCCATGAGTGGAAGTGCCCTATGCTCTCCAAGCTGTGTTTTTTAGATGTTTCAGAACACACCGTACACTTCTCCAGAGTGGCTGTTGGCAATTTACATCCCACCCATCAGCGTAGCAAGGCTCCCATTTCTCCATGGCCGGTCCTGCATTTCTGGTTTGGACACTTTTTTCCGCATGGCCCTTTTGCCCGCTGGGAAGCGAGACTTCTTTGGAGCGCTGATTGGCCTTTCCAGGTTGCTTGGTTGGCCAAAAAGGGCGTATGCGTTTTTTCCTGAATATATTCAGGAAAAAACGCATACGCCCTTTTTGGCCAAGGGCATCATTGTCCACGTTTTGCCGCTTTTCATGTGCTTTCAAGGCGATTCGAATCTACCTCCTGAAATCTGTTTCCTGCAATTCTGCCTTGCTTTCAAAGCCTCTTCGTTGCCTTCCCTTAATATATTTGTGGAAGAGAGGTATCATTTAAAACTCTGCAGGTTTGTGAATTGCAGTGCCCCTGAGCTCCATTTTTCAACTCGCTTTTTTGGGAGCTGGCCGCCAAAGCGCAGGATTGCTTCAGGCCCTCTTCTGGTTCTGGGGGGCAGGCTGAGCTTGTGCTTAATTCTTCTTCCTGATGGGAAAATAGAGTGACCTGTGCCTGTCCCAACACCTAGAGCTAGTCTCTCATTGGTTCCCCCTCTTCCCGTTCATCCTCAGGACAAATTGCAACCTGTACGGAACAGGAGGTTAAAGGTGCTGATTCTCCAAGGAGGGAGATGGCTAGTAAATCGGCTGGAATGGCGAACCCGAGCAAAGGAGATGAGAAATGAGGTGCGTTTTAGAAACCTTTCCCGATCACACGGTGTACCATCTTCTGGGTTTCTCATGCCTGTTTTCGACGTAGGAAGATGCCCTTGAACCTGGAGATTTGGGACCCATGGGATGGGTACCATGCAGTATTACTTGAAAGGGTCTGCGTTGGCTCACCCAACCTCACCGAACCTCTCAGCCCCAAGAGTGTCCACCCTTATGTCTCAATCAGCTGTGGGTCTAGATATGGTCAATCCAGGTTGCATCACAGCCCCTGAACGAATTTTGTAAGAATTTCTCTCTCTTTCACTGTCTTTGTTTCACGGGTTTTGAAAAGTAATTTATTTTTATAATGGGGTTTAGCTGCTTTTCACGGCTGTGTTTATGCCGCTTTACACCCCCTTGACTCACTTACAGAGAGATATCAATACATAGGTTTGAAGATTCTTACTAGTCAGATATATTCTTGTGCGGTGAATAGGGGGTGTTGAGTCCAGTTCACTGAAAAAGGAATAGGTCTTGTCTCTTACATATTGGGTTTATGGAACGGTATCGGAGCTAATTTGAAACCCTTGTTTTATGCATCACCCCACCTCACCTTTCCCGTTCAGCAGCCGTAGTGTGTTTCCTAAACGTGTGACTCTGTTCTGTTTTGTAATTCAGTTCAAGTGTAGCGGTTTTTACATTCCCTCTAGAAGTGATATCTTAGGATAAGTGTCTTTTTCTGTGTGACTTATTTCACTTAGAATCGTCGTACCTAAATCCATTCATCGTGCTGCTGCTAGCCTTATAACGTTGATTTCATGGCTGAGTGATATTCCATTGTACATGAGGACCACAACTTCTTTATCCATTTTTCTCTTTCCTAGGATATTTAAGGTGTAATGAAGTGGGGGTTCTTGTCCACAGAGCAGCCCTAAACTTTGGGGTGCCTGTGTCTTGCTGATGTTTAGTTTTCCCAATTTATACGCCCATGAGTGGAAGTGCCCTATGCTCTCCAAGCTGTGTTTTTTAGATGTTTCAGAACACACCGTACACTTCTCCAGAGTGGCTGTTGGCAATTTACATCCCACCCATCAGCGTAGCAAGGCTCCCATTTCTCCATGGCCGGTCCTGCATTTCTGGTTTGGACACTTTTTTCCGCATGGCCCTTTTGCCCGCTGGGAAGCGAGACTTCTTTGGAGCGCTGATTGGCCTTTCCAGGTTGCTTGGTTGGCCAAAAAGGGCGTATGCGTTTTTTCCTGAATATATTCAGGAAAAAACGCATACGCCCTTTTTGGCCAAGGGCATCATTGTCCACGTTTTGCCGCTTTTCATGTGCTTTCAAGGCGATTCGAATCTACCTCCTGAAATCTGTTTCCTGCAATTCTGCCTTGCTTTCAAAGCCTCTTCGTTGCCTTCCCTTAATATATTTGTGGACGAGAGGTATCATTTAAAACTCTGCAGGTTTGTGAATTGCAGTGCCCCTGAGCTCCATTTTTCAACTCGCTTTTTTGGGAGCTGGCCGCCAAAGCGCAGGATTGCTTCAGGCCCTCTTCTGGTTCTGGGGGCAGGCTGAGCTTGTGGTTAATTCTTCTTCTGATGGGAAAATAGAGTGACCTGTGCCTGTCCCAACACCTAGAGCTAGTCTCTCATTGGTTCCCCCTCTTCCCGTTCATCCTCAGGACAAATTGCAACCTGTACGGAACAGGAGGTTAAAGGTGCTGATTCTCCAAGGAGGGAGATGGCTAGTAAATCGGCTGGAATGGCGAACCCGAGCAAAGGAGATGAGAAATGAGGTGCGTTTTAGAAACCTTTCCCGATCACACGGTGTACCATCTTCTGGGTTTCTCATGCCTGTTTTCGACGTAGGAAGATGCCCTTGAACCTGGAGATTTGGGACCCATGGGATGGGTACCATGCAGTATTACTTGAAAGGGTCTGCGTTGGCTCACCCAACCTCACCGAACCTCTCAGCCCCAAGAGTGTCCACCCTTATGTCTCAATCAGCTGTGGGTCTAGATATGGTCAATCCAGGTTGCATCACAGCCCCTGAACGAATTTTGTAAGAATTTCTCTCTCTTTCACTGTCTTTGTTTCACGGGTTTTGAAAAGTAATTTATTTTTATAATGGGGTTTAGCTGCTTTTCACGGCTGTGTTTATGCCGCTTTACACCCCCTTGACTCACTTACAGAGAGATATCAATACATAGGTTTGAAGATTCTTACTAGTCAGATATATTCTTGTGCGGTGAATAGGGGGTCTTGAGTCCAGTTCACTGAAAAAGGAATAGGTCTTGTCTCTTACATATTGGGTTTATGGAACGGTATCGGAGCTAATTTGAAACCCTTGTTTTATGCATCACCCCACCTCACCTTTCCCGTTCAGCAGCCGTAGTGTGTTTCCTAAACGTGTGACTCTGTTCTGTTTTGTAATTCAGTTCAAGTGTAGCGGTTTTTACATTCCCTCTAGAAGTGATATCTTAGGATAAGTGTCTTTTTCTGTGTGACTTATTTCACTTAGAATCGTCGTACCTAAATCCATTCATCGTGCTGCTGCTAGCCTTATAACGTTGATTTCATGGCTGAGTGATATTCCATTGTACATGAGGACCACAACTTCTTTATCCATTTTTCTCTTTCCTAGGATATTTAAGGTGTAATGAAGTGGGGGTTCTTGTCCACAGAGCAGCCCTAAACTTTGGGGTGCCTGTGTCTTGCTGATGTTTAGTTTTCCCAATTTATACGCCCATGAGTGGAAGTGCCCTATGCTCTCCAAGCTGTGTTTTTTAGATGTTTCAGAACACACCGTACACTTCTCCAGAGTGGCTGTTGGCAATTTACATCCCACCCATCAGCGTAGCAAGGCTCCCATTTCTCCATGGCCGGTCCTGCATTTCTGGTTTGGACACTTTTTTCCGCATGGCCCTTTTGCCCGCTGGGAAGCGAGACTTCTTTGGAGCGCTGATTGGCCTTTCCAGGTTGCTTGGTTGGCCAAAAAGGGCGTATGCGTTTTTTCCTGAATATATTCAGGAAAAAACGCATACGCCCTTTTTGGCCAAGGCATCATTGTCCACGTTTTGCTGCTTTTCATGTGCTTTCAAGGCGATTCGAATCTACCTCCTGAAATCTGTTTCCTGCAATTCTGCCTTGCTTTCAAAGCCTCTTCGTTGCCTTCCCTTAATATATTTGTGGACGAGAGGTATCATTTAAAACTCTGCAGATTTGTGAGTTGCAGTGCCCCTGAGCTCCATTTTTCAACTCCCTTTTTTGGGAGCTGGCCGCAAAAGCGCAGGATTGCTTCACGCCCTCTTCTGGTTCTGGGGGGCAGGCTGAGCTTGTGCTTAATTCTTCTTCCTGATGGGAAAATAGAGTGACCTGTGCCTGTCCCAACCCCTGGAGCTAGTCTCTCATTGGTTCCCCCTCTTCCCGTTCATCCTCAGGACAAATTGTAACCTGTACGGAACAGGAGGGTAAAGGTGCTGATTCTCCAAGGAGGGAGATGGCTAGTAAATCGGCTGGAATGGCGAACCCGAGCAAAGGAGATGAGAAATGAGGTGCGTTTTAGAAACCTTTCCCGATCACACGGTGTACCATCTTCTGGTTTCTCATGCCTGTTTTCGACGTAGGAAGTTGCCCTTGAACCTGGAGATTTGGGACCCATGGATGGGTACCATGCAGTATTACTTGAAAGGGTCTGCGTTGGCACCCAACCTCACCGAACCTCTCAGCCCCAAGAGTGTCCACCCTTATGTCTCAATCAGCTGTGGGTCTAGATATGGTCAATCCAGGTTGCATCACAGCCCCTGAACGAATTTTGTAAGAATTTCTCTCTCTTTCACTGTCTTTGTTTCACGGGTTTTGAAAAGTAATTTATTTTTATAATGGGGTTTAGCTGCTTTTCACGGCTGTGTTTATGCCGCTTTACACCCCCTTGACTCACTTACAGAGAGATATCAATACATAGGTTTGAAGATTCTTACTAGTCAGATATATTCTTGTGCGGTGAATAGGGGGTGTTGAGTCCAGTTCACTGAAAAAGGAATAGGTCTTGTCTCTTACATATTGGGTTTATGGAACGGTATCGGAGCTAATTTGAAACCCTTGTTTTATGCATCACCCCACCTCACCTTTCCCGTTCAGCAGCCATAGTGTGTTTTCTAAACTTGTGACTCTGTTCTGTTTTGTAATTCAGTTCAAGTGTAGCGGTTTTTACATTCCCTCTAGAAGTGATATCTTAGGATAAGTGTCTTTTTCCGTGTGACTTATTTCACTTAGAATCGTCGTACCTAAATCCACTCATCGTGCTGCTGCTAGCCTTATGACGTTGATTTCATGGCTGAGTGATATTCCATTGTACATGAGGACCACAACTTCTTTATCCATTTTTCTCTTTCCTAGGATATTTAAGGTGTAATGAAGTGGGGGTTCTTGTCAACAGAGCAGCCCTAAACTTTGGGGTGCCTGTGTCTTGCTGATTTTTAGTTTTCCCAATTTATACGCCCATGAGTGGAAGTGCCCTATGCTCTCCAAGCTGTGTTTTTTAGATGTTTCAGAACACACCGTACACTTCTCCAGAGTGGCTGTTGGCAATTTACATCCCACCCATCAGCGTAGCAAGGCTCCCATTTCTCCATGGCCGGTCCTGCATTTCTGGTTTGGACACTTTTTTCCGCATGGCCCTTTTTCCCGCTGGGAAGCGAGACTTCTTTGGAGCGCTGATTGGCCTTTCCTGGTTGCTTGGTTGGCCAAAAAGGGCGTATGCGTTTTTTCCTGAATATATTCAGGAAAAAACGCATACGCCCTTTTTGGCCAAGGGCATCATTGTCCACGTTTTGCCGCTTTTCATGTGCTTTCAAGGCGATTCGAATCTACCTCCTGAAATCTGTTTCCTGCAATTCTGCCTTGCTTTCAAAGCCTCTTCGTTGCCTTCCCTTAATATATTTGTGGACGAGAGGTATCATTTAAAACTCTGCAGGTTTGTGAATTGCAGTGCCCCTGAGCTCCATTTTTCAACTCGCTTTTTTGGGAGCTGGCCACAAAAGCGCAGGATTGCTTCAGGCCCTCTTCTGGTTCTGGGGGGCAGGCTGAGCTTGTGCTTAATTCTTCTTCCTGATGGGAAAATAGAGTGACCTGTGCCTGTCCCAACACCTAGAGCTAGTCTCTCATTGGTTCCCCCTCTTCCCGTTCATCCTCAGGACAAATTGCAACCTGTACGGAACAGGAGGTTAAAGGTGCTGATTCTCCAAGGAGGGAGATGGCTAGGAAATCGGCTGGAATGGCGAACCCGAGCAAAGGAGATGAGAAATGAGGTGCGTTTTAGAAACCTTTCCCGATCACACGGTGTACCATCTTCTGGGTTTCTCATGCCTGTTTTCGACGTAGGAAGATGCCCTTGAACCTGGAGATTTGGGACCCATGGGATGGGTACCATGCAGTATTACTTGAAAGGGTCTGCGTTGGCTCACCCAACCTCACCGAACCTCTCAGCCCCAAGAGTGTCCACCCTTATGTCTCAATCAGCTGTGGGTCTAGATATGGTCAATCCAGGTTGCATCACAGCCCCTGAACGAATTTTGTAAGAATTTCTCTCTCTTTCACTGTCTTTGTTTCACGGGTTTTGAAAAGTAATTTATTTTTATAATGGGGTTTAGCTGCTTTTCACGGCTGTGTTTATGCCGCTTTACACCCCCTTGACTCACTTACAGAGAGATATCAATACATAGGTTTGAAGATTCTTACTAGTCAGATATATTCTTGTGCGGTGAATAGGGGGTGTTGAGTCCAGTTCACTGAAAAAGGAATAGGTCTTGTCTCTTACATATTGGGTTTATGGAACGGTATCGGAGCTAATTTGAAACCCTTGTTTTATGCATCACCCCACCTCACCTTTCCCGTTCAGCAGCCGTAGTGTGTTTCCTAAACGTGTGACTCTGTTCTGTTTTGTAATTCAGTTCAAGTGTAGCGGTTTTTACATTCCCTCTAGAAGTGATATCTTAGGATAAGTGTCTTTTTCTGTGTGACTTATTTCACTTAGAATCGTCGTACCTAAATCCATTCATCGTGCTGCTGCTAGCCTTATAACGTTGATTTCATGGCTGAGTGATATTCCATTGTACATGAGGACCACAACTTCTTTATCCATTTTTCTCTTTCCTAGGATATTTAAGGTGTAATGAAGTGGGGGTTCTTGTCCACAGAGCAGCCCTAAACTTTGGGGTGCCTGTGTCTTGCTGATGTTTAGTTTTCCCAATTTATACGCCCATGAGTGGAAGTGCCCTATGCTCTCCAAGCTGTGTTTTTTAGATGTTTCAGAACACACCGTACACTTCTCCAGAGTGGCTGTTGGCAATTTACATCCCACCCATCAGCGTAGCAAGGCTCCCATTTCTCCATGGCCGGTCCTGCATTTCTGGTTTGGACACTTTTTTCCGCATGGCCCTTTTGCCCGCTGGGAAGCGAGACTTCTTTGGAGCGCTGATTGGCCTTTCCAGGTTGCTTGGTTGGCCAAAAAGGGCGTATGCGTTTTTTCCTGAATATATTCAGGAAAAAACGCATACGCCCTTTTTGGCCAAGGGCATCATTGT
This sequence comes from Balaenoptera acutorostrata, assembly GCF_949987535.1. Classification (NCBI taxonomy): domain Eukaryota; kingdom Metazoa; phylum Chordata; class Mammalia; order Artiodactyla; family Balaenopteridae; genus Balaenoptera; species Balaenoptera acutorostrata. The sequence goes on along the minus strand of NW_026646820.1, from coordinate 405,238 downwards.
CCACGTTTTGCCGCTTTTCATGTGCTTTCAAGGCGATTCGAATCTACCTCCTGAAATCTGTTTCCTGCAATTCTGCCTTGCTTTCAAAGCCTCTTCGTTGCCTTCCCTTAATATATTTGTGGACGAGAGGTATCATTTAAAACTCTGCAGGTTTGTGAATTGCAGTGCCCCTGAGCTCCATTTTTCAACTCGCTTTTTTGGGAGCTGGCCGCAAAAGCGCAGGATTGCTTCAGGCCCTCTTCTGGTTCTGGGGGGCAGGCTGAGCTTGTGCTTAATTCTTCTTCCTGATGGGAAAATAGAGTGACCTGTGCCTGTCCCAACACCTAGAGCTAGTCTCTCATTGGTTCCCCCTCTTCCCGTTCATCCTCAGGACAAATTGCAACCTGTACGGAACAGGAGGTTAAAGGTGCTGATTCTCCAAGGAGGGAGATGGCTAGTAAATCGGCTGGAATGGCGAACCCGAGCAAAGGAGATGAGAAATGAGGTGCGTTTTAGAAACCTTTCCCGATCACACGGTGTACCATCTTCTGGGTTTCTCATGCCTGTTTTCGACGTAGGAAGATGCCCTTGAACCTGGAGATTTGGGACCCATGGGATGGGTACCATGCAGTATTACTTGAAAGGGTCTGCGTTGGCTCACCCAACCTCACCGAACCTCTCAGCCCCAAGAGTGTCCACCCTTATGTCTCAATCAGCTGTGGGTCTAGATATGGTCAATCCAGGTTGCATCACAGCCCCTGAACGAATTTTGTAAGAATTTCTCTCTCTTTCACTGTCTTTGTTTCACGGGTTTTGAAAAGTAATTTATTTTTATAATGGGGTTTAGCTGCTTTTCACGGCTGTGTTTATGCCGCTTTACACCCCCTTGACTCACTTACAGAGAGATATCAATACATAGGTTTGAAGATTCTTACTAGTCAGATATATTCTTGTGCGGTGAATAGGGGGTCTTGAGTCCAGTTCACTGAAAAAGGAATAGGTCTTGTCTCTTACATATTGGGTTTATGGAACGGTATCGGAGCTAATTTGAAACCCTTGTTTTATGCATCACCCCACCTCACCTTTCCCGTTCAGCAGCCGTAGTGTGTTTCCTAAACGTGTGACTCTGTTCTGTTTTGTAATTCAGTTCAAGTGTAGCGGTTTTTACATTCCCTCTAGAAGTGATATCTTAGGATAAGTGTCTTTTTCTGTGTGACTTATTTCACTTAGAATCGTCGTACCTAAATCCATTCATCGTGCTGCTGCTAGCCTTATAACGTTGATTTCATGGCTGAGTGATATTCCATTGTACATGAGGACCACAACTTCTTTATCCATTTTTCTCTTTCCTAGGATATTTAAGGTGTAATGAAGTGGGGGTTCTTGTCCACAGAGCAGCCCTAAACTTTGGGGTGCCTGTGTCTTGCTGATGTTTAGTTTTCCCAATTTATACGCCCATGAGTGGAAGTGCCCTATGCTCTCCAAGCTGTGTTTTTTAGATGTTTCAGAACACACCGTACACTTCTCCAGAGTGGCTGTTGGCAATTTACATCCCACCCATCAGCGTAGCAAGGCTCCCATTTCTCCATGGCCGGTCCTGCATTTCTGGTTTGGACACTTTTTTCCGCATGGCCCTTTTGCCCGCTGGGAAGCGAGACTTCTTTGGAGCGCTGATTGGCCTTTCCAGGTTGCTTGGTTGGCCAAAAAGGGCGTATGCGTTTTTTCCTGAATATATTCAGGAAAAAACGCATACGCCCTTTTTGGCCAAGGGCATCATTGTCCACGTTTTGCTGCTTTTCATGTGCTTTCAAGGCGATTCGAATCTACCTCCTGAAATCTGTTTCCTGCAATTCTGCCTTGCTTTCAAAGCCTCTTCGTTGCCTTCCCTTAATATATTTGTGGACGAGAGGTATCATTTAAAACTCTGCAGATTTGTGAGTTGCAGTGCCCCTGAGCTCCATTTTTCAACTCCCTTTTTTGGGAGCTGGCCGCAAAAGCGCAGGATTGCTTCACGCCCTCTTCTGGTTCTGGGGGGCAGGCTGAGCTTGTGCTTAATTCTTCTTCCTGATGGGAAAATAGAGTGACCTGTGCCTGTCCCAACCCCTGGAGCTCGTCTCTCATTGGTTCCCCCTCTTCCCGTTCATCCTCAGGACAAATTGTAACCTGTACGGAACAGGAGGGTAAAGGTGCTGATTCTCCAAGGAGGGAGATGGCTAGTAAATCGGCTGGAATGGCGAACCCGAGCAAAGGAGATGAGAAATGAGGTGCGTTTTAGAAACCTTTCCCGATCACACGGTGTACCATCTTCTGGGTTTCTCATGCCTGTTTTCGACGTAGGAAGATGCCCTTGAACCTGGAGATTTGGGACCCATGGGATGGGTACCATGCAGTATTACTTGAAAGGGTCTGCGTTGGCTCACCCAACCTCACCGAACCTCTCAGCCCCAAGAGTGTCCACCCTTATGTCTCAATCAGCTGTGGGTCTAGATATGGTCAATCCAGGTTGCATCACAGCCCCTGAACGAATTTTGTAAGAATTTCTCTCTCTTTCATTGTCTTTGTTTCACGGGTTTTGAAAAGTAATTTATTTTTATAATGGGGTTTAGCTGCTTTTCACGGCTGTGTTTATGCCACTTTACACCCCCTTGACTCACTTACAAAGAGATATCAATACATAGGTTTGAAGATTCTTACTAGTCAGATATATTCTTGTGCGGTGAATAGGGGGTGTTGAGTCCAGTTCACTGAAAAAGGAATAGGTCTTGTCTCTTACATATTGGGTTTATGGAACGGTATCGGAGCTAATTTGAAACCCTTGTTTTATGCATCACCCCACCTCACCTTTCCCGTTCAGCAGCCATAGTGTGTTTTCTAAACGTGTGACTCTGTTCTGTTTTGTAATTCAGTTCAAGTGTAGCGGTTTTTACATTCCCTCTAGAAGTGATATCTTAGGATAAGTGTCTTTTTCTGTGTGACTTATTTCACTTAGAATCGTCGTACCTAAATCCATTCATCGTGCTGCTGCTAGCCTTATGACGTTGATTTCATGGCTGAGTGATATTCCATTGTACATGAGGACCACAACTTCTTTATCCATTTTTCTCTTTCCTAGGATATTTAAGGTGTAATGAAGTGGGGGTTCTTGTCAACAGAGCAGCCCTAAACTTTGGGGTGCCTGTGTCTTGCTGATTTTTAGTTTTCCCAATTTATACGCCCATGAGTGGAAGTGCCCTATGCTCTCCAAGCTGTGTTTTTTAGATGTTTCAGAACACACCGTACACTTCTCCAGAGTGGCTGTTGGCAATTTACATCCCACCCATCAGCGTAGCAAGGCTCCCATTTTTCCATGGCCGGTCCTGCATTTCTGGTTTGGACACTTTTTTCCGCATGGCCCTTTTGCCCGCTGGGAAGCGAGACTTCTTTGGAGCGCTGATTGGCCTTTCCAGGTTGCTTGGTTGGCCAAAAAGGGCGTATGCGTTTTTTCCTGAATATATTCAGGAAAAAACGCATACGCCCTTCTTGGCCAAGGGCATCATTGTCCACGTTTTGCCGCTTTTCATGTGCTTTCAAGGCGATTCGAATCTACCTCCTGAAATCTGTTTCCTGCAATTCTGCCTTGCTTTCAAAGCCTCTTCGTTGCCTTCCCTTAATATATTTGTGGACGAGAGGTATCATTTAAACTCTGCAGATTTGTGAGTTGCAGTGCCCCTGAGCTCCATTTTTCAACTCGCTTTTTTGGGAGCTGGCCGCAAAAGCGCAGGATTGCTTCACGCCCTCTTCTGGTTCTGGGGGGCAGGCTGAGCTTGTGCTTAATTCTTCTTCCTGATGGGAAAATAGAGTGACCTGTGCCTGTCCCAACCCCTGGAGCTAGTCTCTCATTGGTTCCCCCTCTTCCCGTTCATCCTCAGGACAAATTGCAACCTGTACGGAACAGGAGGGTAAAGGTTCTGATTCTCCAAGGAGGGAGATGGCTAGTAAATCGGCTGGAATGGCGAACCCGAGCAAAGGAGATGAGAAATGAGGTGCGTTTTAGAAACCTTTCCCGATCACACGGTGTACCATCTTCTGGGTTTCTCATGCCTGTTTTCGACGTAGGAAGTTGCCCTTGAACCTGGAGATTTGGGACCCATGGGATGGGTACCATGCAGTATTACTTGAAAGGGTCTGCGTTGGCTCACCCAACCTCACCGAACCTCTCAGCCCCAAGAGTGTCCACCCTTATGTCTCAATCAGCTGTGGGTCTAGATATGGTCAATCCAGGTTGCATCACAGCCCCTGAACGAATTTTGTAAGAATTTCTCTCTCTTTCACTGTCTTTGTTTCACGGGTTTTGAAAAGTAATTTATTTTTATAATGGGGTTTAGCTGCTTTTCACGGCTGTGTTTATGCCGCTTTACACCCCCTTGACTCACTTACAGAGAGATATCAATACATAGGTTTGAAGATTCTTACTAGTCAGATATATTCTTGTGCGGTGAATAGGGGGTGTTGAGTCCAGTTCACTGAAAAAGGAATAGGTCTTGTCTCTTACATATTGGGTTTATGGAACGGTATCGGAGCTAATTTGAAACCCTTGTTTTATGCATCACCCCACCTCACCTTTCCCGTTCAGCAGCCATAGTGTGTTTTCTAAACTTGTGACTCTGTTCTGTTTTGTAATTCAGTTCAAGTGTAGCGGTTTTTACATTCCCTCTAGAAGTGATATCTTAGGATAAGTGTCTTTTTCCGTGTGACTTATTTCACTTAGAATCGTCGTACCTAAATCCACTCATCGTGCTGCTGCTAGCCTTATGACGTTGATTTCATGGCTGAGTGATATTCCATTGTACATGAGGACCACAACTTCTTTATCCATTTTTCTCTTTCCTAGGATATTTAAGGTGTAATGAAGTGGGGGTTCTTGTCAACAGAGCAGCCCTAAACTTTGGGGTGCCTGTGTCTTGCTGATTTTTAGTTTTCCCAATTTATACGCCCATGAGTGGAAGTGCCCTATGCTCTCCAAGCTGTGTTTTTTAGATGTTTCAGAACACACCGTACACTTCTCCAGAGTGGCTGTTGGCAATTTACATCCCACCCATCAGCGTAGCAAGGCTCCCATTTCTCCATGGCCGGTCCTGCATTTCTGGTTTGGACACTTTTTTCCGCATGGCCCTTTTTCCCGCTGGGAAGCGAGACTTCTTTGGAGCGCTGATTGGCCTTTCCTGGTTGCTTGGTTGGCCAAAAAGGGCGTATGCGTTTTTTCCTGAATATATTCAGGAAAAAACGCATACGCCCTTTTTGGCCAAGGGCATCATTGTCCACGTTTTGCCGCTTTTCATGTGCTTTCAAGGCGATTCGAATCTACCTCCTGAAATCTGTTTCCTGCAATTCTGCCTTGCTTTCAAAGCCTCTTCGTTGCCTTCCCTTAATATATTTGTGGACGAGAGGTATCATTTAAAACTCTGCAGGTTTGTGAATTGCAGTGCCCCTGAGCTCCATTTTTCAACTCGCTTTTTTGGGAGCTGGCCACAAAAGCGCAGGATTGCTTCAGGCCCTCTTCTGGTTCTGGGGGGCAGGCTGAGCTTGTGCTTAATTCTTCTTCCTGATGGGAAAATAGAGTGACCTGTGCCTGTCCCAACACCTAGAGCTAGTCTCTCATTGGTTCCCCCTCTTCCCGTTCATCCTCAGGACAAATTGCAACCTGTACGGAACAGGAGGTTAAAGGTGCTGATTCTCCAAGGAGGGAGATGGCTAGGAAATCGGCTGGAATGGCGAACCCGAGCAAAGGAGATGAGAAATGAGGTGCGTTTTAGAAACCTTTCCCGATCACACGGTGTACCATCTTCTGGGTTTCTCATGCCTGTTTTCGACGTAGGAAGATGCCCTTGAACCTGGAGATTTGGGACCCATGGGATTGGTACCATGCAGTATTACTTGAAAGGGTCTGCGTTGGCTCACCCAACCTCACCGAACCTCTCAGCCCCAAGAGTGTCCACCCTTTTGTCTCAATCAGCTGTGGGTCTAGATATGGTCAATCCAGGTTGCATCACAGCCCCTGAACGAATTTTGTAAGAATTTCTCTCTCTTTCACTGTCTTTGTTTCACGGGTTTTGAAAAGTAATTTATTTTTATAATGGGGTTTAGCTGCTTTTCACGGCTGTGTTTATGCCGCTTTACACCCCCTTGACTCACTTACAGAGAGATATCAATACATAGGTTTGAAGATTCTTACTAGTCAGATATATTCTTGTGCGGTGAATAGGGGGTGTTGAGTCCAGTTCACTGAAAAAGGAATAGGTCTTGTCTCTTACATATTGGGTTTATGGAACGGTATCGGAGCTAATTTGAAACCCTTGTTTTATGCATCACCCCACCTCACCTTTCCCGTTCAGCAGCCGTAGTGTGTTTCCTAAACGTGTGACTCTGTTCTGTTTTGTAATTCAGTTCAAGTGTAGCGGTTTTTACATTCCCTCTAGAAGTGATATCTTATGATAAGTGTCTTTTTCTGTGTGACTTATTTCACTTAGAATCGTCGTACCTAAATCCACTCATCGTGCTGCTACTAGCCTTATGACGTTGATTTCATGGCTGAGTGATATTCCATTGTACATGAGGACCCCAACTTCTTTATCCATTTTTCTCTTTCCTAGGATATTTAAGGTGTAATGAAGTGGGGGTTCTTGTCAACAGAGCAGCCCTAAACTTTGGGGGTGCCTGTGTCTTGCTGATGTTTAGTTTTCCCAATTTATACGCCCATGAGTGGAAGTGCCCTATGCTCTCCAAGCTGTGTTTTTTAGATGTTTCAGAACACACCGTACACTTCTCCAGAGTGGCTGTTGGCAATTTACATCCCACCCATCAGCGTAGCAAGGCTCCCATTTCTCCATGGCCGGTCCTGCATTTCTGGTTTGGACACTTTTTTCCGCATGTCCCTTTTGCCCGCTGGGAAGCGAGACTTCTTTGGAGCGCTAATTGGCCTTTCCAGGTTGCTTGGTTGGCCAAAAAGGGCGTATGCGTTTTTTCCTGAATATATTCAGGAAAAAACGCATACGCCCTTTTTGGCCAAGGGCATCATTGTCCACGTTTTGCCGCTTTTCATGTGCTTTCAAGGCGATTCGAATCTACCTCCTGAAATCTGTTTCCTGCAATTCTGCCTTGCTTTCAAAGCCTCTTCGTTGCCTTCCCTTAATATATTTGTGGACGAGAGGTATCATTTAAAACTCTGCAGATTTGTGAGTTGCAGTGCCCCTGAGCTCCATTTTTCAACTCGCTTTTTTGGGAGCTGGCCGCAAAAGCGCAGTATTGCTTCACGCCCTCTTCTGGTTCTGGGGGGCAGGCTGAGCTTGTGCTTAATTCTTCTTCCTGATGGGAAAATAGAGTGACCTGTGCCTGTCCCAACCCCTGGAGCTAGTCTCTCATTGGTTCCCCCTCTTCCCGTTCATCCTCAGGACAAATTGCAACCTGTACGGAACAGGAGGGTAAAGGTGCTGATTCTCCAAGGAGGGAGATGGCTAGTAAATCGGCTGGAATGGCGAACCCGAGCAAAGGAGATGAGAAATGAGGTGCGTTTTAGAAACCTTTCCCGATCACACGGTGTACCATCTTCTGGGTTTCTCATGCCTGTTTTCGACGTAGGAAGATGCCCTTGAACCTGGAGATTTGGGACCCATGGGATGGGTACCATGCAGTATTACTTGAAAGGGTCTGCGTTGGCTCACCCAACCTCACCGAACCTCTCAGCCCCAAGAGTGTCCACCCTTATGTCTCAATCAGCTGTGGGTCTAGATATGGTCAATCCAGGTTGCATCACAGCCCCTGAACGAATTTTGTAAGAATTTCTCTCTCTTTCACTGTCTTTGTTTCACGGGTTTTGAAAAGTAATTTATTTTTATAATGGGGTTTAGCTGCTTTTCACGGCTGTGTTTATGCCGCTTTACACCCCCTTGACTCACTTACAGAGAGATATCAATACATAGGTTTGAAGATTCTTACTAGTCAGATATATTCTTGTGCGGTGAATAGGGGGTCTTGAGTCCAGTTCACTGAAAAAGGAATAGGTCTTGTCTCTTACATATTGGGTTTATGGAACGGTATCGGAGCTAATTTGAAACCCTTGTTTTATGCATCACCCCACCTCACCTTTCCCGTTCAGCAGCCGTAGTGTGTTTCCTAAACGTGTGACTCTGTTCTGTTTTGTAATTCAGTTCAAGTGTAGCGGTTTTTACATTCCCTCTAGAAGTGATATCTTAGGATAAGTGTCTTTTTCTGTGTGACTTATTTCACTTAGAATCGTCGTACCTAAATCCATTCATCGTGCTGCTGCTAGCCTTATAACGTTGATTTCATGGCTGAGTGATATTCCATTGTACATGAGGACCACAACTTCTTTATCCATTTTTCTCTTTCCTAGGATATTTAAGGTGTAATGAAGTGGGGGTTCTTGTCCACAGAGCAGCCCTAAACTTTGGGGTGCCTGTGTCTTGCTGATGTTTAGTTTTCCCAATTTATACGCCCATGAGTGGAAGTGCCCTATGCTCTCCAAGCTGTGTTTTTTAGATGTTTCAGAACACACCGTACACTTCTCCAGAGTGGCTGTTGGCAATTTACATCCCACCCATCAGCGTAGCAAGGCTCCCATTTCTCCATGGCCGGTCCTGCATTTCTGGTTTGGACACTTTTTTCCGCATGGCCCTTTTGCCCGCTGGGAAGCGAGACTTCTTTGGAGCGCTGATTGGCCTTTCCAGGTTGCTTGGTTGGCCAAAAAGGGCGTATGCGTTTTTTCCTGAATATATTCAGGAAAAAACGCATACGCCCTTTTTGGCCAAGGGCATCATTGTCCACGTTTTGCTGCTTTTCATGTGCTTTCAAGGCGATTCGAATCTACCTCCTGAAATCTGTTTCCTGCAATTCTGCCTTGCTTTCAAAGCCTCTTCGTTGCCTTCCCTTAATATATTTGTGGACGAGAGGTATCATTTAAAACTCTGCAGATTTGTGAGTTGCAGTGCCCCTGAGCTCCATTTTTCAACTCCCTTTTTTGGGAGCTGGCCGCAAAAGCGCAGGATTGCTTCACGCCCTCTTCTGGTTCTGGGGGGCAGGCTGAGCTTGTGCTTAATTCTTCTTCCTGATGGGAAAATAGAGTGACCTGTGCCTGTCCCAACCCCTGGAGCTAGTCTCTCATTGGTTCCCCCTCTTCCCGTTCATCCTCAGGACAAATTGTAACCTGTACGGAACAGGAGGGTAAAGGTGCTGATTCTCCAAGGAGGGAGATGGCTAGTAAATCGGCTGGAATGGCGAACCCGAGCAAAGGAGATGAGAAATGAGGTGCGTTTTAGAAACCTTTCCCGATCACACGGTGTACCATCTTCTGGGTTTCTCATGCCTGTTTTCGACGTAGGAAGATGCCCTTGAACCTGGAGATTTGGGACCCATGGGATGGGTACCATGCAGTATTACTTGAAAGGGTCTGCGTTGGCTCACCCAACCTCACCGAACCTCTCAGCCCCAAGAGTGTCCACCCTTATGTCTCAATCAGCTGTGGGTCTAGATATGGTCAATCCAGGTTGCATCACAGCCCCTGAACGAATTTTGTAAGAATTTCTCTCTCTTTCATTGTCTTTGTTTCACGGGTTTTGAAAAGTAATTTATTTTTATAATGGGGTTTAGCTGCTTTTCACGGCTGTGTTTATGCCACTTTACACCCCCTTGACTCACTTACAAAGAGATATCAATACATAGGTTTGAAGATTCTTACTAGTCAGATATATTCTTGTGCGGTGAATAGGGGGTGTTGAGTCCAGTTCACTGAAAAAGGAATAGGTCTTGTCTCTTACATATTGGGTTTATGGAACGGTATCGGAGCTAATTTGAAACCCTTGTTTTATGCATCACCCCACCTCACCTTTCCCGTTCAGCAGCCATAGTGTGTTTTCTAAACGTGTGACTCTGTTCTGTTTTGTAATTCAGTTCAAGTGTAGCGGTTTTTACATTCCCTCTAGAAGTGATATCTTAGGATAAGTGTCTTTTTCTGTGTGACTTATTTCACTTAGAATCGTCGTACCTAAATCCATTCATCGTGCTGCTGCTAGCCTTATGACGTTGATTTCATGGCTGAGTGATATTCCATTGTACATGAGGACCACAACTTCTTTATCCATTTTTCTCTTTCCTAGGATATTTAAGGTGTAATGAAGTGGGGGTTCTTGTCAACAGAGCAGCCCTAAACTTTGGGGTGCCTGTGTCTTGCTGATTTTTAGTTTTCCCAATTTATACGCCCATGAGTGGAAGTGCCCTATGCTCTCCAAGCTGTGTTTTTTAGATGTTTCAGAACACACCGTACACTTCTCCAGAGTGGCTGTTGGCAATTTACATCCCACCCATCAGCGTAGCAAGGCTCCCATTTTTCCATGGCCGGTCCTGCATTTCTGGTTTGGACACTTTTTTCCGCATGGCCCTTTTGCCCGCTGGGAAGCGAGACTTCTTTGGAGCGCTGATTGGCCTTTCCAGGTTGCTTGGTTGGCCAAAAAGGGCGTATGCGTTTTTTCCTGAATATATTCAGGAAAAAACGCATACGCCCTTCTTGGCCAAGGGCATCATTGTCCACGTTTTGCCGCTTTTCATGTGCTTTCAAGGCGATTCGAATCTACCTCCTGAAATCTGTTTCCTGCAATTCTGCCTTGCTTTCAAAGCCTCTTCGTTGCCTTCCCTTAATATATTTGTGGACGAGAGGTATCATTTAAACTCTGCAGATTTGTGAGTTGCAGTGCCCCTGAGCTCCATTTTTCAACTCGCTTTTTTGGGAGCTGGCCGCAAAAGCGCAGGATTGCTTCACGCCCTCTTCTGGTTCTGGGGGGCAGGCTGAGCTTGTGCTTAATTCTTCTTCCTGATGGGAAAATAGAGTGACCTGTGCCTGTCCCAACCCCTGGAGCTAGTCTCTCATTGGTTCCCCCTCTTCCCGTTCATCCTCAGGACAAATTGCAACCTGTACGGAACAGGAGGGTAAAGGTTCTGATTCTCCAAGGAGGGAGATGGCTAGTAAATCGGCTGGAATGGCGAACCCGAGCAAAGGAGATGAGAAATGAGGTGCGTTTTAGAAACCTTTCCCGATCACACGGTGTACCATCTTCTGGGTTTCTCATGCCTGTTTTCGACGTAGGAAGTTGCCCTTGAACCTGGAGATTTGGGACCCATGGGATGGGTACCATGCAGTATTACTTGAAAGGGTCTGCGTTGGCTCACCCAACCTCACCGAACCTCTCAGCCCCAAGAGTGTCCACCCTTATGTCTCAATCAGCTGTGGGTCTAGATATGGTCAATCCAGGTTGCATCACAGCCCCTGAACGAATTTTGTAAGAATTTCTCTCTCTTTCACTGTCTTTGTTTCACGGGTTTTGAAAAGTAATTTATTTTTATAATGGGGTTTAGCTGCTTTTCACGGCTGTGTTTATGCCGCTTTACACCCCCTTGACTCACTTACAGAGAGATATCAATACATAGGTTTGAAGATTCTTACTAGTCAGATATATTCTTGTGCGGTGAATAGGGGGTGTTGAGTCCAGTTCACTGAAAAAGGAATAGGTCTTGTCTCTTACATATTGGGTTTATGGAACGGTATCGGAGCTAATTTGAAACCCTTGTTTTATGCATCACCCCACCTCACCTTTCCCGTTCAGCAGCCATAGTGTGTTTTCTAAACTTGTGACTCTGTTCTGTTTTGTAATTCAGTTCAAGTGTAGCGGTTTTTACATTCCCTCTAGAAGTGATATCTTAGGATAAGTGTCTTTTTCCGTGTGACTTATTTCACTTAGAATCGTCGTACCTAAATCCACTCATCGTGCTGCTGCTAGCCTTATGACGTTGATTTCATGGCTGAGTGATATTCCATTGTACATGAGGACCACAACTTCTTTATCCATTTTTCTCTTTCCTAGGATATTTAAGGTGTAATGAAGTGGGGGTTCTTGTCAACAGAGCAGCCCTAAACTTTGGGGTGCCTGTGTCTTGCTGATGTTTAGTTTTCCCAATTTATACGCCCATGAGTGGAAGTGCCCTATGCTCTCCAAGCTGTGTTTTTTAGATGTTTCAGAACACACCGTACACTTCTCCAGAGTGGCTGTTGGCAATTTACATCCCACCCATCAGCGTAGCAAGGCTCCCATTTCTCCATGGCCGGTCCTGCATTTCTGGTTTGGACACTTTTTTCCGCATGGCCCTTTTGCCCGCTGGGAAGCGAGACTTCTTTGGAGCGCTGATTGGCCTTTCCAGGTTGCTTGGTTGGCCAAAAAGGGCGTATGCGTTTTTTCCTGAATATATTCAGGAAAAAACGCATACGCCCTTTTTGGCCAAGGGCATCATTGTCCACGTTTTGCCGCTTTTCATGTGCTTTCAAGGCGATTCGAATCTACCTCCTGAAATCTGTTTCCTGCAATTCTGCCTTGCTTTCAAAGCCTCTTCTTTGCCTTCCCTTAATATATTTGTGGACGAGAGGTATCATTTAAAACTCTGCAGATTTGTGAGTTGCAGTGCCCCTGAGCTCCATTTTTCAACTCGCTTTTTTGGGAGCTGGCCGCCAAAGCGCAGGATTGCTTCAGGCCCTCTTCTGGTTCTGGGGGGCAGGCTGAGCTTGTGCTTAATTCTTCTTCCTGATGGGAAAATAGAGTGACCTGTGCCTGTCCCAACCCCTGGAGCTAGTCTCTCATTGGTTCCCCCTCTTCCCGTTCATCCTCAGGACAAATTGCAACCTGTACGGAACAGGAGGGTAAAGGTGCTGATTCTCCAAGGAGGGAGATGGCTAGTAAATCGGCTGGAATGGCGAACCCGAGCAAAGGAGATGAGAAATGAGGTGCGTTTTAGAAACCTTTCCCGATCACACGGTGTACCATCTTCTGGGTTTCTCATGCCTGTTTTCGACGTAGGAAGATGCCCTTGAACCTGGAGATTTGGGACCCATGGGATGGGTACCATGCAGTATTACTTGAAAGGGTCTGCGTTGGCTCACCCAACCTCACCGAACCTCTCATCCCCAAGAGTGTCCACCCTTATGTCTCAATCAGCTGTGGGTCTAGATATGGTCAATCCAGGTTGCATCACAGCCCCTGAACGAATTTTGTAAGAATTTCTCTCTCTTTCACTGTCTTTGTTTCACGGGTTTTGAAAAGTAATTTATTTTTATAATGGGGTTTAGCTGCTTTTCACGGCTGTGTTTATGCCGCTTTACACCCCCTTGACTCACTTACAGAGAGATATCAATACATAGATTTGAAGATTCTTACTAGTCAGATATATTCTTGTGCGGTGAATAGGGGGTGTTGAGTCCAGTTCACTGAAAAAGGAATAGGTCTTGTCTCTTACATATTGGGTTTATGGAACGGTATCTGAGCTAATTTGAAACCCTTGTTTTATGCATCACCCCACCTCACCTTTCCCGTTCAGCAGCCGTATTGTGTTTACTAAACGTGTGACTCTGTTCTGTTTTGTAATTCAGTTCAAGTGTAGCGGTTTTTACATTCCCTCTAGAAGTGATATCTTATGATAAGTGTCTTTTTCTGTGTGACTTATTTCACTTAGAATCGTCGTACCTAAATCCACTCATCGTGCTGCTACTAGCCTTATGACGTTGATTTCATGGCTGAGTGATATTCCATTGTACATGAGGACCCCAACTTCTTTATCCATTTTTCTCTTTCCTAGGATATTTAAGGTGTAATGAAGTGGGGGTTCTTGTCAACAGAGCAGCCCTCAACTTTGGGGTGCCTGTGTCTTGCTGATTTTTAGTTTTCCCAATTTATACGCCCATGAGTGGAAGTGCCCTATGCTCTCCAAGCTGTGTTTTTTAGATGTTTCAGAACACACCGTACACTTCTCCAGAGTGGCTGTTGGCAATTTACATCCCACCCATCAGCGTAGCAAGGCTCCCATTTCTCCATGGCCGGTCCTGCATTTCTGGTTTGGACACTTTTTTCCGCATGGCCCTTTTGCCCGCTGGGAAGCGAGACTTCTTTGGAGCGCTGATTGGCCTTTCCAGGTTGCTTGGTTGGCCAAAAAGGGCGTATGCGTTTTTTCCTGAATATATTCAGGAAAAAACGCATACGCCCTTTTTGGCCAAGGGCATCATTGTCCACGTTTTGCCGCTTTTCATGTGCTTTCAAGGCGATTTGAATCTACCTCCTGAAATCTGTTTCCTGCAATTCTGCCTTGCTTTCAAAGCCTCTTCGTAGCCTTCCCTTAATATATTTGTGGACGAGAGGTATCATTTAAAACTCTGCAGGTTTGTGAATTGCAGTGCCCCTGAGCTCCATTTTTCAACTCGCTTTTTTGGGAGCTGGCCGCAAAAGCGCAGGATTGCTTCAGGCCCTCTTCTGGTTCTGGGGGGCAGGCTGAGCTTGTGCTTAATTCTTCTTCCTGATGGGAAAATAGAGTGACCTGTGCCTGTCCCAACACCTAGAGCTAGTCTCTCATTGGTTCCCCCTCTTCCCGTTCATCCTCAGGACAAATTGCAACCTGTACGGAACAGGAGGTTAAAGGTGCTGATTCTCCAAGGAGGGAGATGGCTAGTAAATCGGCTGGAATGGCGAACCCGAGCAAAGGAGATGAGAAATGAGGTGCGTTTTAGAAACCTTTCCCGATCACACGGTGTACCATCTTCTGGGTTTCTCATGCCTGTTTTCGACGTAGGAAGATGCCCTTGAACCTGGAGATTTGGGACCCATGGGATGGGTACCATGCAGTATTACTTGAAAGGGTCTGCGTTGGCTCACCCAACCTCACCGAACCTCTCAGCCCCAAGAGTGTCCACCCTTATGTCTCAATCAGCTGTGGGTCTAGATATGGTCAATCCAGGTTGCATCACAGCCCCTGAACGAATTTTGTAAGAATTTCTCTCTCTTTCACTGTCTTTGTTTCACGGGTTTTGAAAAGTAATTTATTTTTATAATGGGGTTTAGCTGCTTTTCACGGCTGTGTTTATGCCGCTTTACACCCCCTTGACTCACTTACAGAGAGATATCAATACATAGGTTTGAAGATTCTTACTAGTCAGATATATTCTTGTGCGGTGAATAGGGGGTGTTGAGTCCAGTTCACTGAAAAAGGAATAGGTCTTGTCTCTTACATATTGGGTTTATGGAACGGTATCTGAGCTAATTTGAAACCCTTGTTTTATGCATCACCCCACCTCACCTTTCCCGTTCAGCAGCCATAGTGTGTTTTCTAAACGTGTGACTCTGTTCTGTTTTGTAATTCAGTTCAAGTATAGCGGTTTTTACATTCCCTCTAGAAGTGATATCTTATGATAAGTGTCTTTTTCTGTGTGACTTATTTCACTTAGAATCGTCGTACCTAAATCCACTCATCATGCTGCTACTAGCCTTATGACGTTGATTTCATGGCTGAGTGATATTCCATTGTACATGAGGACCACAACTTCTTTATCCATTTTTCTCTTTCCTAGGATATTTAAGGTGTAATGAAGTGGGGGTTCTTGTCAACAGAGCAGCCCTAAACTTTGGGGTGCCTGTGTCTTGCTGATTTTTAGTTTTCCCAATTTATACGCCCATGAGTGGAAGTGCCCTATGCTCTCCAAGCTGTGTTTTTTAGATGTTTCAGAACACACCGTACACTTCTCCAGAGTGGCTGTTGGCAATTTACATCCCACCCATCAGCGTAGCAAGGCTCCCATTTCTCCATGGCCGGTCCTGCATTTCTGGTTTGGACACTTTTTTCCGCATGGCCCTTTTGCCCGCTGGGAAGCGAGACTTCTTTGGAGCGCTGATTGGCCTTTCCAGGTTGCTTGGTTGGCCAAAAAGGGCGTATGCGTTTTTTCCTGAATATATTCAGGAAAAAACGCATACGCCCTTTTTGGCCAAGGGCATCATTGTCCACGTTTTGCCGCTTTTCATGTGCTTTCAAGGCGATTCGAATCTACCTCCTGAAATCTGTTTCCTGCAATTCTGCCTTGCTTTCAAAGCCTCTTCTTTGCCTTCCCTTAATATATTTGTGGACGAGAGGTATCATTTAAAACTCTGCAGATTTGTGAGTTGCAGTGCCCCTGAGCTCCATTTTTCAACTCGCTTTTTTGGGAGCTGGCCGCCAAAGCGCAGGATTGCTTCAGGCCCTCTTCTGGTTCTGGGGGGCAGGCTGAGCTTGTGCTTAATTCTTCTTCCTGATGGGAAAATAGAGTGACCTGTGCCTGTCCCAACCCCTGGAGCTAGTCTCTCATTGGTTCCCCCTCTTCCCGTTCATCCTCAGGACAAATTGCAACCTGTACGGAACAGGAGGGTAAAGGTGCTGATTCTCCAAGGAGGGAGATGGCTAGTAAATCGGCTGGAATGGCGAACCCGAGCAAAGGAGATGAGAAATGAGGTGCGTTTTAGAAACCTTTCCCGATCACACGGTGTACCATCTTCTGGGTTTCTCATGCCTGTTTTCGACGTAGGAAGATGCCCTTGAACCTGGAGATTTGGGACCCATGGGATGGGTACCATGCAGTATTACTTGAAAGGGTCTGCGTTGGCTCACCCAACCTCACCGAACCTCTCATCCCCAAGAGTGTCCACCCTTATGTCTCAATCAGCTGTGGGTCTAGATATGGTCAATCCAGGTTGCATCACAGCCCCTGAACGAATTTTGTAAGAATTTCTCTCTCTTTCACTGTCTTTGTTTCACGGGTTTTGAAAAGTAATTTATTTTTATAATGGGGTTTAGCTGCTTTTCACGGCTGTGTTTATGCCGCTTTACACCCCCTTGACTCACTTACAGAGAGATATCAATACATAGATTTGAAGATTCTTACTAGTCAGATATATTCTTGTGCGGTGAATAGGGGGTGTTGAGTCCAGTTCACTGAAAAAGGAATAGGTCTTGTCTCTTACATATTGGGTTTATGGAACGGTATCTGAGCTAATTTGAAACCCTTGTTTTATGCATCACCCCACCTCACCTTTCCCGTTCAGCAGCCGTATTGTGTTTACTAAACGTGTGACTCTGTTCTGTTTTGTAATTCAGTTCAAGTGTAGCGGTTTTTACATTCCCTCTAGAAGTGATATCTTATGATAAGTGTCTTTTTCTGTGTGACTTATTTCACTTAGAATCGTCGTACCTAAATCCACTCATCGTGCTGCTACTAGCCTTATGACGTTGATTTCATGGCTGAGTGATATTCCATTGTACATGAGGACCCCAACTTCTTTATCCATTTTTCTCTTTCCTAGGATATTTAAGGTGTAATGAAGTGGGGGTTCTTGTCAACAGAGCAGCCCTCAACTTTGGGGTGCCTGTGTCTTGCTGATTTTTAGTTTTCCCAATTTATACGCCCATGAGTGGAAGTGCCCTATGCTCTCCAAGCTGTGTTTTTTAGATGTTTCAGAACACACCGTACACTTCTCCAGAGTGGCTGTTGGCAATTTACATCCCACCCATCAGCGTAGCAAGGCTCCCATTTCTCCATGGCCGGTCCTGCATTTCTGGTTTGGACACTTTTTTCCGCATGGCCCTTTTGCCCGCTGGGAAGCGAGACTTCTTTGGAGCGCTGATTGGCCTTTCCAGGTTGCTTGGTTGGCCAAAAAGGGCGTATGCGTTTTTTCCTGAATATATTCAGGAAAAAACGCATACGCCCTTTTTGGCCAAGGGCATCATTGTCCACGTTTTGCCGCTTTTCATGTGCTTTCAAGGCGATTTGAATCTACCTCCTGAAATCTGTTTCCTGCAATTCTGCCTTGCTTTCAAAGCCTCTTCGTAGCCTTCCCTTAATATATTTGTGGACGAGAGGTATCATTTAAAACTCTGCAGGTTTGTGAATTGCAGTGCCCCTGAGCTCCATTTTTCAACTCGCTTTTTTGGGAGCTGGCCGCAAAAGCGCAGGATTGCTTCAGGCCCTCTTCTGGTTCTGGGGGGCAGGCTGAGCTTGTGCTTAATTCTTCTTCCTGATGGGAAAATAGAGTGACCTGTGCCTGTCCCAACACCTAGAGCTAGTCTCTCATTGGTTCCCCCTCTTCCCGTTCATCCTCAGGACAAATTGCAACCTGTACGGAACAGGAGGTTAAAGGTGCTGATTCTCCAAGGAGGGAGATGGCTAGTAAATCGGCTGGAATGGCGAACCCGAGCAAAGGAGATGAGAAATGAGGTGCGTTTTAGAAACCTTTCCCGATCACACGGTGTACCATCTTCTGGGTTTCTCATGCCTGTTTTCGACGTAGGAAGATGCCCTTGAACCTGGAGATTTGGGACCCATGGGATGGGTACCATGCAGTATTACTTGAAAGGGTCTGCGTTGGCTCACCCAACCTCACCGAACCTCTCAGCCCCAAGAGTGTCCACCCTTATGTCTCAATCAGCTGTGGGTCTAGATATGGTCAATCCAGGTTGCATCACAGCCCCTGAACGAATTTTGTAAGAATTTCTCTCTCTTTCACTGTCTTTGTTTCACGGGTTTTGAAAAGTAATTTATTTTTATAATGGGGTTTAGCTGCTTTTCACGGCTGTGTTTATGCCGCTTTACACCCCCTTGACTCACTTACAGAGAGATATCAATACATAGGTTTGAAGATTCTTACTAGTCAGATATATTCTTGTGCGGTGAATAGGGGGTGTTGAGTCCAGTTCACTGAAAAAGGAATAGGTCTTGTCTCTTACATATTGGGTTTATGGAACGGTATCTGAGCTAATTTGAAACCCTTGTTTTATGCATCACCCCACCTCACCTTTCCCGTTCAGCAGCCATAGTGTGTTTTCTAAACGTGTGACTCTGTTCTGTTTTGTAATTCAGTTCAAGTATAGCGGTTTTTACATTCCCTCTAGAAGTGATATCTTATGATAAGTGTCTTTTTCTGTGTGACTTATTTCACTTAGAATCGTCGTACCTAAATCCACTCATCGTGCTGCTACTAGCCTTATGACGTTGATTTCATGGCTGAGTGATATTCCATTGTACATGAGGACCACAACTTCTTTATCCATTTTTCTCTTTCCTAGGATATTTAAGGTGTAATGAAGTGGGGGTTCTTGTCAACAGAGCAGCCCTAAACTTTGGGGTGCCTGTGTCTTGCTGATTTTTAGTTTTCCCAATTTATACGCCCATGAGTGGAAGTGCCCTATGCTCTCCAAGCTGTGTTTTTTAGATGTTTCAGAACACACCGTACACTTCTCCAGAGTGGCTGTTGGCAATTTACATCCCACCCATCAGCGTAGCAAGGCTCCCATTTCTCCATGGCCGGTCCTGCATTTCTGGTTTGGACACTTTTTTCCGCATGGCCCTTTTGCCCGCTGGGAAGCGAGACTTCTTTGGAGCGCTGATTGGCTTTTCCAGGTTGCTTGGTTGGCCAAAAAGGGCGTATGCGTTTTTTCCTGAATATATTCAGGAAAAAACGCATACGCCCTTTTTGGCCAAGGGCATCATTGTCCTCGTTTTGCCGCTTTTCATGTGCTTTCAAGGCGATTCGAATCTACCTCCTGAAATCTGTTTCCTGCAATTCTGCCTTGCTTTCAAAGCCTCTTCGTTGCCTTCCCTTAATATATTTGTGGACGAGAGGTATCATTTAAAACTCTGCAGGTTTGTGAATTGCAGTGCCCCTGAGCTCCATTTTTCAACTCGCTTTTTTGGGAGCTGGCCGCAAAAGCGCAGGATTGCTTCAGGCCCTCTTCTGGTTCTGGGGGGCAGGCTGAGCTTGTGCTTAATTCTTCTTCCTGATGGGAAAATAGAGTGACCTGTGCCTGTCCCAACACCTAGAGCTAGTCTCTCATTGGTTCCCCCTCTTCCCGTTCATCCTCAGGACAAATTGCAACCTGTACGGAACAGGAGGTTAAAGGTGCTGATTCTCCAAGGAGGGAGATGCCTAGTAAATCGGCTGGAATGGCGAACCCGAGCAAAGGAGATGAGAAATGAGGTGCGTTTTAGAAACCTTTCCCGATCACACGGTGTACCATCTTCTGGGTTTCTCATGCCTGTTTTCGACGTAGGAAGATGCCCTTGAACCTGGAGATTTGGGACCCATGGGATGGGTACCATGCAGTATTACTTGAAAGGGTCTGCGTTGGCTCACCCAACGTCACCGAAACTCTCAGCCCCAAGAGTGTCCACCCTTATGTCTCAATCAGCTGTGGGTCTAGATATGGTCAATCCAGGTTGCATCACAGCCCCTGAACGAATTTTGGAAGAATTTCTCTCTCTTTCACTGTCTTTGTTTCACGGGTTTTGAAAAGTAATTTATTTTTATAATGGGGTTTAGCTGCTTTTCACGGCTGTGTTTATGCCGCTTTACACCCCCTTGACTCACTTACGGAGAGATATCAATACATAGGTTTGAAGATTCTTCCTAGTCAGATATATTCTTGTGCGGTGAATAAGGGGTGTTGAGTCCAGTTCACTGAAAAAGGAATAGGTCTTGTCTCTTACATATTGGGTTTATGGAACGGTATCGGAGCTAATTTGAAACCCTTGTTTTATGCATCACCCCACCTCACCTTTCCCGTTCAGCAGCCATAGTGTGTTTCCTAAACGTGTGACTCTGTTCTGTTTTGCAATTCAGTTCAATTGTAGCGGTTTTTACATTCCCTCTCTAAGTGATATCTTATGATAAGTGTCTTTTCTGTGTGACTTATTTCACTTAGAATCGTCGAACATACATCCACTCATCGTGCTGCTACTAGCCTTATGACGTGGATTTCATGGCTGAGTGATATTCCATTGTACATGAGGACCCCAACTTCTTTATCCATTTTTCTCTTTCCTAGGATATTTAAGGTGTAATGAAGTGGGGGTTCTTGTCAACAGAGCAGCCCTAAACTTTGGGGTGCCTGTGTCTTGCTGATTTTTAGTTTTCCCAATTTATACGCCCATGAGTGGAAGTGCCCTATGCTCTCCAAGCTGTGTTTTTTAGATGTTTCAGAACACACCGTACACTTCTCCAGAGTGGCTGTTGGCAATTTACATCCCACCCATCAGCGTAGCAAGGCTCCCATTTCTCCATGGCCGGTCCTGCATTTCTGGTTTGGACACTTTTTTCCGCATGGCCCTTTTGCCCGCTGGGAAGCGAGACTTCTTTGGAGCGCTGATTGGCTTTTCCAGGTTGCTTGGTTGGCCAAAAAGGGCGTATGCGTTTTTTCCTGAATATATTCAGGAAAAAACGCATACGCCCTTTTTGGCCAAGGGCATCATTGTCCACGTTTTGCCGCTTTTCATGTGCTTTCAAGGCGATTCGAATCTACCTCCTGAAATCTGTTTCCTGCAATTCTGCCTTGCTTTCAAAGCCTCTTCGTTGCCTTCCCTTAATATATTTGTGGACGAGAGGTATCATTTAAAACTCTGCAGGTTTGTGAATTGCAGTGCCCCTGAGCTCCATTTTTCAACTCGCTATTTTGGGAGCTGGCCGCAAAAGCGCAGGATTGCTTCAGGCCCTCTTCTGGTTCTGGGGGGCAGGCTGAGCTTGTGCTTAATTCTTCTTCCTGATGGGAAAATAGAGTGACCTGTGCCTGTCCCAACACCTAGAGCTAGTCTCTCATTGGTTCCCCCTCTTCCCGTTCATCCTCAGGACAAATTGCAACCTGTACGGAACAGGAGGTTAAAGGTGCTGATTCTCCAAGGAGGGAGATGGCTAGTAAATCGGCTGGAATGGCGAACCCGAGCAAAGGAGATGAGAAATGAGGTGCGTTTTAGAAACCTTTCCCGATCACACGGTGTACCATCTTCTGGGTTTCTCATGCCTGTTTTCGACGTAGGAAGATGCCCTTGAACCTGGAGATTTGGGACCCATGGGATGGGTACCATGCAGTATTACTTGAAAGGGTCTGCGTTGGCTCACCCAACCTCACCGAACCTCTCAGCCCCAAGAGTGTCCACCCTTATGTCTCAATCAGCTGTGGGTCTAGATATGGTCAATCCAGGTTGCATCACAGCCCCTGAACGAATTTTGTAAGAATTTCTCTCTCTTTCACTGTCTTTGTTTCACGGGTTTTGAAAAGTAATTTATTTTTATAATGGGGTTTAGCTGCTTTTCACGGCTGTGTTTATGCCGCTTTACACCCCCTTGACTCACTTACAGAGAGATATCAATACATAGGTTTGAAGATTCTTACTAGTCAGATATATTCTTGTGCGGTGAATAGGGGGTGTTGAGTCCAGTTCACTGAAAAAGGAATAGGTCTTGTCTCTTACATATTGGGTTTATGGAACGGTATCTGAGCTAATTTGAAACCCTTGTTTTATGCATCACCCCACCTCACCTTTCCCGTTCAGCAGCCATAGTGTGTTTTCTAAACGTGTGACTCTGTTCTGTTTTGTAATTCAGTTCAAGTATAGCGGTTTTTACATTCCCTCTAGAAGTGATATCTTATGATAAGTGTCTTTTTCTGTGTGACTTATTTCACTTAGAATCGTCGTACCTAAATCCACTCATCGTGCTGCTACTAGCCTTATGACGTTGATTTCATGGCTGAGTGATATTCCATTGTACATGAGGACCACAACTTCTTTATCCATTTTTCTCTTTCCTAGGATATTTAAGGTGTAATGAAGTGGGGGTTCTTGTCAACAGAGCAGCCCTAAACTTTGGGGTGCCTGTGTCTTGCTGATTTTTAGTTTTCCCAATTTATACGCCCATGAGTGGAAGTGCCCTATGCTCTCCAAGCTGTGTTTTTTAGATGTTTCAGAACACACCGTACACTTCTCCAGAGTGGCTGTTGGCAATTTACATCCCACCCATCAGCGTAGCAAGGCTCCCATTTCTCCATGGCCGGTCCTGCATTTCTGGTTTGGACACTTTTTTCCGCATGGCCCTTTTGCCCGCTGGGAAGCGAGACTTCTTTGGAGCGCTGATTGGCTTTTCCAGGTTGCTTGGTTGGCCAAAAAGGGCGTATGCGTTTTTTCCTGAATATATTCAGGAAAAAACGCATACGCCCTTTTTGGCCAAGGGCATCATTGTCCTCGTTTTGCCGCTTTTCATGTGCTTTCAAGGCGATTCGAATCTACCTCCTGAAATCTGTTTCCTGCAATTCTGCCTTGCTTTCAAAGCCTCTTCGTTGCCTTCCCTTAATATATTTGTGGACGAGAGGTATCATTTAAAACTCTGCAGGTTTGTGAATTGCAGTGCCCCTGAGCTCCATTTTTCAACTCGCTTTTTGGGAGCTGGCCGCAAAAGCGCAGGATTGCTTCAGGCCCCTCTTCTGGTTCTGGGGGCAGGCTGAGCTTGTGCTTAATTCTTCTTCCTGATGGGAAAATAGAGTGACCTGTGCCTGTCCCAACACCTAGAGCTAGTCTCTCATTGGTTCCCCTCTTCCCGTTCATCCTCAGGACAAATTGCAACCTGTACGGAACAGGAGGTTAAAGGTGCTGATTCTCCAAGGAGGGAGATGCCTAGTAAATCGGCTGGAATGGCGAACCCGAGCAAAGGAGATGAGAAATGAGGTGCGTTTTAGAAACCTTTCCCGATCACACGGTGTACCATCTTCTGGGTTTCTCATGCCTGTTTTCGACGTAGGAAGATGCCCTTGAACCTGGAGATTTGGGACCCATGGGATGGGTACCATGCAGTATTACTTGAAAGGGTCTGCGTTGGCTCACCCAACGTCACCGAAACTCTCAGCCCCAAGAGTGTCCACCCTTATGTCTCAATCAGCTGTGGGTCTAGATATGGTCAATCCAGGTTGCATCACAGCCCCTGAACGAATTTTGGAAGAATTTCTCTCTCTTTCACCTGTCTTTGTTTCACGGGTTTTGAAAAGTAATTTATTTTTATAATGGGGTTTAGCTGCTTTTCACGGCTGTGTTTATGCCGCTTTACACCCCCTTGACTCACTTACGGAGAGATATCAATACATAGGTTTGAAGATTCTTCCTAGTCAGATATATTCTTGTGCGGTGAATAAGGGGGTGTTGAGTCCAGTTCACTGAAAAAGGAATAGGTCTTGTCTCTTACATATTGGGTTTATGGAACGGTATCGGAGCTAATTTGAAACCCTTGTTTTATGCATCACCCCACCTCACCTTTCCCGTTCAGCAGCCATAGTGTGTTTCCTAAACGTGTGACTCTGTTCTGTTTTGCAATTCAGTTCAATTGTAGCGGTTTTTACATTCCCTCTCTAAGTGATATCTTATGATAAGTGTCTTTACTGTGTGACTTATTTCACTTAGAATCGTCGAACATACATCCACTCATCGTGCTGCTACTAGCCTTATGACGTGGATTTCATGGCTGAGTGATATTCCATTGTACATGAGGACCCCAACTTCTTTATCCATTTTTCTCTTTCCTAGGATATTTAAGGTGTAATGAAGTGGGGGTTCTTGTCAACAGAGCAGCCCTAAACTTTGGGTGCCTGTGTCTTGCTGATTTTTAGTTTTCCCAATTTATACGCCCATGAGTGGAAGTGCCCTATGCTCTCCAAGCTGTGTTTTTTAGATGTTTCAGAACACACCGTACACTTCTCCAGAGTGGCTGTTGGCAATTTACATCCCACCCATCAGCGTAGCAAGGCTCCCATTTCTCCATGGCCGGTCCTGCATTTCTGGTTTGGACACTTTTTTCCGCATGGCCCTTTTGCCCGCTGGGAAGCGAGACTTCTTTGGAGCGCTGATTGGCTTTTCCAGGTTGCTTGGTTGGCCAAAAAGGGCGTATGCGTTTTTTCCTGAATATATTCAGGAAAAAACGCATACGCCCTTTTTGGCCAAGGGCATCATTGTCCACGTTTTGCCGCTTTTCATGTGCTTTCAAGGCGATTCGAATCTACCTCCTGAAATCTGTTTCCTGCAATTCTGCCTTGCTTTCAAAGCCTCTTCGTTGCCTTCCCTTAATATATTTGTGGACGAGAGGTATCATTTAAAACTCTGCAGGTTTGTGAATTGCAGTGCCCCTGAGCTCCATTTTTCAACTCGCTATTTTGGGAGCTGGCCGCAAAAGCGCAGGATTGCTTCAGGCCCTCTTCTGGTTCTGGGGGGCAGGCTGAGCTTGTGCTTAATTCTTCTTCCTGATGGGAAAATAGAGTGACCTGTGCCTGTCCCAACACCTAGAGCTAGTCTCTCATTGGTTCCCCCTCTTCCCGTTCATCCTCAGGACAAATTGCAACCTGTACGGAACAGGAGGTTAAAGGTGCTGATTCTCCAAGGAGGGAGATGCCTAGTAAATCGGCTGGAATGGCGAACCCGAGCAAAGGAGATGAGAAATGAGGTGCGTTTTAGAAACCTTTCCCGATCACACGGTGTACCATCTTCTGGGTTTCTCATGCCTGTTTTCGACGTAGGAAGATGCCCTTGAACCTGGAGATTTGGGACCCATGGGATGGGTACCATGCAGTATTACTTGAAAGGGTCTGCGTTGGCTCACCCAACCTCACCGAAACTCTCAGCCCCAAGAGTGTCCACCCTTATGTCTCAATCAGCTGTGGGTCTAGATATGGTCAATCCCGGTTGCATCACAGCCCCTGAACGAATTTTGGAAGAATTTCTCTCTCTTTCACTGTCTTTGTTTCACGGGTTTTGAAAAGTAATTTATTTTTATAATGGGGTTTAGCTGCTTTTCACGGCTGTGTTTATGCCGCTTTACACCCCCTTGACTCACTTACGGAGAGATATCAATACATAGGTTTGAAGATTCTTCCTAGTCAGATATATTCTTGTGCGGTGAATAGGGGGTGTTGAGTCCAGTTCACTGAAAAAGGAATAGGTCTTGTCTCTTACATATTGGGTTTATGGAACGGTATCGGAGCTAATTTGAAACCCTTGTTTTATGCATCACCCCACCTCACCTTTCCCGTTCAGCAGCCATAGTGTGTTTCCTAAACGTGTGACTCTGTTCTGTTTTGCAATTCAGTTCAATTGTAGCGGTTTTTACATTCCCTCTCTAAGTGATATCTTATGATAAGTGTCTTTTCTGTGTGACTTATTTCACTTAGAATCGTCGAACCTACATCCACTCATCGTGCTGCTACTAGCCTTATGACGTGGATTTCATGGCTGAGTGATATTCCATTGTACATGAGGACCCCAACTTCTTTATCCATTTTTCTCTTTCCTAGGATATTTAAGGTGTAATGAAGTGGGGGTTCTTGTCAACAGAGCAGCCCTAAACTTTGGGGTGCCTGTGTCTTGCTGATTTTTAGTTTTCCCAATTTATACGCCCATGAGTGGAAGTGCCCTATGCTCTCCAAGCTGTGTTTTTTAGATGTTTCAGAACACACCGTACACTTCTCCAGAGTGGCTGTTGGCAATTTACATCCCACCCATCAGCGTAGCAAGGCTCCCATTTCTCCATGGCCGGTCCTGCATTTCTGGTTTGGACACTTTTTTCCGCATGGCCCTTTTGCCCGCTGGGAAGCGAGACTTCTTTGGAGCGCTGATTGGCCTTTCCAGGTTGCTTGGTTGGCCAAAAAGGGCGTATGCGTTTTTTCCTGAATATATTCAGGAAAAAACGCATACGCCCTTTTTGGCCAAGGGCATCATTGTCCACGTTTTGCCGCTTTTCATGTGCTTTCAAGGCGATTCGAATCTACCTCCTGAAATCTGTTTCCTGCAATTCTGCCTTGCTTTCAAAGCCTCTTCGTTGCCTTCCCTTAATATATTTGTGGACGAGAGGTATCATTTAAAACTCTGCAGGTTTGTGAATTGCAGTGCCCCTGAGCTCCATTTTTCAACTCGATTTTGGGAGCTGGCCGCAAAAGCGCAGGATTGCTTCAGGCCCTCTTCTGGTTCTGGGGGGCAGGCTGAGCTTGTGCTTAATTCTTCTTCCTGATGGGAAAATAGAGTGACCTGTGCCTGTCCCAACACCTAGAGCTAGTCTCTCATTGGTTCCCCCTCTTCCCGTTCATCCTCAGGACAAATTGCAACCTGTACGGAACAGGAGGGTAAAGGTGCTGATTCTCCAAGGAGGGAGATGCCTAGTAAATCGGCTGGAATGGCGAACCCGAGCAAAGGAGATGAGAAATGAGGTGCGTTTTAGAAACCTTTCCCGATCACACGGTGTACCATCTTCTGGGTTTCTCATGCCTGTTTTCGACGTAGGAAGATGCCCTTGAACCTGGAGATTTGGGACCCATGGGATGGGTACCATGCAGTATTACTTGAAAGGGTCTGCGTTGGCTCACCCAACCTCACCGAACCTCTCAGCCGCAAGAGTGTCCACCCTTATGTCTCAATCAGCTGTGGGTCTAGATATGGTCAATCCAGGTTGCATCACAGCCCCTGAACGAATTTTGGAAGAATTTCTCTCTCTTTCACTGTCTTTGTTTCACGGGTTTTGAAAAGTAATTTATTTTTATAATGGGGTTTAGCTGCTTTTCACGGCTGTGTTTATGCCGCTTTACACCCCCTTGACTCACTTACGGAGAGATATCAATACATAGGTTTGAAGATTCTTCCTAGTCAGATATATTCTTGTGCGGTGAATAAGGGGTGTTGAGTCCAGTTCACTGAAAAAGGAATAGGTCTTGTCTCTTACATATTGGGTTTATGGAACGGTATCGGAGCTAATTTGAAACCCTTGTTTTATGCATCACCCCACCTCACCTTTCCCGTTCAGCAGCCATAGTGTCTTTCCTAAACGTGTGACTCTGTTCTGTTTTGCAATTCAGTTCAATTGTAGCGGTTTTTACATTCCCTCTCTAAGTGATATCTTATGATAAGTGTCTTTTTCTGTGTGACTTATTTCACTTAGAATCGTCGTACCTAAATCCACTCATCGTGCTGCTACTAGCCTTATGACGTTGATTTCATGGCTGAGTGATATTCCATTGTACATGAGGACCCCAACTTCTTTATCCATTTTTCTCTTTCCTAGGATATTTAAGGTGTAATGAAGTGGGGGTTCTTGTCAACAGAGCAGCCCTAAACTTTGGGGTGCCTGTGTCTTGCTGATTTTTAGTTTTCCCAATTTATACGCCCATGAGTGGAAGTGCCCTATGCTCTCCAAGCTGTGTTTTTTAGATGTTTCAGAACACACCGTACACTTCTCCAGAGTGGCTGTTGGCAATTTACATCCCACCCATCAGCGTAGCAAGGCTCCCATTTCTCCATGGCCGGTCCTGCATTTCTGGTTTGGACACTTTTTTCCGCATGGCCCTTTTGCCCGCTGGGAAGCGAGACTTCTTTGGAGCGCTGATTGGCCTTTCCAGGTTGCTTGGTTGGCCAAAAAGGGCGTATGCGTTTTTTCCTGAATATATTCAGGAACAAACGCATACGCCCTTTTTGGCCAAGGGCATCATTGTCCACGTTTTGCCGCTTTTCATGTGCTTTCAAGGCGATTCGAATCTACCTCCTGAAATCTGTTTCCTGCAATTCTGCCTTGCTTTCAAAGCCTCTTCGTTGCCTTCCCTTAATATATTTGTGGACGAGAGGTATCATTTAAAACTCTGCAGGTTTGTGAATTGCAGTGCCCCTGAGCTCCATTTTTCAACTCGCTTTTTTGGGAGCTGGCCGCAAAAGCGCAGGATTGCTTCAGGCCCTCTTCTGGTTCTGGGGGGCAGGCTGAGCTTGTGCTTAATTCTTCTTCCTGATGGGAAAATAGAGTGACCTGTGCCTGTCCCAACACCTAGAGCTAGTCTCTCATTGGTTCCCCCTCTTCCCGTTCATCCTCAGGACAAATTGCAACCTGTACGGAACAGGAGGTTAAAGGTGCTGATTCTCCAAGGAGGGAGATGGCTAGTAAATCGGCTGGAATGGCGAACCCGAGCAAAGGAGATGAGAAATGAGGTGCGTTTTAGAAACCTTTCCCGATCACACGGTGTACCATGTTCTGGGTTTCTCATGCCTGTTTTCGATGTAGGAAGATGCCCTTGAACCTGGAGATTTGGGACCCATGGGATGGGTACCATGCAGTATTACTTTAAAGGGTCTGCGTTGGCTCACCCAACCTCACCGAACCTCTCAGCCCCAAGAGTGTCCACCCTTATGTCTCAATCAACTGTGGGTCTAGATATGGTCAATCCAGGTTGCATCACAGCCCCTGAACGAATTTTGTAAGAATTTCTCTCTCTTTCACTGTCTTTGTTTCACGGGTTTTGAAAAGTAATTTATTTTTATAATGGGGTTTAGCTGCTTTTCACGGCTGTGTTTATGCCGCTTTACACCCCGTTGACTCACTTACAGAGAGATATAAATACATAGGTTTGAAGATTCTTACTAGTCAGATATATTCTTGTGCGGTGAATAGGGGGTGTTGAGTCCAGTTCACTGAAAAAGGAATTGGTCTTGTCTCTTACATATTTGGTTTATGGAACGGTATCGGAGCTAATTTGAAACCCTTGTTTTATGCATCACCCCACCTCACCTTGCCCGTTCAGCAGCCATAGTGTGTTTTCTAAACGTGTGACTCTGTTCTGTTTTGTAATTCAGTTCAAGTGTAGCGGTTTTTACATTCCCTCTAGAAGTGATATCTTATGATAGGTGTGTTTTTCTGTGTGACTTATTTCACTTAGAATCGTCGTACCTAAATCCACTCATCGTGCTGCTACTAGCCTTATGACGTTGATTTCATGGCTGAGTGATATTCCATTGTACATGAGGACCCCAACTTCTTTATCCATTTTTCTCTTTCCTAGGATATTTAAGGTGTAATGAAGTGGGGGTTCTTGTCAACAGAGCAGCCCTAAACTTTGGGGTGCCTGTGTCTTGCTGATTTTTAGTTTTCCCAATTTATACGCCCATGAGTGGAAGTGCCCTATGCTCTCCAAGCTGTGTTTTTTAGATGTTTCAGAACACACCGTACACTTCTCCAGATTGGCTGTTGGCAATTTACATCCCACCCATCAGCGTAGCAAGGCTCCCATTTCTCCATGGCCGGTCCTGCATTTCTGGTTTGGACACTTTTTTCCGCATGGCCCTTTTGCCCGCTGGGAAGCGAGACTTCTTGGAGCGCTGATTGGCCTTTCCAGGTTGCTTGGTTGGCCAAAAAGGGCGTATGCGTTTTTTCCTGAATATATTCAGGAAAAAACGCATACGCCCTTTTTGGCCAAGGGCATCATTGTCCACGTTTTGCCGCTTTTCATGTGCTTTCAAGGCGATTCGAATCTACCTCCTGAAATCTGTTTCCTGCAATTCTGCCTTGCTTTCAAAACCTCTTCGTTGCCTTCCCTTAATATATTTGTGGACGAGAGGTATCATTTAAAACTCTGCAGGTTTGTGAATTGCAGTGCCCCTGAGCTCCATTTTTCAACTCGCTTTTTTGGGAGCTGGCCGCAAAAGCGCAGGATTGCTTCAGGCCCTCTTCTGGTTCTGGGGGGCAGGCTGAGCTTGTGCTTAATTCTTCTTCCTGATGGGAAAATAGAGTGACCTGTGCCTGTCCCAACACCTAGAGCTAGTCTCTCATTGGTTCCCCCTCTTCCCGTTCATCCTCAGGACAAATTGCAACCTGTACGGAACAGGAGGTTAAAGGTGCTGATTCTCCAAGGAGGGAGATGGCTAGTAAATCGGCTGGAATGGCGAACCCGAGCAAAGGAGATGAGAAATGAGGTGCGTTTTAGAAACCTTTCCCGATCACACGGTGTACCATCTTCTGGGTTTCTCATGCCTGTTTTCGACGTAGGAAGATGCCTTTGAACCTGGAGATTTGGGACCCATGGGATGGGTACCATGCAGTATTACTTGAAAGGGTCTGCGTTGGCTCACCCAACCTCACCGAACCTCTCAGCCCCAAGAGTGTCCACCCTGATGTCTCAATCAGCTGTGGGTCTAGATATGGTCAATCCAGGTTGCATCACAGCCCCTGAACGAATTTTGTAAGAATTTCTCTCTCTTTCACTGTCTTTGTTTCACGGGTTTTGAAAAGTAATTTATTTTTATAATGGGGTTTAGCTGCTTTTCACGGCTGTGTTTATGCCGCTTTACACACCGTTGACTCACTTACAGAGAGATATCAATACATAGGTTTGAAGATTCTTACTAGTCAGATATATTCTTGTGCGGTGAATAGGGGGTGTTGAGTCCAGTTCACTGAAAAAGGAATAGGTCTTGTCTCTTACATATTGGGTTTATGGAACGGTATCGGAGCTAATTTGAAACCCTTGTTTTATGCATCACCCCACCTCACCTTTCCCGTTCAGCAGCCATAGTGTGTTTTCTAAACGTGTGACTCTGTTCTGTTTTGTAATTCAGTTCAAGTGTAGCGGTTTTTACATTCCCTCTAGAAGTGATATCTTAGGATAAGTGTCTTTTTCTGTGTGACTTATTTCACTTAGAATCGTCGAACCTAAATCCATTCATCGTGCTGCTGCTAGCCTTATGACGTTGATTTCATGGCTGAGTGATATTCCATTGTACATGAGGACCACAACTTCTTTATCCATTTTTCTCTTTCCTAGGATATTTAAGGTGTAATGAAGTGGGGGTTCTTGCCAACAGAGCAGCCCTAAACTTTGGGGTGCCTGTGTCTTGCTGATTTTTAGTTTTCCCAATTTATACGCCCATGAGTGGAAGTGCCCTATGCTCTCCAAGCTGTGTTTTTTAGATGTTTCAGAACACACCGTACACTTCTCCAGAGTGGCTGTTGGCAATTTACATCCCACCCATCAGCGTAGCAAGGCTCCCATTTCTCCATGGCCGGTCCTGCATTTCTGGTTTGGACACTTTTTTCCGCATGGCCCTTTTGCCCGCTGGGAAGCGAGACTTCTTTGGAGCGCTGATTGGCCTTTCCAGGTTGCTTGGTTGGCCAAAAAGGGCGTATGCGTTTTTTCCTGAATATATTCAGGAAAAAACGCATACGCCCTTTTTGGCCAAGGGCATCATTGTCCACGTTTTGCCGCTTTTCATGTGCTTTCAAGGCGATTCGAATCTACCTCCTGAAATCTGTTTCCTGCAATTCTGCCTTGCTTTCAAAGCCTCTTCGTTGCCTTCCCTTAATATATTTGTGGACGAGAGGTATCATTTAAAACTCTGCAGGTTTGTGAATTGCAGTGCCCCTGAGCTCCATTTTTCAACTCGCTTTTTTGGGAGCTGACCGCAAAAGCGCAGGATTGCTTCAGGCCCTCTTCTGGTTCTGGGGGGCAGGCTGAGCTTGTGCTTAATTCTTCTTCCTGATGGGAAAATAGAGTGACCTGTGCCTGTCCCAACACCTAGAGCTAGTCTCTCATTGGTTCCCCCTCTTCCCGTTCATCCTCAGGACAATTTGCAACCTGTACGGAACAGGAGGTTAAAGGTGCTGATTCTCCAAGGAGGGAGATGGCTAGTAAATCGGCTGGAAAGGCGAACCCGAGCAAAGGAGATGAGAAATGAGGTGCGTTTTAGAAACCTTTCCCGATCACACGGTGTACCATGTTCTGGGTTTCTCATGCCTGTTTTCGATGTAGGAAGATGCCCTTGAACCTGGAGATTTGGGACCCATGGGATGGGTACCATGCAGTATTACTTGAAAGGGTCTGCGTTGGCTCACCCAACCTCACCGAACCTCTCAGCCCCAAGAGTGTCCACCCTTATGTCTCAATCAGCTGTGGGTCTAGATATGGTCAATCCAGGTTGCATCACAGCCCCTGAACGAATTTTTTAAGAATTTCTCTCTCTTTCACTGTCTTTGTTTCACGGGTTTTGAAAAGTAATTTATTTTTATAATGGGGTTTAGCTGCTTTTCACGGCTGTGTTTATGCCGCTTTACACCCCGTTGACTCACTTACAGAGAGATATCAATACATAGGTTTGAAGATTCTTACTAGTCAGATATATTCTTGTGCGGTGAATAGGGGATGTTGAGTCCAGTTCACTGAAAAAGGAATAGGTCTTGTCTCTTATATATTGGGTTTATGGAACGGTATCGGAGCTAATTTGAAACCCTTGTTTTATGCATCACCCCACCTCACCTTGCCCGTTCAGCAGCCATAGTGTGTTTTCTAAACGTGTGACTCTGTTCTGTTTTGTAATTCAGTTCAAGTGTAGCGGTTTTTACATTCCCTCTAGAAGTGATATCTTATGATAAGTGTGTTTTTCTGTGTGACTTATTTCACTTAGAATCGTCGTACCTAAATCCACTCATCGTGCTGCTACTAGCCTTATGACGTTGATTTCATGGCTGAGTGATATTCCATTGTACATGAGGACCCCAACTTCTTTATCCATTTTTCTCTTTCCTAGGATATTTAAGGTGTAATGAAGTGGGGGTTCTTGTCAACAGAGCAGCCCTAAACTTTGGGGTGCCTGTGTCTTGCTGATTTTTAGTTTTCCCAATTTATACGCCCATGAGTGGAAGTGCCCTATGCTCTCCAAGCTGTGTTTTTTAGATGTTTCAGAACACACCGTACACTTCTCCAGAGTGGCTGTTGGCAATTTACATCCCACCCATCAGCGTAGCAAGGCTCCCATTTCTCCATGGCCGGTCCTGCATTTCTGGTTTGGACACTTTTTTCCGCATGGCCCTTTTGCCCGCTGGGAAGCGAGACTTCTTTGGAGCGCTGATTGGCCTTTCCAGGTTGCTTGGTTGGCCAAAAAGGGCGTATGCGTTTTTTCCTGAATATATTCAGGAAAAAACGCATACGCCCTTTTTGGCCAAGGGCATCATTGTCCACGTTTTGCCGCTTTTCATGTGCTATCAAGGCGATTCGAATCTACCTCCTGAAATCTGTTTCCTGCAATTCTGCCTTGCTTTCAAAGCCTCTTCGTTGCCTTCCCTTAATATATTTGTGGACGAGAGGTATCATTTAAAACTCTGCAGGTTTGTGAATTGCAGTGCCCCTGAGCTCCATTTTTCAACTCGCTTTTTTGGGAGCTGACCGCAAAAGCGCAGGATTGCTTCAGGCCCTCTTCTGGTTCTGGGGGGCAGGCTGAGCTTGTGCTTAATTCTTCTTCCTGATGGGAAAATAGAGTGACCTGTGCCTGTCCCAACACCTAGAGCTAGTCTCTCATTGGTTCCCCCTCTTCCCGTTCATCCTCAGGACAAATTGCAACCTGTATGGAACAGGAGGTTAAAGGTGCTGATTCTCCAAGGAGGGAGATGGCTAGTAAATCGGCTGGAATGGCGAACCCGAGCAAAGGAGATGAGAAATGAGGTGCGTTTTAGAAACCTTTCCCGATCACACGTTGTACCATCTTCTGGGTTTCTCATGCCTGTTTTCGACGTAGGAAGATGCCCTTGAACCTGGAGATTTGGGACCCATGGGATGGGTACCATGCAGTATTACTTGAAAGGGTCTGCGTTGCCTCACCCAACCTCACCGAACCTCTCAGCCCCAAGAGTGTCCACCCTGATGTCTCAATCAGCTGTGGGACTAGATATGGTCAATCCAGGTTGCATCACAGCCCCTGAACGAATTTTGTAAGAATTTCTCTCTCTTTCACTGTCTTTGTTTCACGGGTTTTGAAAAGTAATTTATTTTTATAATGGGGTTTAGCTGCTTTTCACGGCTGTGTTTATGCCGCTTTACACCCCCTTGACTCACTTACAGAGAGATATCAATACATAGGTTTGAAGATTCTTACTAGTCAGATATATTCTTGTGCGGTGAATAGGGGGTGTTGAGTCCAGTTCACTTAAAAAGGAATAGGTCTTTTCTCTTACATATTGGGTTTATGGAACGGTATCGGAGCTAATTTGAAACCCTTGTTTTATGCATCACCCCACCTCACCTTGCCCGTTCAGCAGCCATAGTGTGTTTCCTAAACGTGTGACTCTGTTCTGTTTTGTAATTCAGTTCAAGTGTAGCGGTTTTTACATTCCCTCTAGAAGTGGTATCTTATGATAGGTGTGTTTTTCTGTGTGACTTATTTCACTTAGAATCGTCGTACCTAAATCCACTCATCGTGCTGCTACTAGCCTTATGACGTTGATTTCATGGCTGAGTGATATTCCATTGTACATGAGGACCCCAACTTCTTTATCCATTTTTCTCTTTCCTAGGATATTTAAGGTGTAATGAAGTGGGGGTTCGTGTCAACAGAGCAGCCCTAAACTTTGGGGTGCCTGTGTCTTGCTGATTTTTAGTTTTCCCAATTTATACGCCCATGAGTGGAAGTGCCCTATGCTCTCCAAGCTGTGTTTTTTAGATGTTTCAGAACACACCGTACACTTCTCCAGAGTGGCTGTTGGCAATTTACATCCCACCCATCAGCGTAGCAAGGCTCCCATTTCTCCATGGCCAGTCCTGCATTTCTGGTTTGGACACTTTTTTCCGCATGGCCCTTTTGCCCGCTGGGAAGCGAGACTTCTTTGGAGCGCTGATTGGCCTTTCCAGGTTGCTTGGTTGGCCAAAAAGGGCGTATGCGTTTTTTCCTGAATATATTCAGGAAAAAACGCATACGCCCTTTTTGGCCAAGGGCATCATTGTCCACGTTTTGCCGCTTTTCATGTGCTTTCAAGGCGATTCGAATCTACCTCCTGAAATCTGTTTCCTGCAATTCTGCCTTGCTTTCAAAGCCTCTTCGTAGCCTTCCCTTAATATATTTGTGGACGAGAGGTATCATTTAAAACTCTGCAGGTTTGTGAATTGCAGTGCCCCTGAGCTCCATTTTTCAACTCGCTTTTTTGGGAGCTGACCGCAAAAGCGCAGGATTGCTTCAGGCCCTCTTCTGGTTCTGGGGGGCAGGCTGAGCTTGTGCTTAATTCTTCTTCCTGATGGGAAAATAGAGTGACCTGTGCCTGTCCCAACACCTAGAGCTAGTCTCTCATTGGTTCCCCCTCTTCCCGTTCATCCTCAGGACAAATTGCAACCTGTACGGAACAGGAGGTTAAAGGTGCTGATTCTCCAAGGAGGGAGATGACTAGTAAATCGGCTGGAATGGCGAACCCGAGCAAAGGAGATGAGAAATGAGGTGCGTTTTAGAAACCTTTCCTGATCACACGGTGTACCATCTTCTGGGTTTCTCATGCCTGTTTTCGACGTAGGAAGATGCCCTTGAACCTGGAGATTTGGGACCCATGGGATGGGTACCATGCAGTATTACTTGAAAGGGTCTGCGTTGGCTCACCCAACCTCACCGAACCTCTCAGCCCCAAGAGTGTCCACCCTTATGTCTCAATCAGCTGTGGGTCTAGATATGGTCAATCCAGGTTGCATCACAGCCCCTGAACGAATTTTGTAAGAATTTCTCTCTCTTTCACTGTCTTTGTTTCACGGGTTTTGAAAAGTAATTTATTTTTATAATGGGGTTTAGCTGCTTTTCATGGCTGTGTTTATGCCGCTTTACACCCCCTTGACTCACTTACAGAGAGATATCAATACATAGGTTTGAAGATTCTTACTAGTCAGATATATTCTTGTGCGGTGAATAGGGGGTGTTGAGTCCAGTTCACTGAAAAAGGAATAGGTCTTGTCTCTTACATATTCGGTTTATGGAACGGTATCGGAGCTAATTTGAAACCCTTGTTTTATGCATCACCCCACCTCACCTTGCCCGTTCAGCAGCCATAGTGTTTTCTAAACGTGTGACTCTGTTCTGTTTTGTAATTCAGTTCAAGTGTAGCGGTTTTTACATTCCCTCTAGAAGTGATATCTTAGGATAAGTGTCTTTTTCTGTGTGACTTATTTCACTTAGAATCGTCGTACCTATATCCATTCATCGTGCTGCTGCTAGCATTATGATGTTGATTTCATGGCTGAGTGATATTCCATTGTACATGAGGACCACAACTTCTTTATCCATTTTTCTCTTTCCTAGGATATTTAAAGTGTAATGAAGTGGGGGTTCTTGTCAACAGAGCAGCCCTAAACTTTGGGGTGCCTGTGTCTTGCTGATTTTTAGTTTTCCCAATTTATACGCCCATGAGTGGAAGTGCCCTATGCTCTCCAAGCTGTGTTTTTTAGATGTTTCAGAACACACCGTACACTTCTCCAGAGTGGCTGTTGGCAATTTACATCCCACCCATCAGCGTAGCAAGGCTCCCATTTCTCCATGGCCGGTCCTGCATTTCTGGTTTGGACACTTTTTTCCGCATGGCCCTTTTGCCCGCTGGGAAGCGAGACTTCTTTGGAGCGCTGATTGGCCTTTCCAGGTTGCTTGGTTGGCCAAAAAGGGCGTATGCGTTTTTTCCTGAAGATATTCAGGAAAAAACGCATACGCCCTTTTTGGCCAAGGGCATCATTGTCCACGTTTTGCCGCTTTTCATGTGCTTTCAAGGCGATTCGAATCTACCTCCTGAAATCTGTTTCCTGCAATTCTGCCTTGCTTTCAAAGCCTCTTCGTTGCCTTCCCTTAATATATTTGTGGACGAGAGGTATCATTTAAAACTCTGCAGGTTTGTGAATTGCAGTGCCCCTGAGCTCCATTTTTCAACTCGCTTTTTTGGGAGCTGACCGCAAAAGCGCAGGATTGCTTCAGGCCCTCTTCTGGTTCTGGGGGGCAGGCTGAGCTTGTGCTTAATTCTTCTTCCTGATGGGAAAATAGAGTGACCTGTGCCTGTCCCAACACCTAGAGCTAGTCTCTCATTGGTTCCCCCTCTTCCCGTTCATCCTCAGGACAAATTGCAACCTGTACGGAACAGGAGGTTAAAGGTGCTGATTCTCCAAGGAGGGAGATGGCTAGTAAATCGGCTGGAAAGGCGAACCCGAGCAAAGGAGATGAGAAATGAGGTGCGTTTTAGAAACCTTTCCCGATCACACGGTGTACCATCTTCTGGGTTTCTCATGCCTGTTTTCGATGTAGGAAGATGCCCTTGAACCTGGAGATTTGGGACCCATGGGATGGGTACCATGCAGTATTACTTGAAAGGGTCTGCGTTGGCTCACCCAACCTCACCGAACCTCTCAGCCGCAAGAGTGTCCACCCTTATGTCTCAATCAGCTGTGGGTCTAGATATGGTCAATCCAGGTTGCATCACAGCCCCTGAACGAATTTTGTAAGAATTTCTCTCTCTTTCACTGTCTTTGTTTCACGGGTTTTGAAAAGTAATTTATTTTTATAATGGGGTTTAGCTGCTTTTCACGGCTGTGTTTATGCCGCTTTACACCCCCTTGACTCACTTACAGAGAGATATCAATACATAGGTTTGAAGATTCTTCCTAGTCAGATATATTCTTGTGCGGTGAATAGGGGGTGTTGAGTCCAGTTCACTGAAAAAGGAATAGGTCTTGTCTCTTACATATTGGGTTTATGGAACGGTATCTGAGCTAATTTGAAACCCTTGTTTTATGCATCACCACACCTCACCTTGCCCGTTCAGCAGCCATAGTGTGTTTTCTAAACGTGTGACTCTGTTCTGTTTTGTAATTCAGTTCAAGTGTAGCGGTTTTTACATTCCCTCTATAAGTGATATCTTATGATAAGTGTCTTTTTCTGTGTGACTTATTTCACTTAGATTCGTCGTACCTAAATCCACTCATCGTGCTGCTACTAGCCTTATGACGTTGATTTCATGGCTGAGTGATATTCCATTGTACATGAGGACCCCAACTTCTTTATCCATTTTTCTCTTTCCTAGGATATTTAAGGTGTAATGAAGTGGGGGTTCTTGTCAACAGAGCAGCCCTAAACTTTGGGGTGCCTGTGTCTTGCTGATTTTTAGTTTTCCCAATTTATACGCCCATGAGTGGAAGTGCCCTATGCTCTCCAAGCTGTGTTTTTTAGATGTTTCAGAACACACCGTACACTTCTCCAGAGTGGCTGTTGGCAATTTACATCCCACCCATCAGCGTAGCAAGGCTCCCATTTCTCCATGGCCGGTCCTGCATTTCTGGTTTGGACACTTTTTTCCGCATGGCCCTTTTGCCCGCTGGGGAGCGAGCCTTCTTTGGAGCGCTGATTGGCCTTTCCAGGTTGCTTGGTTGGCCAAAAAGGGCGTATGCGTTTTTTCCTGAATATATTCAGGAAAAAACGCATACGCCCTTTTTGGCCAAGGGCATCATTGTCCACGTTTTGCCGCTTTTCATGTGCTTTCAAGGCGATTCGAATCTACCTCCTGAAATCTGTTTCCTGCAATTCTGCCTTGCTTTCAAAGCCTCTTCGTTGCCTTCCCTTAATATATTTGTGGACGAGAGGTATCATTTAAAACTCTGCAGGTTTGTGAATTGCAGTGCCCCTGAGCTCCATTTTTCAACTCGCTTTTTTGGGAGCTGGCTGCAAAAGCGCAGGATTGCTTCAGGCCCTCTTCTGGTTCTGGGGGGCAGGCTGAGCTTGTGCTTAATTCTTCTTCCTGATGGGAAAATAGAGTGACCTGTGCCTGTCCCAACACCTAGAGCTAGTCTCTCATTGGTTCCCCCTCTTCCCGTTCATCCTCAGGACAAATTGCAACCTGTACGGAACAGGAGGTTAAAGGTGCTGATTCTCCAAGGAGGGAGATGGCTAGTAAATCGGCTGGAAAGGCGAACCCGAGCAAAGGAGATGAGAAATGAGGTGCGTTTTAGAAACCTTTCCCGATCACACGGTGTACCATCTTCTGGGTTTCTCATGCCTGTTTTCGATGTAGGAAGATGCCCTTGAACCTGGAGATTTGGGACCCATGGGATGGGTACCATGCAGTATTACTTGAAAGGGTCTGCGTTGGCTCACCCAACCTCACCGAACCTCTCAGCCGCAAGAGTGTCCACCCTTATGTCTCAATCAGCTGTGTGTCTAGATATGGTCAATCCAGTTTGCATCACAGCCCCTGAACGAATTTTGTAAGAATTTCTCTCTCTTTCACTGTCTTTGTTTCACGGGTTTTGAAAAGTAATTTATTTTTATAATGGGGTTTAGCTGCTTTTCACGGCTGTGTTTATGCCGCTTTACACCCCCTTGACTCACTTACACAGAGATATCAATACATAGGTTTGAAGATTCTTCCTAGTCAGATATATTCTTCTGCGGTGAATAGGTGGTGTTGAGTCCAGTTCACTGAAAAAGGAATAGGTCTTGTCTCTTACATATTGGGTTTATGGAACGGTATCGGAGCTAATTTGAAACCCTTGTTTTATGCATCACCCCACCTCACCTTTCCCGTTCAGCAGCCATAGTGTGTTTCCTAAACGTGTGACTCTGTTCTGTTTTGTAATTCAGTTCAAGTGTAGCGGTTTTTACATTCCCTCTCGAAGTGATATCTTATGATAAGTGTCTTTTTCTGTGTGACTTATTTCACTTAGAATCGTCGTAACTAAATCCACTCATCGTGCTGCTGCTAGCCTTATGACGTTGATTTCATGGCTGAGTGATATTCCATTGTACAGGAGGACCACAACTTCTTTATCCATTTTTCTCTTTCCTAGGATATTTAAGGTGTAATGAAGTGGGGGTTCTTGTCAACAGAGCAGCCCTAAACTTTGGGGTGTCTGTGTCTTGCTGATTTTTAGTTTTCCCAATTTATACGCCCATGAGTGGAAGTGCCCTATGCTCTCCAAGCTGTGTTTTTTAGATGTTTCAGAACACACCGTACACTTCTCCAGAGTGGCTGTTGGCAATTTACATCCCACCCATCAGCGTAGCAAGGCTCCCATTTCTCCATGGCCGGTCCTGCATTTCTGGTTTGGACACTTTTTTCCGCATGGCCCTTTTGCCCGCTGGGAAGCTAGACTTCTTTGGAGCGCTGATTGGCCTTTCCAGGTTGCTTGGTTGGCCAAAAAGGGCGTATGCGTTTTTTCCTGAATATATTCAGGAAAAAACGCATACGCCCTTTTTGGCCAAGGGCATCATTGTCCACGTTTTGCCACTTTTCATGTGCTTTCAAGGCAATTCGTATCTACCTCCTGAAATCTGTTTCCTGCAATTCTGCCTTGCTTTCAAAGCCTCTTCGTAGCCTTCCCTTAATATATTTGTGGACGAGAGGTATCATTTAAAACTCTGCAGGTTTGTGAATTGCAGTGCCCCTGAGCTCCATTTTTCAACTCGCTTTTTTGGGAGCTGGCCGCAAAAGCGCAGGATTGCTTCAGGCCCTCTTCTGGTTCTGGGGGGCAGGCTGAGCTTGTGCTTAATTCTTCTTCCTGATGGGAAAATAGAGTGACCTGTGCCTGTCCCAACACCTAGAGCTAGTCTCTCATTGGTTCCCCCTCTTCCCGTTCATCCTCAGGACAAATTGCAACCTGTACGGAACAGGAGGTTAAAGGTGCTGATTCTCCAAGGAGGGAGATGGCTAGTAAATCGGCTGGAATGGCGAACCCGAGCAAAGGAGATGAGAAATGAGGTGCGTTTTAGAAACCTTTCCCTATCACATGGTGTACCATCTTCTGGGTTTCTCATGCCTGTTTTCGACGTAGGAAGATGCCCTTGAACCTGGAGATTTGGGACCCATGGGATGGGTACCATCCAGTATTACTTGAAAGGGTCTGCGTTGGCTCACCCAACCTCACCGAACCTCTCAGCCCCAAGAGTGTCCACCCTTATGTCTCAATCAGCTGTGGGTCTAGATATGGTCAATCCAGGTTGCATCACAGCCCCTGAACGAATTTTGTAAGAATTTCTCTCTCTTTCACTGTCTTTGTTTCACGGGTTTTGAAAAGTAATTTATTTTTATAATGGGGTTTAGCTGCTTTTCACGGCTGTGTTTATGCCGCTTTACACCCCCTTGACTCACTTACAGAGAGATATCAATACATAGGTTTGAAGATTCTTACTAGTCAGATATATTCTTGTGCGGTGAATAGGGGGTGTTGAGTCCAGTTCACTGAAAAAGGAATAGGTCTTTTCTCTTACATATTGGGTTTATGGAACGGTATCTGAGCTAATTTGAAACCCTTGTTTTATGCATCACCCCACCTCACCTTGCCCGTTCAGCAGCCATAGTGTGTTTCCTAAACGTGTGACTCTGTTCTGTTTTGCAATTCAGTTCAAGTGTAGCGGTTTTTACATTCCCTCTAGAAGTGATATCTTATGATAAGTGTCTTTTTCTGTGTGACTTATTTCACTTAGAATCGTCGTACCTAAATCCACTCATCGTGCTGCTACTAGCCTTATGACGTTGATTTCATGGCTGAGTGATATTCCATTGTACATGAGGACCCCAACTTCTTTATCCATTTTTCTCTTTCCTAGGATATTTAAGGTGTAATGAAGTGGGGGTTCTTGTCAACAGAGCAGCCCTAAACTTTGGGGTGCCTGTGTCTTGCTGATTTTTAGTTTTCCCAATTTATACGCCCATGAGTGGAAGTGCCCTATGCTCTCCAAGCTGTGTTTTTTAGATGTTTCAGAACACACCGTACACTTCTCCAGAGTGGCTGTTGGCAAGTTACATCCCACCCATCAGCGTAGCAAGGCTCCCATTTCTCCATGGCCGGTCCTGCATTTCTGGTTTGGACACTTTTTTCCGCATGGCCCTTTTGCCCGCTGGGAAGCGAGACTTCTTTGGAGCGCTGATTGGCCTTTCCAGGTTGCTTGGTTGGCCAAAAAGGGCGTATGCGTTTTTTCCTGAATATATTCAGGAAAAAACGCATACGCCCTTTTTGGCCAAGGGCATCATTGTCCACGTTTTGCCGCTTTTCATGTGCTTTCAAGGCGATTCGAATCTACCTCCTGAAATCTGTTTCCTGCAATTCTGCCTTGCTTTCAAAGCCTCTTCGTAGCCTTCCCTTAATATATTTGTGGACGAGAGGTATCATTTAAAACTCTGCAGGTTTGTGAATTGCAGTGCCCCTGAGCTCCATTTTTCAACTCGCTTTTTTGGGAGCTGGCCGCAAAAGCGCAGGATTGCTTCAGGCCCTCTTCTGGTTCTGGGGGGAAGGCTGAGCTTGTGCTTAATTCTTCTTCCTGATGGGAAAATAGAGTGACCTGTGCCTGTCCCAACACCTAGAGCTAGTCTCTCATTGGTTCCCCCTCTTCCCGTTCATCCTCAGGACAAATTGCAACCTGTACGGAACAGGAGGTTAAAGGTGCTGATTCTCCAAGGAGGGAGATGGCTAGTAAATCGGCTGGAATGGCGAACCCGAGCAAAGGAGATGAGAAATGAGGTGCGTTTTAGAAACCTTTCCCGATCACACGGTGTACCATCTTCTGGGGTTCTCATGCCTGTTTTCGACGTAGGAAGATGCCCTTGAACCTGGAGATTTGGGACCCATGGGATGGGTACCATGCAGTATTACTTGAAAGGGTCTGCGTTGGCTCACCCAACCTCACCGAACCTCTCAGCCCCAAGAGTGTCCACCCTTATGTCTCAATCAGCTGTGGGTCTAGATATGGTCAATCCAGGTTGCATCACAGCCCCTGAACGAATTTTGTAAGAATTTCTCTCTCTTTCACTGTCTTTGTTTCACGGGTTTTGAAAAGTAATTTATTTTTATAATGGGGTTTAGCTGCTTTTCACGGCTGTGTTTATGCCGCTTTACACCCCCTTGACTCACTTACAGAGAGATATCAATACATAGGTTTGAAGATTCTTACTAGTCAGATATATT
Source organism: Balaenoptera acutorostrata (assembly GCF_949987535.1). NCBI lineage: Eukaryota > Metazoa > Chordata > Mammalia > Artiodactyla > Balaenopteridae > Balaenoptera > Balaenoptera acutorostrata. The sequence goes on along the minus strand of NW_026646820.1, from coordinate 362,104 downwards.
CTTGTGCGGTGAATAGGGGGTGTTGAGTCCAGTTCACTGAAAAAGGAATAGGTCTTTTCTCTTACATATTGGGTTTATGGAACGGTATCTGAGCTAATTTGAAACCCTTGTTTTATGCATCACCCCACCTCACCTTTCCCGTTCAGCAGCCATAGTGTGTTTCCTAAACGTGTGACTCTGTTCTGTTTTGTAATTCAGTTCAAGTGTAGCGGTTTTTACATTCCCTCTCGAAGTGATATCTTATGATAAGTGTCTTTTTCTGTGTGACTTATTTCACTTAGAATCGTCGTAACTAAATCCACTCATCGTGCTGCTGCTAGCCTTATGACGTTGATTTCATGGCTGAGTGATATTCCATTGTACAGGAGGACCACAACTTCTTTATCCATTTTTCTCTTTCCTAGGATATTTAAGGTGTAATGAAGTGGGGGTTCTTGTCAACAGAGCAGCCCTAAACTTTGGGGTGTCTGTGTCTTGCTGATTTTTAGTTTTCCCAATTTATACGCCCATGAGTGGAAGTGCCCTATGCTCTCCAAGCTGTGTTTTTTAGATGTTTCAGAACACACCGTACACTTCTCCAGAGTGGCTGTTGGCAATTTACATCCCACCCATCAGCGTAGCAAGGCTCCCATTTCTCCATGGCCGGTCCTGCATTTCTGGTTTGGACACTTTTTTCCGCATGGCCCTTTTGCCCGCTGGGAAGCTAGACTTCTTTGGAGCGCTGATTGGCCTTTCCAGGTTGCTTGGTTGGCCAAAAAGGGCGTATGCGTTTTTTCCTGAATATATTCAGGAAAAAACGCATACGCCCTTTTTGGCCAAGGGCATCATTGTCCACGTTTTGCCACTTTTCATGTGCTTTCAAGGCAATTCGTATCTACCTCCTGAAATCTGTTTCCTGCAATTCTGCCTTGCTTTCAAAGCCTCTTCGTAGCCTTCCCTTAATATATTTGTGGACGAGAGGTATCATTTAAAACTCTGCAGGTTTGTGAATTGCAGTGCCCCTGAGCTCCATTTTTCAACTCGCTTTTTTGGGAGCTGGCCGCAAAAGCGCAGGATTGCTTCAGGCCCTCTTCTGGTTCTGGGGGGCAGGCTGAGCTTGTGCTTAATTCTTCTTCCTGATGGGAAAATAGAGTGACCTGTGCCTGTCCCAACACCTAGAGCTAGTCTCTCATTGGTTCCCCCTCTTCCCGTTCATCCTCAGGACAAATTGCAACCTGTACGGAACAGGAGGTTAAAGGTGCTGATTCTCCAAGGAGGGAGATGGCTAGTAAATCGGCTGGAATGGCGAACCCGAGCAAAGGAGATGAGAAATGAGGTGCGTTTTAGAAACCTTTCCCGATCACACGGTGTACCATCTTCTGGGGTTCTCATGCCTGTTTTCGACGTAGGAAGATGCCCTTGAACCTGGAGATTTGGGACCCATGGGATGGGTACCATGCAGTATTACTTGAAAGGGTCTGCGTTGGCTCACCCAACCTCACCGAACCTCTCAGCCCCAAGAGTGTCCACCCTTATGTCTCAATCAGCTGTGGGTCTAGATATGGTCAATCCAGGTTGCATCACAGCCCCTGAACGAATTTTGTAAGAATTTCTCTCTCTTTCACTGTCTTTGTTTCACGGGTTTTGAAAAGTAATTTATTTTTATAATGGGGTTTAGCTGCTTTTCACGGCTGTGTTTATGCCGCTTTACACCCCCTTGACTCACTTACAGAGAGATATCAATACATAGGTTTGAAGATTCTTACTAGTCAGATATATTCTTGTGCGGTGAATAGGGGGTGTTGAGTCCAGTTCACTGAAAAAGGAATAGGTCTTTTCTCTTACATATTGGGTTTATGGAACGGTATCTGAGCTAATTTGAAACCCTTGTTTTATGCATCACCCCACCTCACCTTTCCCGTTCAGCAGCCATAGTGTGTTTCCTAAACGTGTGACTCTGTTCTGTTTTGTAATTCAGTTCAAGTGTAGCGGTTTTTACATTCCCTCTCGAAGTGATATCTTATGATAAGTGTCTTTTTCTGTGTGACTTATTTCACTTAGAATCGTCGTAACTAAATCCACTCATCGTGCTGCTGCTAGCCTTATGACGTTGATTTCATGGCTGAGTGATATTCCATTGTACAGGAGGACCACAACTTCTTTATCCATTTTTCTCTTTCCTAGGATATTTAAGGTGTAATGAAGTGGGGGTTCTTGTCAACAGAGCAGCCCTAAACTTTGGGGTGTCTGTGTCTTGCTGATTTTTAGTTTTCCCAATTTATACGCCCATGAGTGGAAGTGCCCTATGCTCTCCAAGCTGTGTTTTTTAGATGTTTCAGAACACACCGTACACTTCTCCAGAGTGGCTGTTGGCAATTTACATCCCACCCATCAGCGTAGCAAGGCTCCCATTTCTCCATGGCCGGTCCTGCATTTCTGGTTTGGACACTTTTTTCCGCATGGCCCTTTTGCCCGCTGGGAAGCTAGACTTCTTTGGAGCGCTGATTGGCCTTTCCAGGTTGCTTGGTTGGCCAAAAAGGGCGTATGCGTTTTTTCCTGAATATATTCAGGAAAAAACGCATACGCCCTTTTTGGCCAAGGGCATCATTGTCCACGTTTTGCCACTTTTCATGTGCTTTCAAGGCAATTCGTATCTACCTCCTGAAATCTGTTTCCTGCAATTCTGCCTTGCTTTCAAAGCCTCTTCGTAGCCTTCCCTTAATATATTTGTGGACGAGAGGTATCATTTAAAACTCTGCAGGTTTGTGAATTGCAGTGCCCCTGAGCTCCATTTTTCAACTCGCTTTTTTGGGAGCTGGCCGCAAAAGCGCAGGATTGCTTCAGGCCCTCTTCTGGTTCTGGGGGGCAGGCTGAGCTTGTGCTTAATTCTTCTTCCTGATGGGAAAATAGAGTGACCTGTGCCTGTCCCAACACCTAGAGCTAGTCTCTCATTGGTTCCCCCTCTTCCCGTTCATCCTCAGGACAAATTGCAACCTGTACGGAACAGGAGGTTAAAGGTGCTGATTCTCCAAGGAGGGAGATGGCTAGTAAATCGGCTGGAATGGCGAACCCGAGCAAAGGAGATGAGAAATGAGGTGCGTTTTAGAAACCTTTCCCTATCACATGGTGTACCATCTTCTGGGTTTCTCATGCCTGTTTTCGACGTAGGAAGATGCCCTTGAACCTGGAGATTTGGGACCCATGGGATGGGTACCATCCAGTATTACTTGAAAGGGTCTGCGTTGGCTCACCCAACCTCACCGAACCTCTCAGCCCCAAGAGTGTCCACCCTTATGTCTCAATCAGCTGTGGGTCTAGATATGGTCAATCCAGGTTGCATCACAGCCCCTGAACGAATTTTGTAAGAATTTCTCTCTCTTTCACTGTCTTTGTTTCACGGGTTTTGAAAAGTAATTTATTTTTATAATGGGGTTTAGCTGCTTTTCACGGCTGTGTTTATGCCGCTTTACACCCCCTTGACTCACTTACAGAGAGATATCAATACATAGGTTTGAAGATTCTTACTAGTCAGATATATTCTTGTGCGGTGAATAGGGGGTGTTGAGTCCAGTTCACTGAAAAAGGAATAGGTCTTTTCTCTTACATATTGGGTTTATGGAACGGTATCTGAGCTAATTTGAAACCCTTGTTTTATGCATCACCCCACCTCACCTTGCCCGTTCAGCAGCCATAGTGTGTTTCCTAAACGTGTGACTCTGTTCTGTTTTGCAATTCAGTTCAAGTGTAGCGGTTTTTACATTCCCTCTAGAAGTGATATCTTATGATAAGTGTCTTTTTCTGTGTGACTTATTTCACTTAGAATCGTCGTACCTAAATCCACTCATCGTGCTGCTACTAGCCTTATGACGTTGATTTCATGGCTGAGTGATATTCCATTGTACATGAGGACCCCAACTTCTTTATCCATTTTTCTCTTTCCTAGGATATTTAAGGTGTAATGAAGTGGGGGTTCTTGTCAACAGAGCAGCCCTAAACTTTGGGGTGCCTGTGTCTTGCTGATTTTTAGTTTTCCCAATTTATACGCCCATGAGTGGAAGTGCCCTATGCTCTCCAAGCTGTGTTTTTTAGATGTTTCAGAACACACCGTACACTTCTCCAGAGTGGCTGTTGGCAAGTTACATCCCACCCATCAGCGTAGCAAGGCTCCCATTTCTCCATGGCCGGTCCTGCATTTCTGGTTTGGACACTTTTTTCCGCATGGCCCTTTTGCCCGCTGGGAAGCGAGACTTCTTTGGAGCGCTGATTGGCCTTTCCAGGTTGCTTGGTTGGCCAAAAAGGGCGTATGCGTTTTTTCCTGAATATATTCAGGAAAAAACGCATACGCCCTTTTTGGCCAAGGGCATCATTGTCCACGTTTTGCCGCTTTTCATGTGCTTTCAAGGCGATTCGAATCTACCTCCTGAAATCTGTTTCCTGCAATTCTGCCTTGCTTTCAAAGCCTCTTCGTAGCCTTCCCTTAATATATTTGTGGACGAGAGGTATCATTTAAAACTCTGCAGGTTTGTGAATTGCAGTGCCCCTGAGCTCCATTTTTCAACTCGCTTTTTTGGGAGCTGGCCGCAAAAGCGCAGGATTGCTTCAGGCCCTCTTCTGGTTCTGGGGGGAAGGCTGAGCTTGTGCTTAATTCTTCTTCCTGATGGGAAAATAGAGTGACCTGTGCCTGTCCCAACACCTAGAGCTAGTCTCTCATTGGTTCCCCCTCTTCCCGTTCATCCTCAGGACAAATTGCAACCTGTACGGAACAGGAGGTTAAAGGTGCTGATTCTCCAAGGAGGGAGATGGCTAGTAAATCGGCTGGAATGGCGAACCCGAGCAAAGGAGATGAGAAATGAGGTGCGTTTTAGAAACCTTTCCCGATCACACGGTGTACCATCTTCTGGGGTTCTCATGCCTGTTTTCGACGTAGGAAGATGCCCTTGAACCTGGAGATTTGGGACCCATGGGATGGGTACCATGCAGTATTACTTGAAAGGGTCTGCGTTGGCTCACCCAACCTCACCGAACCTCTCAGCCCCAAGAGTGTCCACCCTTATGTCTCAATCAGCTGTGGGTCTAGATATGGTCAATCCAGGTTGCATCACAGCCCCTGAACGTATTTTGTAAGAATTTCTCTATCTTTCACTATCTTTCTTTCACGGGTTTTGAAAAGTAATTTATTTTTATAATGGGGTTTAGCTGCTTTTCACGGCTGTGTTTATGCCGCTTTACACCCCCTTGACTCACTTACAGAGAGATATCAATACATAGGTTTGAAGATTCTTACTAGTCAGATATATTCTTGTGCGGTGAATAGGGGGTGTTGAGTCCAGTTCACTGAAAAAGGAATAGGTCTTGTCTCTTACATATTGGGTTTATGGAACGGTATCTGAGCTAATTTGAAACCCTTGTTTTATGCATCACCACACCTCACCTTGCCCGTTCAGCAGCCATAGTGTGTTTTCTAAACGTGTGACTCTGTTCTGTTTTGTAATTCAGTTCAAGTGTAGCGGTTTTTACATTCCCTCTATAAGTGATATCTTATGATAAGTGTCTTTTTCTGTGTGACTTATTTCACTTAGATTCGTCGTACCTAAATCCACTCATCGTGCTGCTACTAGCCTTATGACGTTGATTTCATGGCTGAGTGATATTCCATTGTACATGAGGACCCCAACTTCTTTATCCATTTTTCTCTTTCCTAGGATATTTAAGGTGTAATGAAGTGGGGGTTCTTGTCAACAGAGCAGCCCTAAACTTTGGGGTGCCTGTGTCTTGCTGATTTTTAGTTTTCCCAATTTATACGCCCATGAGTGGAAGTGCCCTATGCTCTCCAAGCTGTGTTTTTTAGATGTTTCAGAACACACCGTACACTTCTCCAGAGTGGCTGTTGGCAATTTACATCCCACCCATCAGCGTAGCAAGGCTCCCATTTCTCCATGGCCGGTCCTGCATTTCTGGTTTGGACACTTTTTTCCGCATGGCCCTTTTGCCCGCTGGGGAGCGAGACTTCTTTGGAGCGCTGATTGGCCTTTCCAGGTTGCTTGGTTGGCCAAAAAGGGCGTATGCGTTTTTTCCTGAATATATTCAGGAAAAAACGCATACGCCCTTTTTGGCCAAGGGCATCATTGTCCACGTTTTGCCGCTTTTCATGTGCTTTCAAGGCGATTCGAATCTACCTCCTGAAATCTGTTTCCTGCAATTCTGCCTTGCTTTCAAAGCCTCTTCGTTGCCTTCCCTTAATATATTTGTGGACGAGAGGTATCATTTAAAACTCTGCAGGTTTGTGAATTGCAGTGCCCCTGAACTCCATTTTTCAACTCGCTTTTTTGGGAGCTGGCTGCAAAAGCGCAGGATTGCTTCAGGCCCTCTTCTGGTTCTGGGGGGCAGGCTGAGCTTGTGCTTAATTCTTCTTCCTGATGGGAAAATAGAGTGACCTGTGCCTGTCCCAACACCTAGAGCTAGTCTCTCATTGGTTCCCCCTCTTCCCGTTCATCCTCAGGACAAATTGCAACCTGTACGGAACAGGAGGTTAAAGGTGCTGATTCTCCAAGGAGGGAGATGGCTAGTAAATCGGCTGGAAAGGCGAACCCGAGCAAAGGAGATGAGAAATGAGGTGCGTTTTAGAAACCTTTCCCGATCACACGGTGTACCATCTTCTGGGTTTCTCATGCCTGTTTTCGATGTAGGAAGATGCCCTTGAACCTGGAGATTTGGGACCCATGGGATGGGTACCATGCAGTATTACTTGAAAGGGTCTGCGTTGGCTCACCCAACCTCACCGAACCTCTCAGCCGCAAGAGTGTCCACCCTTATGTCTCAATCAGCTGTGTGTCTAGATATGGTCAATCCAGTTTGCATCACAGCCCCTGAACGAATTTTGTAAGAATTTCTCTCTCTTTCACTGTCTTTGTTTCACGGGTTTTGAAAAGTAATTTATTTTTATAATGGGGTTTAGCTGCTTTTCACGGCTGTGTTTATGCCGCTTTACACCCCCTTGACTCACTTACAGAGAGATATCAATACATAGGTTTGAAGATTCTTCCTAGTCAGATATATTCTTGTGCGGTGAATAGGTGGTGTTGAGTCCAGTTCACTGAAAAAGGAATAGGTCTTGTCTCTTACATATTGGGTTTATGGAACGGTATCGGAGCTAATTTGAAACCCTTGTTTTATGCATCACCCCACCTCACCTTGCCCGTTCAGCGGCCATAGTGTGTTTCCTAAACGAGTGACTCTGTTCTGTTTTGTAATTCAGTTCAAGTGTAGCGGTTTTTACATTCCCTCTCGAAGTGATATCTTATGATAAGTGTCTTTTTCTGTGTGACTTATTTCACTTAGAATCGTCGTACCTAAATCCACTCATCGTGCTGCTGCTAGCCTTATGACGTTGATTTCATGGCTGAGTGATATTCCATTGTACAGGAGGACCACAACTTCTTTATCCATTTTTCTCTTTCCTAGGATATTTAAGGTGTAATGAAGTGGGGGTTCTTGTCAACAGAGCAGCCCTAAACTTTGGGGTGCCTGTGTCTTGCTGATTTTTAGTTTTCCCAATTTATACGCCCATGAGTGGAAGTGCCCTATGCTCTCCAAGCTGTGTTTTTTAGATGTTTCAGAACACACCGTACACTTCTCCAGAGTGGCTGTTGGCAATTTACATCCCACCCATCAGCGTAGAAAGGCTCCCATTTCTCCATGGCCGGTCCTGCATTTCTGGTTTGGACACTTTTTTCCGCATGGCCCTTTTGCCCGCTGGGAAGCGAGACTTCTTTGGAGCGCTGATTGGCCTTTCCAGGTTGCTTGGTTGGCCAAAAAGGGCGTATGCGTTTTTTCCTGAATATATTCAGGAAAAAACGCATACGCCCTTTTTGGCCAAGGGCATCATTGTCCACGTTTTGCCACTTTTCATGTGCTTTCAAGGCAATTCGAATCTACCTCCTGAAATCTGTTTCCTGCAATTCTGCCTTGCTTTCAAAGCCTCTTCGTAGCCTTCCCTTAATATATTTGTGGACGAGAGGTATCATTTAAAACTCTGCAGGTTTGTGAATTGCAGTGCCCCTGAGCTCCATTTTTCAACTCGCTTTTTTGGGAGCTGGCCGCAAAAGCGCAGGATTGCTTCAGGCCCTCTTCTGGTTCTGGGGGGCAGGCTGAGCTTGTGCTTAATTCTTCTTCCTGATGGGAAAATAGAGTGACCTGTGCCTGTCCCAACACCTAGAGCTAGTCTCTCATTGGTTCCCCCTCTTCCCGTTCATCCTCAGGACAAATTGCAACCTGTACGGAACAGGAGGTTAAAGGTGCTGATTCTCCAAGGAGGGAGATGGCTAGTAAATCGGCTGGAATGGCGAACCCGAGCAAAGGAGATGAGAAATGAGGTGCGTTTTAGAAACCTTTCCCGATCACATGGTGTACCATCTTCTGGGGTTCTCATGCCTGTTTTCGACGTAGGAAGATGCCCTTGAACCTGGAGATTTGGGACCCATGGGATGGGTACCATCCAGTATTACTTGAAAGGGTCTGCGTTGGCTCACCCAACCTCACCGAACCTCTCAGCCCCAAGAGTGTCCACCCTTATGTCTCAATCAGCTGTGGGTCTAGATATGGTCAATCCAGGTTGCATCACAGCCCCTGAACGAATTTTGTAAGAATTTCTCTCTCTTTCACTGTCTTTGTTTCACGGGTTTTGAAAAGTAATTTATTTTTATAATGGGGTTTAGCTGCTTTTCACGGCTGTGTTTATGCCGCTTTACACCCCCTTGACTCACTTACAGAGAGATATCAATACATAGGTTTGAAGATTCTTACTAGTCAGATATATTCTTGTGCGGTGAATAGGGGGTGTTGAGTCCAGTTCACTGAAAAAGGAATAGGTCTTGTCTCTTACATATTGGGTTTATGGAACGGTATCTGAGCTAATTTGAAACCCTTGTTTTATGCATCACCCCACCTCACCTTGCCCGTTCAGCAGCCATAGTGTGTTTTCTAAACGTGTGACTCTGTTCTGTTTTGTAATTCAGTTCAAGTGTAGCGGTTTTTACATTCCCTCTAGAAGTGATATCTTATGATAAGTGTCTTTTTCTGTGTGACTTATTTCACTTAGAATCGTCGTACCTAAATCCACTCATCGTGCTGCTACTAGCCTTATGACGTTGATTTCATGGCTGAGTGATATTCCATTGTACATGAGGACCCCAACTTCTTTATCCATTTTTCTCTTTCCTAGGATATTTAAGGTGTAATGAAGTGGGGGTTCTTGTCAACAGAGCAGCCCTAAACTTTGGGGTGCCTGTGTCTTGCTGATTTTTAGTTTTCCCAATTTATACGCCCATGAGTGGAAGTGCCCTATGCTCTCCAAGCTGTGTTTTTTAGATGTTTCAGAACACACCGTACACTTCTCCAGAGTGGCTGTTGGCAATTTACATCCCACCCATCAGCGTAGCAAGGCTCCCATTTCTCCATGGCCGGTCCTGCATTTCTGGTTTGGACACTTTTTTCCGCATGGCCCTTTTGCCCGCTGGGAAGCGAGACTTCTTTGGAGCGCTGATTGGCTTTTCCAGGTTGCTTGGTTGGCCAAAAAGGGCGTATGCGTTTTTTCCTGAATATATTCAGGAAAAAACGCATACGCCCTTTTTGGCCAAGGGCATCATGGTCCACGTTTTGCCGCTTTTCATGTGCTTTCAAGGCGATTCGAATCTACCTCCTGAAATCTGTTTCCTGCAATTCTGCCTTGCTTTCAAAGCCTCTTCGTAGCCTTCCCTTAATATATTTGTGGACGAGAGGTATCATTTAAAACTCTGCAGGTTTGTGAATTGCAGTGCCCCTGAGCTCCATTTTTCAACTCGCTTTTTTGGGAGCTGGCCGCAAAAGCGCAGGATTGCTTCAGGCCCTCTTCTGGTTCTGGGGGGCAGGCTGAGCTTGTGCTTAATTCTTCTTCCTGATGGGAAAATAGAGTGACCTGTGCCTGTCCCAACACCTAGAGCTAGTCTCTCATTGGTTCCCCCTCTTCCCCTTCATCCTCAGGACAAATTGCAACCTGTACGGAACAGGAGGTTAAAGGTGCTGATTCTCCAAGGAGGGAGATGGCTAGTAAATCGGCTGGAAAGGCGAACCCGAGCAAAGGAGATGAGAAATGAGGTGCGTTTTAGAAACCTTTCCCGATCACACGGTGTACCATCTTCTGGGTTTCTCATGCCTGTTTTCGATGTAGGAAGATGCCCTTGAAACTGGAGATTTGGGACCCATGGGATGGGTACCATGCAGTATTACTTGAAAGGGTCTGCGTTGGCTCACCCAACCTCACCGAACCTCTCAGCCGCAAGAGTGTCCACCCTTATGTCTCAATCAGCTGTGTGTCTAGATATGGTCAATCCAGGTTGCATCACAGCCCCTGAACGAATTTTGTAAGAATTTCTCTCTCTTTCACTGTCTTTGTTTCACGGGTTTTGAAAAGTAATTTATTTTTATAATGGGGTTTAGCTGCTTTTCACGGCTGTGTTTATGCCGCTTTACACCCCCTTGACTCACTTACAGAGAGATATCAATACATAGGTTTGAAGATTCTTACTAGTCAGATATATTCTTGTGCGGTGAATAGGGGGTGTTGAGTCCAGTTCACTGAAAAAGGAATAGGTCTTGTCTCTTACATATTGGGTTTATGGAACGGTATCGGAGCTAATTTGAAACCCTTGTTTTATGCATCACCCCACCTCACCTTTCCCGTTCAGCAGCCATAGTGTGTTTCCTAAACGTGTGACTCCGTTCTGTTTTGTAATTCAGTTCAAGTGTAGCGGTTTTTACATTCCCTCTCGAAGTGATATCTTATGATAAGTGTCTTTTTCTGTGTGACTTATTTCACTTAGAATCGTCGTACCTAAATCCACTCATCGTGCTGCTACTAGCCTTATGACGTGGATTTCATGGCTGAGTGATATTCCATTGTACAGGAGGACCACAACTTCTTTATCCATTTTTCTCTTTCCTAGGATATTTAAGGTGTAATGAAGTGGGGGTTCTTGTCAACAGAGCAGCCCTAAACTTTGGGGTGCCTGTGTCTTGCTGATTTTTAGTTTTCCCAATTTATACGCCCATGAGTGGAAGTGCCCTATGCTCTCCAAGCTGTGTTTTTTAGATGTTTCAGAACACACCGTACACTTCTCCAGAGTGGCTGTTGGCAATTTACATCCCACCCATCAGCGTAGCAAGGCTCCCATTTCTCCATGGCCGGTCCTGCATTTCTGGTTTGGACACTTTTTTCCGCATGGCCCTTTTGCCCGCTGGGAAGCTAGACTTCTTTGGAGCGCTGATTGGCCTTTCCAAGTTGCTTGGTTGGCCAAAAAGGGCGTATGCGTTTTTTCCTGAATATATTCAGGAAAAAACGCATACGCCCTTTTTGGCCAAGGGCATCATTGTCCACGTTTTGCCGCTTTTCATGTGCTTTCAAGGCGATTCGAATCTACCTCCTGAAATCTGTTTCCTGCAATTCTGCCTTGCTTTCAAAGCCTCTTCGTAGCCTTCCCTTAATATATTTGTGGACGAGAGGTATCATTTAAAACTCTGCAGGTTTGTGAATTGCAGTGCCCCTGAGCTCCATTTTTCAACTCGCTTTTTTGGGAGCTGGCCGCAAAAGCGCAGGATTGCTTCAGGCCCTCTTCTGGTTCTGGGGGGCAGGCTGAGCTTGTGCTTAATTCTTCTTCCTGATGGGAAAATAGAGTGACCTGTGCCTGTCCCAACACCTAGAGCTAGTCTCTCATTGGTTCCGCCTCTTCCCGTTCATCCTCAGGACAAATTGCAACCTGTACGGAAGAGGAGGTTAAAGGTGCTGATTCTCCAAGGAGGGAGATGGCTAGTAAATCGGCTGGAATGGCGAACCCGAGCAAAGGAGATGAGAAATGAGGTGCGTTTTAGAAACCTTTCCCGATCACACGGTGTACCATCTTCTGGGTTTCTCATGCCTGTTTTCGATGTAGGAAGATGCCCTTGAACCTGGAGATTTGGGACCCATGGGATGGGTACCATGCAGTATTACTTGAAAGGGTCTGCGTTGGCTCACCCAACCTCACCGAACCTCTCAGCCCCAAGAGTGTCCACCCTTATGTCTCAATCAGCTGTGGGTCTAGATATGGTCAATCCAGGTTGCATCACAGCCCCTGAACGAATTTTGTAAGAATTTCTCTCTCTTTCACTGTCTTTGTTTCACGGGTTTTGAAAAGTAATTTATTTTTATAATGGGGTTTAGCTGCTTTTCACGGCTGTGTTTATGCCGCTTTACAACCCCTTGACTCACTTACAGAGAGATATCAATACATAGGTTTGAAGATTCTTACTAGTCAGATATATTCTTGTGCGGTGAATAGGGGGTGTTGAGTCCAGTTCACTGAAAAAGGAATAGGTCTTGTCTCTTACATATTGGGTTTATGGAACGGTATCGGAGCTAATTTGAAACACTTGTTTTATGCATCACCCCACCTCACCTTGCCCGTTCAGCAGCCATAGTGTGTTTTCTAAACGTGTGACTCTCTTCTGTTTTGTAATTCAGTTCAAGTGTAGCAGTTTTTACATTCCCTCTAGAAGTGATATCTTATGATAAGTGTCTTTTTCTGTGTGACTTATTTCACTTAGAATCGTCGTACCTAAATCCACTCATCGTGCTGCTACTAGCCTTATGACGTTGATTTCATGGCTGAGTGATATTCCATTGTACATGAGGACCCCAACTTCTTTATCCATTTTTCTCTTTCCTAGGATATTTCAGGTGTAATGAAGTGGGGGTTCTTGTCAACAGAGCAGCCCTAAACTTTGGGGTGCCTGTGTCTTGCTGATTTTTAGTTTTCCCAATTTATACGCCCATGAGTGGAAGTGCCCTATGCTCTCCAAGCTGTGTTTTTTAGATGTTTCAGAACACACCGTACACTTCTCCAGAGTGGCTGTTGGCAATTTACATCCCACCCATCAGCGTAGCAAGGCTCCCATTTCTCCATGGCCGGTCCTGCATTTCTGGTTTGGACACTTTTTTCCGCATGGCCCTTTTGCCCGCTGGGAAGCGAGACTTCTTTGGAGCGCTGATTGGCCTTTCCAGGTTGCTTGGTTGGCCAAAAAGGGCGTATGCGTTTTTTCCTGAATATATTCAGGAAAAAACGCATACGCCCTTTTTGGCCAAGGGCATCATTGTCCACGTTTTGCCGCTTTTCATGTGCTTTCAAGGCGATTCGAATCTACCTCCTGAAATCTGTTTCCTGCAATTCTGCCTTGCTTTCAAAGCCTCTTCGTAGCCTTCCCTTAATATATTTGTGGACGAGAGGTATCATTTAAAACTCTGCAGGTTTGTGAATTGCAGTGCCCCTGAGCTCCATTTTTCAACTCGCTTTTTTGGGAGCTGGCCGCAAAAGCGCAGGATTGCTTCAGGCCCTCTTCTGGTTCTGGGGGGCAGGCTGAGCTTGTGCTTAATTCTTCTTCCTGATGGGAAAATAGAGTGACCTGTGCCTGTCCCAACACCTAGAGCTAGTCTCTCATTGGTTCCCCCTCTTCCCCTTCATCCTCAGGACAAATTGCAACCTGTACGGAACAGGAGGTTAAAGGTGCTGATTCTCCAAGGAGGGAGATGGCTAGTAAATCGGCTGGAATGGCGAACCCGAGCAAAGGAGATGAGAAATGAGGTGCGTTTTAGAAACCTTTCCCGATCACACGGTGTACCATCTTCTGGGTTTCTCATGCCTGTTTTCGACGTAGGAAGATGCCCTTGAACCTGGAGATTTGGGACCCATGGGATGGGTACCATGCAGTATTACTTGAAAGGGTCTGCGTTGGCTCACCCAACCTCACCGAACCTCTCAGCCCCAAGAGTGTCCACCCTTATGTCTCAATCAGCTGTGGGTCTAGATATGGTCAATCCAGGTTGCATCACAGCCCCTGAACGAATTTTGTAAGAATTTCTCTCTCTTTCACTGTCTTTGTTTCACGGGTTTTGAAAAGTAATTTATTTTTATAATGGGGTTTAGCTGCTTTTCACGGCTGTGTTTATGCCGCTTTACACCCCCTTGACTCACTTACAGAGAGATATCAATACATAGGTTTGAAGATTCTTACTAGTCAGATATATTCTTGTGCGGTGAATAGGGGGTGTTGAGTCCAGTTCACTGAAAAAGGAATAGGTCTTGTCTCTTACATATTGGGTTTATGGAACGGTATCTGAGCTAATTTGAAACCCTTGTTTTATGCATCACCCCACCTCACCTTGCCCGTTCAGCAGCCATAGTGTGTTTTCTAAACGTGTGACTCTGTTCTGTTTTGTAATTCAGTTCAAGTGTAGCGGTTTTTACATTCCCTCTAGAAGTGATATCTTATGATAAGTGTCTTTTTCTGTGTGACTTATTTCACTTCGAATCGTCGTACCTAAATCCACTCATCGTGCTGCTACTAGCCTTATGACGTTGATTTCATGGCTGAGTGATATTCCATTGTACATGAGGACCCCAACTTCTTTATCCATTTTTCTCTTTCCTAGGATATTTAAGGTGTAATGAAGTGGGGGTTCTTGTCAACAGAGCAGCCCTAAACTTTGGGGTGCCTGTGTCTTGCTGATTTTTAGTTTTCCCAATTTATACGCCCATGAGTGGAAGTGCCCTATGCTCTCCAAGCTGTGTTTTTTAGATGTTTCAGAACACACCGTACACTTCTCCAGAGTGGCTGTTGGCAATTTACATCCCACCCATCAGCGTAGCAAGGCTCCCATTTCTCCATGGCCGGTCCTGCATTTCTGGTTTGGACACTTTTTTCCGCATGGCCCTTTTGCCCGCTGGGAAGCTAGACTTCTTTGGAGCGCTGATTGGCATTTCCAGGTTGCTTGGTTGGCCAAAAAGGGCGTATGCGTTTTTTCCTGAATATATTCAGGAAAAAACGCATACGCCCTTTTTGGCCAAGGGCATCATTGTCCACGTTTTGCCGCTTTTCATGTGCTTTCAAGGCGATTCGAATCTACCTCCTGAAATCTGTTTCCTGCAATTCTGCCTTGCTTTCAAAGCCTCTTCGTAGCCTTCCCTTAATATATTTGTGGACGAGAGGTATCATTTAAAACTCTGCAGGTTTGTGAATTGCAGTGCCCCTGAGCTCCATTTTTCAACTCGCTTTTTTGGGAGCTGGCCGCAAAAGCGCAGGATTGCTTCAGGCCCTCTTCTGGTTCTGGGGGGCAGGCTGAGCTTGTGCTTAATTCTTCTTCCTGTTGGGAAAATAGAGTGACCTGTGCCTGTCCCAACACCTAGAGCTAGTCTCTCATTGGTTCCCCCTCTTCCCGTTCATCCTCAGGACAAATTGCAACCTGTACGGAACAGGAGGTTAAAGGTGCTGATTCTCCAAGGAGGGAGATGGCTAGTAAATCGGCTGGAATGGCGAACCCGAGCAAAGGAGATGAGAAATGAGGTGCGTTTTAGAAACCTTTCCCGATCACACGGTGTACCATCTTCTGGGGTTCTCATGCCTGTTTTCGACGTAGGAAGATGCCCTTGAACCTGGAGATTTGGGACCCATGGGATGGGTACCATGCAGTATTACTTGAAAGGGTCTGCGTTGGCTCACCCAACCTCACCGAACCTCTCAGCCCCAAGAGTGTCCACCCTTATGTCTCAATCAGCTGTGGGTCTAGATATGGTCAATCCAGGTTGCATCACAGCCCCTGAACGAATTTTGTAAGAATTTCTCTCTCTTTCACTATCTTTCTTTCACGGGTTTTGAAAAGTAATTTATTTTTATAATGGGGTTTAGCTGCTTTTCACGGCTGTGTTTATGCCGCTTTACACCCCCTTGACTCACTTACAGAGAGATATCAATACATAGGTTTGAAGATTCTTACTAGTCAGATATATTCTTGTGCGGTGAATAGGGGATGTTGAGTCCAGTTCACTGAAAAAGGAATAGGTCTTGTCTCTTACATATTGGGTTTATGGAACGGTATCTGAGCTAATTTGAAACCCTTGTTTTATGCATCACCCCACCTCACCTTGCCCGTTCAGCAGCCATAGTGTGTTTTCTAAACGTGTGACTCTGTTCTGTTTTGTAATTCAGTTCAAGTGTAGCGGTTTTTACATTCCCTCTAGAAGTGATATCTTATGATAAGTGTCTTTTTCTGTGTGACTTATTTCACTTAGAATCGTCGTACCTAAATCCACTCATCGTGCTGCTACTAGCCTTATGACGTTGATTTCATGGCTGAGTGATATTCCATTGTACATGAGGACCCCAACTTCTTTATCCATTTTTCTCTTTCGTAGGATATTTAAGGTGTAATGAAGTGGGGGTTCTTGTCAACAGAGCAGCCCTAAACTTTGGGGTGCCTGTGTCTTGCTGATTTTTAGTTTTCCCAATTTATACGCCCATGAGTGGAAGTGCCCTATGCTCTCCAAGCTGTGTTTTTTAGATGTATCAGAACACACCGTACACTTCACCAGAGTGGCTGTTGGCAAGTTACATCCCACCCATCAGCGTAGCAAGGCTCCCATTTCTCCATGGCCGGTCCTGCATTTCTGGTTTGGACACTTTTTTCCGCATGGCCCTTTTGCCCGCTGGGGAGCGAGACTTCTTTGGAGCGCTGATTGGCCTTTCCAGGTTGCTTGGTTGGCCAAAAAGGGCGTATGCGTTTTTTCCTGAATATATTCAGGAAAAAACACATACGCCCTTTTTGGCCAAGGGCATCATTGTCCACGTTTTGCCGCTTTTCATGTGCTTTCAAGGCGATTCGAATCTACCTCCTGAAATCTGTTTCCTGCAATTCTGCCTTGCTTTCAAAGCCTCTTCGTTGCCTTCCCTTAATATATTTGTGGACGAGAGGTATCATTTAAAACTCTGCAGGTTTGTGAATTGCAGTGCCCCTGAGCTCCATTTTTCAACTCGCTTTTTTGGGAGCTGGCCGCAAAAGCGCAGGATTGCTTCAGGCCCTCTTCTGGTTCTGGGGGGCAGGCTGAGCTTGTGCTTAATTCTTCTTCCTGATGGGAAAATAGAGTGACCTGTGCCTGTCCCAACACCTAGAGCTAGTCTCTCATTGGTTCCCCCTCTTCCCCTTCATCCTCAGGACAAATTGCAACCTGTACGGAACAGGAGGTTAAAGGTGCTGATTCTCCAAGGAGGGAGACGGCTAGTAAATCGGCTGGAATGGCGAACCCGAGCAAAGGAGATGAGAAATGAGGTGCGTTTTAGAAACCTTTCCCGATCACACGGTGTACCATCTTCTGGGTTTCTCATGCCTGTTTTCGATGTAGGAAGATGCCCTTGAACCTGGAGATTTGGGACCCATGGGATGGGTACCATGCAGTATTACTTGAAAGGGTCTGCGTTGGCTCACCCAACCTCACCGAACCTCTCAGCCCCAAGAGTGTCCACCCTTATGTCTCAATCAGCTGTGTGTCTAGATATGGTCAATCCAGGTTGCATCACAGCCCCTGAACGAATTTTGTAAGAATTTCTCTCTCTTTCACTGTCTTTGTTTCACGGGTTTTGAAAAGTAATTTATTTTTATAATGGGGTTTAGCTGCTTTTCACGGCTGTGTTTATGCCGCTTTACACCCCCTTGACTCACTTACAGAGATATATCAATACATAGGTTTGAAGATTCTTCCTAGTCAGATATATTCTTGTGCGGTGAATAGGGGATGTTGAGTCCAGTTCACTGAAAAAGGAATAGGTCTTGTCTCTTACATATTGGGTTTATGGAACGGTATCGGAGCTAATTTGAAACCCTTGTTTTATGCATCACCCCACCTCACCTTTCCCGTTCAGCAGCCATAGTGTGTTTCCTAAACGTGTGACTCTGTTCTGTTTTGTAATTCAGTTCAAGTGTAGCGGTTTTTACATTCCCTCTCAAAGTGATATCTTATGATAAGTGTCTTTTTCTGTGTGACTTATTTCACTTAGAATCGTCGTACCTAAATCCACTCATCGTGCTGCTACTAGCCTTATGACGTGGATTTCATGGCTGAGTGATATTCCATTGTACAGGAGGACCACAACTTCTTTATCCATTTTTCTCTTTCCTAGGATATTTAAGGTGTAATGAAGTGGGGGTTCTTGTCAACAGAGCAGCCCTAAACTTTGGGGTGCCTGTGTCTTTCTGATTTTTAGTTTTCCCAATTTATACGCCCATGAGTGGAAGTGCCCTATGCTCTCCAAGCTGTGTTTTTTAGATGTTTCAGAACACACCGTACACTTCTCCAGAGTGGCTGTTGGCAATTTACATCCCACCCATCAGCGTAGCAAGGCTCCCATTTCTCCATGGCCGGTCCTGCATTTCTGGTTTGGACACTTTTTTCCGCATGGCCCTTTTGCCCGCTGGGAAGCGAGACTTCTTTGGAGCGCTGATTGGCCTTTCCAGGTTGCTTGGTTGGCCAAAAAGGGCGTATGCGTTTTTTCCTGAATATATTCAGGAAAAAACGCATACGCCCTTTTTGGCCAAGGGCATCATTGTCCACGTTTTGCCACTTTTCATGTGCTTTCAAGGCAATTCGAATCTACCTCCTGAAATCTGTTTCCTGCAATTCTGCCTTGCTTTCAAAGCCTCTTCGTAGCCTTCCCTTAATATATTTGTGGACGAGAGGTATCATTTAAAACTCTGCAGGTTTGTGAATTGCAGTGCCCCTGAGCTCCATTTTTCAACTCGCTTTTTTGGGAGCTGGCCGCAAAAGAGCAGGATTGCTTCAGGCCCTCTTCTGGTTCTGGGGGGCAGGCTGAGCTTGTGGTTAATTCTTCTTCCTGATGGGAAAATAGAGTGACCTGTGCCTGTCCCAACACCTAGAGCTAGTCTCTCATTGGTTCCCCCTCTTCCCCTTCATCCTCAGGACAAATTGCAACCTGTACGGAACAGGAGGTTAAAGGTGCTGATTCTCCAAGGAGGGAGATGGCTAGTAAATCGGCTGGAATGGCGAACCCGAGCAAAGGAGATGAGAAATGAGGTGCGTTTTAGAAACCTTTCCCGATCACATGGTGTACCATCTTCTGGGTTTCTCATGCCTGTTTTCGACGTAGGAAGATGCCCTTGAACCTGGAGATTTGGGACCCATGGGATGGGTACCATGCAGTATTACTTGAAAGTGTCTGCGTTGGCTCACCCAACCTCACCGAACCTCTCAGCCCCAAGAGTGTCCACCCTTATGTCTCAATCAGCTGTGGGTCTAGATATGGTCAATCCAGGTTGCATCACAGCCCCTGAACGAATTTTGTAAGAATTTCTCTCTCTTTCACTGTCTTTGTTTCACGGGTTTTGAAAAGTAATTTATTTTTATAATGGGGTTTAGCTGCTTTTCACGGCTGTGTTTATGCCGCTTTACACCCCCTTGACTCACTTACAGAGAGATATCAATACATAGGTTTGAAGATTCTTACTAGTCAGATATATTCTTGTGCGGTGAATAGGGGGTGTTGAGTCCAGTTCACTGAAAAAGGAATAGGTCTTGTCTCTTACATATTGGGTTTATGGAACGGTATCTGAGCTAATTTGAAACCCTTGTTTTATGCATCACCCCACCTCACCTTGCCCGTTCAGCAGCCATAGTGTGTTTTCTAAACGTGTGACTGTGTTCTGTTTTGTAATTCAGTTCAAGTGTAGCGGTTTTTACATTCCCTCTAGAAGTGATATCTTATGATAAGTGTCTTTTTCTGTGTGACTTATTTCACTTCGAATCGTCGTACCTAAATCCACTCATCGTGCTGCTACTAGCCTTATGACGTTGATTTCATGGCTGAGTGATATTCCATTGTACATGAGGACCCCAACTTCTTTATCCATTTTTCTCTTTCCTAGGATATTTAAGGTGTAATGAAGTGGGGGTTCTTGTCAACAGAGCAGCCCTAAACTTTGGGGTGCCTGTGTCTTGCTGATTTTTAGTTTTCCCAATTTATACGCCCATGAGTGGAAGTGCCCTATGCTCTCCAAGCTGTGTTTTTTAGATGTTTCAGAACACACCGTACACTTCTCCAGAGTGGCTGTTGGCAATTTACATCCCACCCATCAGCGTAGCAAGGCTCCCATTTCTCCATGGCCGGTCCAGCATTTCTGGTTTGGACACTTTTTTCCGCATGGCCCTTTTGCCCGCTGGGAAGCGAGACTTCTTTGGAGCGCTGATTGGCCTTTCCAGGTTGCTTGGTTGGCCAAAAAGGGCGTATGCGTTTTTTCCTGAATATATTCAGGAAAAAACGCATACGCCCTTTTTGGCCAAGGGCATCATGGTCCACGTTTTGCCGCTTTTCATGTGCTTTCAAGGCGATTCGAATCTACCTCCTGAAATCTGTTTCCTGCAATTCTGCCTTGCTTTCAAAGCCTCTTCGTAGCCTTCCCTTAATATATTTGTGGACGAGAGGTATCATTTAAAACTCTGCAGGTTTGTGAATTGCAGTGCCCCTGAGCTCCATTTTTCAACTCGCTTTTTTGGGAGCTGGCCGCAAAAGCGCAGGATTGCTTCAGGCCCTCTTCTGGTTCTGGGGGGCAGGCTGAGCTTGTGCTTAATTCTTCTTCCTGATGGGAAAATAGAGTGACCTGTGCCTGTCCCAACACCTAGAGCTAGTCTCTCATTGGTTCCCCCTTTTCCCGTTCATCCTCAGGACAAATTGCAACCTGTACGGAACAGGAGGTTAAAGGTGCTGATTCTCCAAGGAGGGAGATGGCTAGTAAATCGGCTGGAATGGCAAACCCGAGCAAAGGAGATGAGAAATGAGGTGCGTTTTAGAAACCTTTCCCGATCACACGGTGTACCATCTTCTGGGTTTCTCATGCCTGTTTTCGACGTAGGAAGATGCCCTTGAACCTGGAGATTTGGGACCCATGGGATGGGTACCATGCAGTATTACTTGAAAGGGTCTGCGTTGGCTCACCCAACCTCACCGAACCTCTCAGCCCCAAGAGTGTCCACCCTTATGTCTCAATCAGCTGTGGGTCTAGATATGGTCAATCCAGGTTGCATCACAGCCCCTGAACGAATTTTGTAAGAATTTCTCTCTCTTTCACTGTCTTTGTTTCACGGGTTTTGAAAAGTAATTTATTTTTATAATGGGGTTTAGCTGCTTTTCACGGCTGTGTTTATGCCGCTTTACACCCCCTTGACTCACTTACAGAGAGATATCAATACATAGGTTTGAAGATTCTTACTAGTCAGATATATTCTTGTGCGGTGAATAGGGGGTGTTGAGTCCAGTTCACTGAAAAAGGAATAGGTCTTGTCTCTTACATATTGGGTTTATGGAACGGTATCTGAGCTAATTTGAAACCCTTGTTTTATGCATCACCCCACCTAACCTTTCCGTTCAGCAGCCATAGTGTGTTTTCTAAACGTGTGACTCTGTTCTGTTTTGTAATTCAGTTCAAGTGTAGCGGTTTTTACATTCCCTCTAGAAGTGATATCTTATGATAAGTGTCTTTTTCTGTGTGACTTATTTCACTTCGAATCGTCGTACCTAAATCCACTCATCGTGCTGCTACTAGCCTTATGACGTTGATTTCATGGCTGAGTGATATTCCATTGTACATGAGGACCCCAACTTCTTTATCCATTTTTCTCTTTCCTAGGATATTTCAGGTGTAATGAAGTGGGGGTTCTTGTCAACAGAGCAGCCCTAAACTTTGGGGTGCCTGTGTCTTGCTGATTTTTAGTTTTCCCAATTTATACGCCCATGAGTGGAAGTGCCCTATGCTCTCCAAGCTGTGTTTTTTAGATGTTTCAGAACACACCGTACACTTCTCCAGAGTGGCTGTTGGCAATTTACATCCCACCCATCAGCGTAGCAAGGCTCCCATTTCTCCATGGCCGGTCCTGCATTTCTGGTTTGGACACTTTTTTCCGCATGGCCCTTTTGCCCGCTGGGAAGCTAGACTTCTTTGGAGCGCTGATTGGCCTTTCCAGGTTGCTTGGTTGGCCAAAAAGGGCGTATGCGTTTTTTCCTGAATATATTCAGGAAAAAACGCATACGCCCTTTTTGGCCAAGGGCATCATTGTCCACGTTTTGCCACTTTTCATGTGCTTTCAAGGCAATTCGAATCTACCTCCTGAAATCTGTTTCCTGCAATTCTGCCTTGCTTTCAAAGCCTCTTCGTAGCCTTCCCTTAATATATTTGTGGACGAGAGGTATCATTTAAAACTCTGCAGGTTTGTGAATTGCAGTGCCCCTGAGCTCCATTTTTCAACTCGCTTTTTTGGGAGCTGGCCGCAAAAGAGCAGGATTGCTTCAGGCCCTCTTCTGGTTCTGGGGGGCAGGCTGAGCTTGTGCTTAATTCTTCTTCCTGATGGGAAAATAGAGTGACCTGTGCCTGTCCCAACACCTAGAGCTAGTCTCTCATTGGTTCCCCCTCTTCCCCTTCATCCTCAGGACAAATTGCAACCTGTACGGAACAGGAGGTTAAAGGTGCTGATTCTCCAAGGAGGGAGATGGCTAGTAAATCGGCTGGAATGGCGAACCCGAGCAAAGGAGATGAGAAATGAGGTGCGTTTTAGAAACCTTTCCCGATCACATGGTGTACCATCTTCTGGGTTTCTCATGCCTGTTTTCGACGTAGGAAGATGCCCTTGAACCTGGAGATTTGGGACCCATGGGATGGGTACCATGCAGTATTACTTGAAAGTGTCTGCGTTGGCTCACCCAACCTCACCGAACCTCTCAGCCCCAAGAGTGTCCACCCTTATGTCTCAATCAGCTGTGGGTCTAGATATGGTCAATCCAGGTTGCATCACAGCCCCTGAACGAATTTTGTAAGAATTTCTCTCTCTTTCACTGTCTTTGTTTCACGGGTTTTGAAAAGTAATTTATTTTTATAATGGGGTTTAGCTGCTTTTCACGGCTGTGTTTATGCCGCTTTACACCCCCTTGACTCACTTACAGAGAGATATCAATACATAGGTTTGAAGATTCTTACTAGTCAGATATATTCTTGTGCGGTGAATAGGGGGTGTTGAGTCCAGTTCACTGAAAAAGGAATAGGTCTTGTCTCTTACATATTGGGTTTATGGAACGGTATCTGAGCTAATTTGAAACCCTTGTTTTATGCATCACCCCACCTCACCTTGCCCGTTCAGCAGCCATAGTGTGTTTTCTAAACGTGTGACTGTGTTCTGTTTTGTAATTCAGTTCAAGTGTAGCGGTTTTTACATTCCCTCTAGAAGTGATATCTTATGATAAGTGTCTTTTTCTGTGTGACTTATTTCACTTCGAATCGTCGTACCTAAATCCACTCATCGTGCTGCTACTAGCCTTATGACGTTGATTTCATGGCTGAGTGATATTCCATTGTACATGAGGACCCCAACTTCTTTATCCATTTTTCTCTTTCCTAGGATATTTAAGGTGTAATGAAGTGGGGGTTCTTGTCAACAGAGCAGCCCTAAACTTTGGGGTGCCTGTGTCTTGCTGATTTTTAGTTTTCCCAATTTATACGCCCATGAGTGGAAGTGCCCTATGCTCTCCAAGCTGTGTTTTTTAGATGTTTCAGAACACACCGTACACTTCTCCAGAGTGGCTGTTGGCAATTTACATCCCACCCATCAGCGTAGCAAGGCTCCCATTTCTCCATGGCCGGTCCAGCATTTCTGGTTTGGACACTTTTTTCCGCATGGCCCTTTTGCCCGCTGGGAAGCGAGACTTCTTTGGAGCGCTGATTGGCCTTTCCAGGTTGCTTGGTTGGCCAAAAAGGGCGTATGCGTTTTTTCCTGAATATATTCAGGAAAAAACGCATACGCCCTTTTTGGCCAAGGGCATCATGGTCCACGTTTTGCCGCTTTTCATGTGCTTTCAAGGCGATTCGAATCTACCTCCTGAAATCTGTTTCCTGCAATTCTGCCTTGCTTTCAAAGCCTCTTCGTAGCCTTCCCTTAATATATTTGTGGACGAGAGGTATCATTTAAAACTCTGCAGGTTTGTGAATTGCAGTGCCCCTGAGCTCCATTTTTCAACTCGCTTTTTTGGGAGCTGGCCGCAAAAGCGCAGGATTGCTTCAGGCCCTCTTCTGGTTCTGGGGGGCAGGCTGAGCTTGTGCTTAATTCTTCTTCCTGATGGGAAAATAGAGTGACCTGTGCCTGTCCCAACACCTAGAGCTAGTCTCTCATTGGTTCCCCCTTTTCCCGTTCATCCTCAGGACAAATTGCAACCTGTACGGAACAGGAGGTTAAAGGTGCTGATTCTCCAAGGAGGGAGATGGCTAGTAAATCGGCTGGAATGGCAAACCTGAGCAAAGGAGATGAGAAATGAGGTGCGTTTTAGAAACCTTTCCCGATCACACGGTGTACCATCTTCTGGGTTTCTCATGCCTGTTTTCGACGTAGGAAGATGCCCTTGAACCTGGAGATTTGGGACCCATGGGATGGGTACCATGCAGTATTACTTGAAAGGGTCTGCGTTGGCTCACCCAACCTCACCGAACCTCTCAGCCCCAAGAGTGTCCACCCTTATGTCTCAATCAGCTGTGGGTCTAGATATGGTCAATCCAGGTTGCATCACAGCCCCTGAACGAATTTTGTAAGAATTTCTCTCTCTTTCACTGTCTTTGTTTCACGGGTTTTGAAAAGTAATTTATTTTTATAATGGGGTTTAGCTGCTTTTCACGGCTGTGTTTATGCCGCTTTACACCCCCTTGACTCACTTACAGAGAGATATCAATACATAGGTTTGAAGATTCTTACTAGTCAGATATATTCTTGTGCGGTGAATAGGGGGTGTTGAGTCCAGTTCACTGAAAAAGGAATAGGTCTTGTCTCTTACATATTGGGTTTATGGAACGGTATCTGAGCTAATTTGAAACAATTGTTTTATGCATCACCCCACCTAACCTTTCCGTTCAGCAGCCATAGTGTGTTTTCTAAACGTGTGACTCTGTTCTGTTTTGTAATTCAGTTCAAGTGTAGCGGTTTTTACATTCCCTCTAGAAGTGATATCTTATGATAAGTGTCTTTTTCTGTGTGACTTATTTCACTTCGAATCGTCGTACCTAAATCCACTCATCGTGCTGCTACTAGCCTTATGACGTTGATTTCATGGCTGAGTGATATTCCATTGTACATGAGGACCCCAACTTCTTTATCCATTTTTCTCTTTCCTAGGATATTTAAGGTGTAATGAAGTGGGGGTTCTTGTCAACAGAGCAGCCCTAAACTTTGGGGTGCCTGTGTCTTGCTGATTTTTAGTTTTCCCAATTTATACGCCCATGAGTGGAAGTGCCCTATGCTCTCCAAGCTGTGTTTTTTAGATGTTTCAGAACACACCGTACACTTCTCCAGAGTGGCTGTTGGCAATTTACATCCCACCCATCAGCGTAGCAAGGCTCCCATTTCTCCATGGCCGGTCCTGCATTTCTGGTTTGGACACTTTTTTCCGCATGGCCCTTTTGCCCGCTGGGAAGCGAGACTTCTTTGGAGCGCTGATTGGCCTTTCCAGGTTGCTTGGTTGGCCAAAAAGGGCGTATGCGTTTTTTCCTGAATATATTCAGGAAAAAACGCATACGCCCTTTTTGGCCAAGGGCATCATGGTCCACGTTTTGCCGCTTTTCATGTGCTTTCAAGGAGATTCGAATCTACCTCCTGAAATCTGTTTCCTGCAATTCTGCCTTGCTTTCAAAGCCTCTTCGTAGCCTTCCCTTAATATATTTGTGGACGAGAGGTATCATTTAAAACTCTGCAGGTTTGTGAATTGCAGTGCCCCTGAGCTCCATTTTTCAACTCGCTTTTTTGGGAGCTGGCCGCAAAAGCGCAGGATTGCTTCAGGCCCTCTTCTGGTTCTGGGGGGCAGGCTGAGCTTGTGCTTAATTCTTCTTCCTGATGGGAAAATAGAGTGACCTGTGCCTGTCCCAAAACCTAGAGCTAGTCTCTCATTGGTTCCCCCTCTTCCCGTTCATCCTCAGGACAAATTGCAACCTGTACGGAACAGGAGGTTAAAGGTGCTGATTCTCCAAGGAGGGAGATGGCTAGTAAATCGGCTGGAATGGCGAACCCGAGCAAAGGAGATGAGAAATGAGGTGCGTTTTAGAAACCTTTCCCGATCACACGGTGTACCATCTTCTGGGTTTCTCATGCCTGTTTTCGACGTAGGAAGATGCCCTTGAACCTGGAGATTTGGGACCCATGGGATGGGTACCATGCAGTATTACTTGAAAGGGTCTGCGTTGGCTCACCCAACCTCACCGAACCTCTCAGCCCCAAGAGTGTCCACCCTTATGTCTCAATCAGCTGTGGGTCTAGATATGGTCAATCCAGGTTGCATCACAGCCCCTGAACGAATTTTGTAAGAATTTCTCTCTCTTTCACTGTCTTTGTTTCACGGGTTTTGAAAAGTAATTTATTTTTATAATGGGGTTTAGCTGCTTTTCACGGCTGTGTTTATGCCGCTTTACACCCCCTTGACTCACTTACAGAGAGATATCAATACATAGGTTTGAAGATTCTTACTAGTCAGATATATTCTTGTGCGGTGAATAGGGGGTGTTGAGTCCAGTTCACTGAAAAAGGAATAGGTCTTGTCTCTTACATATTGGGTTTATGGAACGGTATCTGAGCTAATTTGAAACCCTTGTTTTATGCATCACCCCACCTCACCTTGCCCGTTCAGCAGCCATAGTGTGTTTTCTAAACGTGTGACTCTGTTCTGTTTTGTAATTCAGTTCAAGTGTAGCGGTTTTTACATTCCCTCTAGAAGTGATATCTTATGATAAGTGTCTTTTTCTGTGTGACTTATTTCACTTCGAATCGTCGTACCTAAATCCACTCATCGTGCTGCTACTAGCCTTATGACGTTGATTTCATGGCTGAGTGATATTCCATTGTACATGAGGACCCCAACTTCTTTATCCATTTTTCTCTTTCCTAGGATATTTAAGGTGTAATGAAGTGGGGGTTCTTGTCAACAGAGCAGCCCTAAACTTTGGGGTGCCTGTGTCTTGCTGATTTTTAGTTTTCCCAATTTATACGCCCATGAGTGGAAGTGCCCTATGCTCTCCAAGCTGTGTTTTTTAGATGTTTCAGAACACACCGTACACTTCTCCAGAGTGGCTGTTGGCAATTTACATCCCACCCATCAGCGTAGCAAGGCTCCCATTTCTCCATGGCCGGTCCTGCATTTCTGGTTTGGACACTTTTTTCCGCATGGCCCTTTTGCCCGCTGGGAAGCGAGACTTCTTTGGAGCGCTGATTGGCCTTTCCAGGTTGCTTGGTTGGCCAAAAAGGGCGTATGCGTTTTTTCCTGAATATATTCAGGAAAAAACGCATACGCCCTTTTTGGCCAAGGGCATCATGGTCCACGTTTTGCCGCTTTTCATGTGCTTTCAAGGAGATTCGAATCTACCTCCTGAAATCTGTTTCCTGCAATTCTGCCTTGCTTTCAAAGCCTCTTCGTAGCCTTCCCTTAATATATTTGTGGACGAGAGGTATCATTTAAAACTCTGCAGGTTTGTGAATTGCAGTGCCCCTGAGCTCCATTTTTCAACTCGCTTTTTTGGGAGCTGGCCGCAAAAGCGCAGGATTGCTTCAGGCCCTCTTCTGGTTCTGGGGGGCAGGCTGAGCTTGTGCTTAATTCTTCTTCCTGATGGGAAAATAGAGTGACCTGTGCCTGTCCCAAAACCTAGAGCTAGTCTCTCATTGGTTCCCCCTCTTCCCGTTCATCCTCAGGACAAATTGCAACCTGTACGGAACAGGAGGTTAAAGGTGCTGATTCTCCAAGGAGGGAGATGGCTAGTAAATCGGCTGGAATGGCGAACCCGAGCAAAGGAGATGAGAAATGAGGTGCGTTTTAGAAACCTTTCCCGATCACACGGTGTACCATCTTCTGGGTTTCTCATGCCTGTTTTCGACGTAGGAAGATGCCCTTGAACCTGGAGATTTGGGACCCATGGGATGGGTACCATGCAGTATTACTTGAAAGGGTCTGCGTTGGCTCACCCAACCTCACCGAACCTCTCAGCCCCAAGAGTGTCCACCCTTATGTCTCAATCAGCTGTGGGTCTAGATATGGTCAATCCAGGTTGCATCACAGCCCCTGAACGAATTTTGTAAGAATTTCTCTCTCTTTCACTGTCTTTGTTTCACGGGTTTTGAAAAGTAATTTATTTTTATAATGGGGTTTAGCTGCTTTTCACGGCTGTGTTTATGCCGCTTTACACCCCCTTGACTCACTTACAGAGAGATATCAATACATAGGTTTGAAGATTCTTACTAGTCAGATATATTCTTGTGCGGTGAATAGGGGGTGTTGAGTCCAGTTCACTGAAAAAGGAATAGGTCTTGTCTCTTACATATTGGGTTTATGGAACGGTATCTGAGCTAATTTGAAACCCTTGTTTTATGCATCACCCCACCTCACCTTGCCCGTTCAGCAGCCATAGTGTGTTTTCTAAACGTGTGACTCTGTTCTGTTTTGTAATTCAGTTCAAGTGTAGCGGTTTTTACATTCCCTCTAGAAGTGATATCTTATGATAAGTGTCTTTTTCTGTGTGACTTATTTCACTTCGAATCGTCGTACCTAAATCCACTCATCGTGCTGCTACTAGCCTTATGACGTTGATTTCATGGCTGAGTGATATTCCATTGTACATGAGGACCCCAACTTCTTTATCCATTTTTCTCTTTCCTAGGATATTTAAGGTGTAATGAAGTGGGGGTTCTTGTCAACAGAGCAGCCCTAAACTTTGGGGTGCCTGTGTCTTGCTGATTTTTAGTTTTCCCAATTTATACGCCCATGAGTGGAAGTGCCCTATGCTCTCCAAGCTGTGTTTTTTAGATGTTTCAGAACACACCGTACACTTCTCCAGAGTGGCTGTTGGCAATTTACATCCCACCCATCAGCGTAGCAAGGCTCCCATTTCTCCATGGCCGGTCCTGCATTTCTGGTTTGGACACTTTTTTCCGCATGGCCCTTTTGCCCGCTGGGAAGCGAGACTTCTTTGGAGCGCTGATTGGCTTTTCCAGGTTGCTTGGTTGGCCGAAAAGGGCGTATGCGTTTTTTCCTGAATATATTCAGGAAAAAACGCATACGCCCTTTTTGGCCAAGGGCATCATTGTCCACGTTTTGCCGCTTTTCATGTGCTTTCAAGGCGATTCGAATCTACCTCCTGAAATCTGTTTCCTGCAATTCTGCCTTGCTTTCAAAGCCTCTTCGTAGCCTTCCCTTAATATATTTGTGGACGAGAGGTATCATTTAAAACTCTGCAGGTTTGTGAATTGCAGTGCCCCTGAGCTCCATTTTTCAACTCGCTTTTTTGGGAGCTGGCCGCAAAAGCGCAGGATTGCTTCAGGCCCTCTTCTGGTTCTGGGGGGCAGGCTGAGCTTGTGCTTAATTCTTCTTCCTGATGGGAAAATAGAGTGACCTGTGCCTGTCCCAACACCTAGAGCTAGTCTCTCATTGGTTCCCCCTCTTCCCCTTCATCCTCAGGACAAATTGCAACCTCTACGGAACAGGAGGTTAAAGGTGCTGATTCTCCAAGGAGGGAGATTGCTAGTAAATCGGCTGGAATGGCGAACCCGAGCAAAGGAGATGAGAAATGAGGTGCGTTTTAGAAACCTTTCCCGATCACACGGTGTACCATCTTCTGGGTTTCTCATGCCTGTTTTCGATGTAGGAAGATGCCCTTGAACCTGGAGATTTGGGACCCATGGGATGGGTACCATGCAGTATTACTTGAAAGGGTCTGCGTTGGCTCACCCAACCTCACCGAACCTCTCAGCCCCAAGAGTGTCCACCCTTATGTCTCAATCAGCTGTGGGTCTAGATATGGTCAATCCAGGTTGCATCACAGCCCCTGAACGAATTTTGTAAGAATTTCTCTCTCTTTCACTGTCTTTGTTTCACGGGTTTTGAAAAGTAATTTATTTTTATAATGGGGTTTAGCTGCTTTTCACGGCTGTGTTTATGCCGCTTTACACCCCCTTGACTCACTTACAGAGAGATATCAATACATAGGTTTGAAGATTCTTCCTAGTCAGATATATTCTTGTGCGGTGAATAGGGGGTGTTGAGTCCAGTTCACTGAAAAAGGAATAGGTCTTGTCTCTTACATATTGGGTTTATGGAACGGTATCGGAGCTAATTTGAAACCCTTGTTTTATGCATCACCCCACCTCACCTTTCCCATTCAGCAGCCATAGTGTGTTTCCTAAACGTGTGACTCTGTTCTGTTTTGTAATTCAGTTCAAGTGTAGCGGTTTTTACATTCCCTCTCGAAGTGATATCTTATGATAAGTGTCTTTTTCTGTGTGACTTATTTCACTTAGAATCGTCGTACCTAAATCCACTCATCGTGCTGCTACTAGCCTTATGACGTGGATTTCATGGCTGAGTGATATTCCATTGTACAGGAGGACCACAACTTCTTTATCCATTTTTCTCTTTCCTAGGATATTTAAGGTGTAATGAAGTGGGGGTTCTTGTCAACAGAGCAGCCCTAAACTTTGGGGTGCCTGTGTCTTTCTGATTTTTAGTTTTCCCAATTTATACGCCCATGAGTGGAAGTGCCCTATGCTCTCCAAGCTGTGTTTTTTAGATGTTTCAGAACACACCGTACACTTCTCCAGAGTGGCTGTTGGCAATTTACATCCCACCCATCAGCGTAGCAAGGCTCCCATTTCTCCATGGCCGGTCCTGCATTTCTGGTTTGGACACTTTTTTCCGCATGGCCCTTTTGCCTGCTGGGAACCCAGACTTCTTTGGAGCGCTGATTTGCCTTTCCAGGTGGCTTGGTTGGCCAAAAAGGGCGTATGCGTTTTTTCCTGAATATATTCAGGAAAAAACGCATACGCCCTTTTTGGCCAAGGGCATCATTGTCCACGTTTTGCCGCTTTTCATGTGCTTTCAAGGCGATTCGAATCTACCTCCTGAAATCTGTTTCCTGCAATTCTGCCTTGCTTTCAAAGCCTCTTCGTTGCCTTCCCTTAATATATTTGTGGACGAGAGGTATCATTTAAAACTCTGCAGGTTTGTGAATTGCAGTGCCCCTGAGCTCCATTTTTCAACTCGCTTTTTTGGGAGCTGGCCGCAAAAGCGCAGGATTGCTTCAGGCCCTCTTCTGGTTCTGGGGGGCAGGCTGAGCTTGTGCTTAATTCTTCTTCCTGATGGGAAAATAGAGTGACCTGTGCCTGTCCCAACACCTAGAGCTAGTCTCTCATTGGTTCCCCCTCTTCCCGTTCATCCTCAGGACAAATTGCAACCTGTACGGAACAGGAGGTTAAAGGTGCTGATTCTCCAAGGAGGGAGATGGCTAGTAAATCGGCTGGAATGGCGAACCCGAGCAAAGGAGATGAGAAATGAGGTGCGTTTTAGAAACCTTTCCCGATCACACGGTGTACCATCTTCTGGGTTTCTCATGCCTGTTTTCGATGTAGGAAGATGCCCTTGAACCTGGAGATTTGGGACCCATGGGATGGGTACCATGCAGTATTACTTGAAAGGGTCTGCGTTGGCTCACCCAACCTCACCGAACCTCTCAGCCCCAAGAGTGTCCACCCTTATGTCTCAATCAGCTGTGGGTCTAGATATGGTCAATCCAGGTTGCATCACAGCCCCTGAACGAATTTTGTAAGAATTTCTCTCTCTTTCACTGTCTTTGTTTCACGGGTTTTGAAAAGTAGTTTATTTTTAGAATGGGGTTTAGCTGCTTTTCACGGCTGTGTTTATGCCGCTTTACACCCCCTTGACTCACTTACAGAGAGATATCAATACATAGGTTTGAAGATTCTTACTAGTCAGATATATTCTTGTGTGGTGAATAGGGGGTGTTGAGTCCAGTTCACTGAAAAAGGAATAGGTCTTGTCTCTTACATATTGGGTTTATGGAACGGTATCTGAGCTAATTTGAAACACTTGTTTTATGCATCACCCCACCTCACCTTGCCCGTTCAGCAGCCATAGTGTGTTTTCTAAACGTGTGACTCTGTTCTGTTTTGTAATTCAGTTCAAGTGTAGCAGTTTTTACATTCCCTCTAGAAGTGATATCTTATGATAAGTGTCTTTTTCTGTGTGACTTATTTCACTTAGAATCGTCGTACCTAAATCCACTCATCGTGCTGCTACTAGCCTTATGACGTTGATTTCATGGCTGAGTGATATTCCATTGTACATGAGGACCCTAACTTCTTTATCCATTTTTCTCTTTCCTAGGATATTTCAGGTGTAATGAAGTGGGGGTTCTTGTCAACAGAGCAGCCCTAAACTTTGGGGTGCCTGTGTCTTGCTGATTTTTAGTTTTCCCAATTTATACGCCCATGAGTGGAAGTGCCCTATGCTCTCCAAGCTGTGTTTTTTAGATGTTTCAGAACACACCGTACACTTCTCCAGAGTGGCTGTTGGCAATTTACATCCCACCCATCAGCGTAGCAAGGCTCCCATTTCTCCATGGCCGGTCCTGCATTTCTGGTTTGGACACTTTTTTCCGCATGGCCCTTTTGCCCGCTGGGAAGCGAGACTTCTTTGGAGCGCTGATTGGCCTTTCCAGGTTGCTTGGTTGGCCAAAAAGGGCGTATGCGTTTTTTCCTGAATATATTCAGGAAAAAACGCATACGCCCTTTTTGGCCAAGGGCATCATTGTCCACGTTTTGCCGCTTTTCATGTGCTTTCAAGGCGATTCGAATCTACCTCCTGAAATCTGTTTCCTGCAATTCTGCCTTGCTTTCAAAGCCTCTTCGTAGCCTTCCCTTAATATATTTGTGGACGAGAGGTATCATTTAAAACTCTGCAGGTTTGTGAATTGCAGTGCCCCTGAGCTCCATTTTTCAACTCGCTTTTTTGGGAGCTGGCCGCAAAAGCGCAGGATTGCTTCAGGCCCTCTTCTGGTTCTGGGGGGCAGGCTGAGCTTGTGCTTAATTCTTCTTCCTGATGGGAAAATAGAGTGACCTGTGCCTGTCCCAACACCTAGAGCTAGTCTCTCATTGGTTCCCCCTCTTCCCGTTCATCCTCAGGACAAATTGCAACCTGTACGGAAGAGGAGGTTAAAGGTGCTGATTCTCCAAGGAGGGAGATGGCTAGTAAATCGGCTGGAATGGCGAACCCGAGCAAAGGAGATGAGAAATAAGGTGCGTTTTAGAAACCTTTCCCGATCACACGGTGTACCATCTTCTGGGTTTCTCATGCCTGTTTTCGATGTAGGAAGATGCCCTTGAACCTGGAGATTTGGGACCCATGGGATGGGTACCATGCAATATTACTTGAAAGGGTCTGCGTTGGCTCACCCAACCTCACCGAACCTCTCAGCCCCAAGAGTGTCCACCCTTATGTCTCAATCAGCTGTGTGTCTAGATATGGTCAATCCAGGTTGCATCACAGCCCCTGAACGAATTTTGTAAGAATTTCTCTCTCTTTCACTGTCTTTGTTTCACGGGTTTTGAAAAGTAATTTATTTTTATAATGGGGTTTAGCTGCTTTTCACGGCTGTGTTTATGCCGCTTTACAACCCCTTGACTCACTTACAGAGAGATATCAATACATAGGTTTGAAGATTCTTACTAGTCAGATATATTCTTGTGCGGTGAATAGGGGGTGTTGAGTCCAGTTCACTGAAAAAGGAATAGGTCTTGTCTCTTACATATTGGGTTTATGGAACGGTATCTGAGCTAATTTGAAACACTTGTTTTATGCATCACCCCACCTCACCTTGCCCGTTCAGCAGCCATAGTGTGTTTTCTAAACGTGTGACTCTGTTCTGTTTTGTAATTCAGTTCAAGTGTAGCAGTTTTTACATTCCCTCTAGAAGTGATATCTTATGATAAGTGTCTTTTTCTGTGTGACTTATTTCACTTCGAATCGTCGTACCTAAATCCACTCATCGTGCTGCTACTAGCCTTATGACGTTGATTTCATGGCTGAGTGATATTCCATTGTACATGAGGACCCCAACTTCTTTATCCATTTTTCTCTTTCCTAGGATATTTCAGGTGTAACGAAGTGGGGGTTCTTGTCAACAGAGCAGCCCTAAACTTTGGGGTGCCTGTGTCTTGCTGATTTTTAGTTTTCCCAATTTATACGCCCATGAGTGGAAGTGCCCTATGCTCTCCAAGCTGTGTTTTTTAGATGTTTCAGAACACACCGTACACTTCTCCAGAGTGGCTGTTGGCAATTTACATCCCACCCATCAGCGTAGCAAGGCTCCCATTTCTCCATGGCCGGTCCTGCATTTCTGGTTTGGACACTTTTTTCCGCATGGCCCTTTTGCCCGCTGGGAAGCGAGACTTCTTTGGAGCGCTGATTGGCCTTTCCAGGTTGCTTGGTTGGCCAAAAAGGCCGTATGCGTTTTTTCCTGAATATATTCAGGAAAAAACGCATACGCCCTTTTTGGCCAAGGGCATCATTGTCCACGTTTTGCCGCTTTTCATGTGCTTTCAAGGCGATTCGAATCTACCTCCTGAAATCTGTTTCCTGCAATTCTGCCTTGCTTTCAAAGCCTCTTCGTAGCCTTCCCTTAATATATTTGTGGACGAGAGGTATCATTTAAAACTCTGCAGGTCTGTGAATTGCAGTGCCCCTGAGCTCCATTTTTCAACTCGCTTTTTTGGGAGCTGGCCGCAAAAGCGCAGGATTGCTTCAGGCCCTCTTCTGGTTCTGGGGGGCAGGCTGAGCTTGTGCTTAATTCTTCTTCCTGATGGGAAAATAGAGTGACCTGTGCCTGTCCCAACACCTAGAGCTAGTCTCTCATTGGTTCCCCCTCTTCCCGTTCATCCTCAGGACAAATTGCAACCTGTACGGAAGAGGAGGTTAAAGGTGCTGATTCTCCAAGGAGGGAGATGGCTAGTAAATCCGCTGGAATGGCGAACCCGAGCAAAGGAGATGAGAAATGAGGTGCGTTTTAGAAACCTTTCCCGATCACACGGTGTACCATCTTCTGGGTTTCTCATGCCTGTTTTCGATGTAGGAAGATGCCCTTGAACCTGGAGATTTGGGACCCATGGGATGGGTACCATGCAGTATTACTTGAAAGGGTCTGCGTTGGCTCACCCAACCTCACCGAACCTCTCAGCCCCAAGAGTGTCCACCCTTATGTCTCAATCAGCTGTGGGTCTAGATATGGTCAATCCAGGTTGCATCACAGCCCCTGAACGAATTTTGTAAGAATTTCTCTCTCTTTCACTGTCTTTGTTTCACGGGTTTTGAAAAGTAATTTATTTTTATAATGGGGTTTAGCTGCTTTTCACGGCTGTGTTTATGCCGCTTTACACCCCCTTGACTCACTTACAGAGAGATATCAATACATAGGTTTGAAGATTCTTACTAGTCAGATATATTCTTGTGCGGTGAATAGGGGATGTTGAGTCCAGTTCACTGAAAAAGGAATAGGTCTTGTCTCTTACATATTGGGTTTATGGAACGGTATCTGAGCTAATTTGAAACCCTTGTTTTATGCATCACCCCACCTCACCTTGCCCGTTCAGCAGCCATAGTGTGTTTTCTAAACGTGTGACTCTTTTCTGTTTTGTAATTCAGTTCAAGTGTAGCGGTTTTTACATTCCCTCTAGAAGTGATATCTTATGATAAGTGTCTTTTTCTGTGTGACTTATTTCACTTAGAATAGTCGTACCTAAATCCACTCATCGTGCTGCTACTAGCCTTATGACGTTGATTTCATGGCTGAGTGATATTCCATTGTACATGAGGACCACAACTTCTTTATCCATTTTTCTCTTTCCTAGGATATTGAAGGGGTAATGAAGTGGGGGTTCTTGTCAACAGAGCAGCCCTCAACTTTGGGGTGCCTGTGTCTTGCTGATTTTTAGTTTTCCCAATTTATACGCCCATGAGTGGAAGTGCCCTATGCTCTCCAAGCTGTGTTTTTTAGATGTTTCAGAACACACCGTACACTTCTCCAGAGTGGCTGTTGGCAATTTACATCCCACCCATCAGCGTAGCAAGGCTCCCATTTCTCCATGGCCGGTCCTGCATTTCTGGTTTGGACACTTTTTTCCGCATGGCCCTTTTGCCCGCTGGGAAGCTAGACTTCTTTGGAGCGCTGATTGGCATTTCCAGGTTGCTTGGTTGGCCAAAAAGGGCGTATGCGTTTTTTCCTGAATATATTCAGGAAAAAACGCATACGCCCTTTTTGGCCAAGGGCATCATTGTCCACGTTTTGCCGCTTTTCATGTGCTTTCAAGGCGATTCGAATCTACCTCCTGAAATCTGTTTCCTGCAATTCTGCCTTGCTTTCAAAGCCTCTTCGTAGCCTTCCCTTAATATATTTGTGGACGAGAGGTATCATTTAAAACTCTGCAGGTTTGTGAATTGCAGTGCCCCTGAGCTCCATTTTTCAACTCGCTTTTTTGGGAGCTGGCCGCAAAAGCGCAGGATTGCTTCAGGCCCTCTTCTGGTTCTGGGGGGCAGGCTGAGCTTGTGCTTAATTCTTCTTCCTGATGGGAAAATAGTGTGACCTGTGCCTGTCCCAACACCTAGAGCTAGTCTCTCATTGGTTCCCCCTCTTCCCGTTCATCCTCAGGACAAATTGCAACCTGTACGGAACAGGAGGTTAAAGGTGCTGATTCTCCAAGGAGGGAGATGGCTAGTAAATCGGCTGGAATGGCGAACCCGAGCAAAGGAGATGAGAAATGAGGTGCGTTTTAGAAACCTTTTCCGATCACACGGTGTACCATCTTCTGGGTTTCTCATGCCTGTTTTCGATGTAGGAAGATGCCCTTGAACCTGGAGATTTGGGACCCATGGGATGGGTACCATGCAGTATTACTTGAAAGGGTCTGCGTTGGCTCACCCAACCTCACCGAACCTCTCAGCCGCAAGAGTGTCCACCCTTATGTCTCAATCAGCTGTGGGTCTAGATATGGTCAATCCAGGTTGCATCACAGCCCCTGAACGAATTTTGTAAGAATTTCTCTCTCTTTCACTGTCTTTGTTTCACGGGTTTTGAAAAGTAATTTATTTTTATAATGGGGTTTAGCTGCTTTTCACGGCTGTGTTTATGCCGCTTTACACCCCCTTGACTCACTTACAGAGAGATATCAATACATAGGTTTGAAGATTCTTACTAGTCAGATATATTCTTGTGCGGTGAATAGGGGGTGTTGCGTCCAGTTCACTGAAAAAGGAATAGGTCTTGTCTCTTACATATTGGGTTTATGGAACGGTATCTGAGCTAATTTGAAACCCTTGTTTTATGCATCACCCCACCTCACCTTTCCCGTTCAGCAGCCGTTTTGTGTTTCCTAAACGTGTGACTCTGTTCTGTTTTGTAATTCAGTTCAAGTGTAGCGGTTTTTACATTCCCTCTAGAAGTGATATCTTATGATAAGTGTCTTTTTCTGTGTGACTTATTTCACTTAGAATCGTCGTACCTAAATCCACTCATCGTGCTGCTACTAGCCTTATGACGTTGATTTCATGGCTGAGTGATATTCCATTGTACATGAGGACCCCAACTTCTTTATCCATTTTTCTCTTTCCTAGGATATTTCAGGTGTAATGAAGTGGGGGTTCTTGTCAACAGAGCAGCCCTAAACTTTGGGGTGCCTGTGTCTTGCTGATTTTTAGTTTTCCCAATTTATACGCCCATGAGTGGAAGTGCCCTATGCTCTCCAAGCTGTGTTTTTTAGATGTTTCAGGACACACCGTACACTTCTCCCGAGTGGCTGTTGGCAATTTACATCCTGCCCATTAGCGAAGCAAGGCTCCCATTTCTCCATGGCCGGTCGTGCAGTTCTGGTTTGGACACTTTTTTCCGCATGGCCCTTTTGCCCGCTGGGAAGCCAGACTTCTTTGGAGCGCTGATTGGCCTTTCCAGGTTGCTTGGTTGGCCAAAAAGGGCGTATGCGTTTTTTCCTGAATATATTCAGGAAAAAACGCATACGCCCTTTTTGGCCAAGGGCATCATTGTCCACGTTTTGCCGCTTTTCATGTGCTTTCAAGGCGATTCGAATCTACCTCCTGAAATCTGTTTCCTGCAATTCTGCCTTGCTTTCAAAGCCTCTTCGTAGCCTTCCCTTAATATATTTGTGGACGAGAGGTATCATATAAAACTCTGCAGGTTTGTGAATTGCAGTGCCCCTGAGCTCCATTTTTCAACTCGCTTTTTTGGGAGCTGGCCGCAAAAGCGCAGGATTGCTTCAGGCCCTCTTCTGGTTCTGGGGGGCAGGCTGAGCTTGTGCTTAATTCTTCTTCCTGATGGGAAAATAGAGTAACCTGTGCCTGTCCCAACACCTAGAGCTAGTCTCTCATTGGTTCCCCCTCTTCCCCTTCATCCTCAGGACAAATTGCAACCTGTACGGAACAGGAGGTTAAAGGTGCTGATTCTCCAAGGAGGGAGATGGCTAGTAAATCGGCTGGAAT
Organism: Balaenoptera acutorostrata; assembly: GCF_949987535.1. Classification (NCBI taxonomy): domain Eukaryota; kingdom Metazoa; phylum Chordata; class Mammalia; order Artiodactyla; family Balaenopteridae; genus Balaenoptera; species Balaenoptera acutorostrata. The sequence continues at coordinate 323,884 of NW_026646820.1, read as the reverse complement.
GGCGAACCCGAGCAAAGGAGATGAGAAATGAGGTGCGTTTTAGAAACCTTTCCCGATCACACGTTGTACCATTTTCTGGGTTTCTCATGCCTGTTTTCGATGTAGGAAGATGCCCTTGAACCTGGAGATTTGGGACCCATGGGATGGGTACCATGCAGTATTACTTGAAAGGGTCTGCGTTGGCTCACCCAACCTCACCGAACCTCTCAGCCCCAAGAGTGTCCACCCTTATGTCTCAATCAGCTGTGGGTCTAGATATGGTCAATCCAGGTTGCATCACAGCCCCTGAACGAATTTTGTAAGAATTTCTCTCTCTTTCACTGTCTTTGTTTCACGGGTTTTGAAAAGTAATTTATTTTTATAATGGGGTTTAGCTGCTTTTCACGGCTGTGATTATGCCGCTTTACACCCCCTTGACTCACTTACAGAGAGATATCAATACATAGGTTTGAAGATTCTTACTAGTCAGATATATTCTTGTGCGGTGAATAGGGGGTGTTGCGTCCAGTTCACTGAAAAAGGAATAGGTCTTGTCTCTTACATATTGGGTTTATGGAACGGTATCTGAGCTAATTTGAAACCCTTGTTTTATGCATCACCCCACCTCACCTTTCCCGTTCAGCAGCCGTAGTGTGTTTCCTAAACGTGTGACTCTGTTCTGTTTTGTAATTCAGTTCAAGTGTAGCGGTTTTTACATTCCCTCTAGAAGTGATATCTTATGATAAGTGTCTTTGTCTGTGTGACTTATTTCACTTAGAATCGTCGTACCTAAATCCACTCATCGTGCTGCTACTAGCCTTATGACGTTGATTTCATGGCTGAGTGATATTCCATTGTACATGAGGACCCCAACTTCTTTATCCATTTTTCTCTGTCCTAGGATATTTCAGGTGTAATGAAGTGGGGGTTCTTGTCAACAGAGCAGCCCTAAACTTTGGGGTGCCTGTGTCTTGCTGATTTTTAGTTTTCCCAATTTATACGCCCATGAGTGGAAGTGCCCTATGCTCTCCAAGCTGTGTTTTTTAGATGTTTCAGGACACACCGTACACTTCTCCCGAGTGGCTGTTGGCAATTTACATCCTGCCCATTAGCGAAGCAAGGCTCCCATTTCTCCATGGCCGGTCGTGCAGTTCTGGTTTGGACACTTTTTTCCGCATGGCCCTTTTGCCCGCTGGGAAGCGAGACTTCTTTGGAGCGCTGATTGGCCTTTCCAGGTTGCTTGGTTGGCCAAAAAGGGCGTATGCGTTTTTTCCTGAATATATTCAGGAAAAAACGCATACGCCCTTTTTGGCCAAGGGCATCATTGTCCACGTTTTGCCGCTTTTCATGTGCTTTCAAGGCGATTCGAATCTACCTCCTGAAATCTGTTTCCTGCAATTCTGCCTTGCTTTCAAAGCCTCTTCGTAGCCTTCCCTTAATATATTTGTGGACGAGAGGTATCATTTAAAACTCTGCAGGTTTGTGAATTGCAGTGCCCCTGAGCTCCATTTTTCAACTCGCTTTTTTGGGAGCTGGCCGCAAAAGCGCAGGATTGCTTCAGGCCCTCTTCTGGTTCTGGGGGGCAGGCTGAGCTTGTGCTTAATTCTTCTTCCTGATGGGAAAATAGAGTGACCTGTGCCTGTCCCAACACCTAGAGCTAGTCTCTCATTGGTTCCCCCTCTTCCCCTTCATCCTCAGGACAAATTGCAACCTGTACGGAACAGGAGGTTAAAGGTGCTGATTCTCCAAGGAGGGAGATGGCTAGTAAATCGGCTGGAATGGCGAACCCGAGCAAAGGAGATGAGAAATGAGGTGCGTTTTAGAAACCTTTCCCGATCACACGTTGTACCATCTTCTGGGTTTCTCATGCCTGTTTTCGATGTAGGAAGATGCCCTTGAACCTGGAGATTTGGGACCCATGGGATGGGTACCATGCAGTATTACTTGAAAGGGTCTGCGTTGGCTCACCCAACCTCACCGAACCTCTCAGCCCCAAGAGTGTCCACCCTTATGTCTCAATCAGCTGTGGGTCTAGATATGGTCAATCCAGGTTGCATCACAGCCCCTGAACGAATTTTGTAAGAATTTCTCTCTCTTTCACTGTCTTTGTTTCACGGGTTTTGAAAAGTAATTTATTTTTATAATGGGGTTTAGCTGCTTTTCACGGCTGTGTTTATGCCGCTTTACACCCCCTTGACTCACTTACAGAGAGATATCAATACATAGGTTTGAAGATTCTTACTAGTCAGATATATTCTTGTGCGGTGAATAGGGGGTGTTGAGTCCAGTTCACTGAAAAAGGAATAGGTCTTGTCTCTTACATATTGGGTTTATGGAACGGTATCTGAGCTAATTTGAAACCCTTGTTTTATGCATCACCCCACCTCACCTTGCCCGTTCAGCAGCCATAGTGTGTTTTCTAAACGTGTGACTCTGTTCTGTTTTGTAATTCAGTTCAAGTGTAGCGGTTTTTACATTCCCTCTAGAAGTGATATCTTAAGATAAGTGTCTTTTTCTGTGTGACTTATTTCACTTAGAATCGTCGTACCTAAATCCACTCATCGTGCTGCTACTAGCCTTATGACGTTGATTTCATGGCTGAGTGATATTCCATTGTACATGAGGACCCCAACTTCTTTATCCATTTTTCTCTTTCCTAGGATATTTAAGGTGTAATGAAGTGGGGGTTCTTGTCAACAGAGCAGCCCTAAACTTTGGGGTGCCTGTGTCTTGCTGATTTTTAGTTTTCCCAATTTATACGCCCATGAGTGGAAGTGCCCTATGCTCTCCAAGCTGTGTTTTTAAATGTTTCAGAACACACCGTACACTTCTCCAGAGTGGCTGTTGGCAATTTACATCCCACCCATCAGCGTAGCAAGGCTCCCATTTCTCCATGGCCGGTCCTGCATTTCTGGTTTGGACACTTTTTTCCGCATGGCCCTTTTGCCCGCTGGGAAGCGAGACTTCTTTGGAGCGCTGATTTGCCTTTCCAGGTGGCTTGGTTGGCCAAAAAGGGCGTATGCGTTTTTTCCTGAATATATTCAGGAAAAAACGCATACGCCCTTTTTGGCCAAGGGCATCATTGTTCACGATTTGCCGCTTTTCATGTGCTTTCAAAGCGATTCAAATCTACCTCCTGAAATTTGTTTCCTGCAATTCTGCCTTGTTTTCAAAGCCTCTTCGTTGCCTTCCCTTAATATATTTGTGGACGAGAGTTATCATTTAAAACTCTGCAGGTTTGTGAATTGCAGTGCCCCTGAGCTCCATTTTTCAACTCGCTTTTTTGGGAGCTGGCCGCAAAAGCGCAGGATTGCTTCAGGCCCTCTTCTGATTCTGGGGGGCAGGCTAAGCTTGTGCTTAATTCTTCTTCCTGATGGGAAAATAGAGTGACCTGTGCCTGTCCCAACCCCTAGAGCTAGTCTCTCATTGGTTCCCCCTCTTCCCGTTCATCCTCAGGACAAATTGCAACCTGTATGGAACAGGAGGTTAAAGGTGCTGATTCTCCAAGGAGGGAGATGGCTAGTAAATCGGCTGGAATGGCGAACCCGAGCAAAGGAGATGAGAAATGAGGTGCGTTTTAGAAACCTTTCCCGATCACACGGTGTACCATCTTCTGGGTTTCTCATGCCTGTTTTCGACGTAGGAAGATGCCCTTGAACCTGGAGATTTGGGACCCATGGGATGGGTACCATGCAGTATTACTTGAAAGGGTCTGCGTTGGCTCACCCAACCTCACCGAACCTCTCAGCCCCAAGAGTGTCCACCCTTATGTCTCAATCAGCTGTGGGTCTAGATATGGTCAATCCAGGTTGCATCACAGCCCCTGAACGAATTTTGTAAGAATTTCTCTCTCTTTCACTGTCTTTGTTTCACGGGTTTTGAAAAGTAATTTATTTTTATAATGGGGTTTAGCTGCTTTTCACGGCTGTGTTTATGCCGCTTTACACCCCCTTGACTCACTTACAGAGAGATATCAATACATAGGTTTGAAGATTCTTACTAGTCAGATATATTCTTGTGCGGTGAATAGGGGGTGTTGCGTCCAGTTCACTGAAAAAGGAATAGGTCTTGTCTCTTACATATTGGGTTTATGGAACGGTATCTGAGCTAATTTGAAACCCTTGTTTTATGCATCACCCCACCTCACCTTTCCCGTTCAGCAGCCGTAGTGTGTTTCCTAAACGTGTGACTCTGTTCTGTTTTGTAATTCAGTTCAAGTGTAGCGGTTTTTACATTCCCTCTAGAAGTGATATCTTATGATAAGTGTCTTTTTCTGTGTGACTTATTTCACTTAGAATCGTCGTACCTAAATCCACTCATCGTGCTGCTACTAGCCTTATGACGTTGATTTCATGGCTGAGTGATATTCCATTGTACATGAGGACCCCAACTTCTTTATCCATTTTTCTCTTTCCTAGGATATTTCAGGTGTAATGAAGTGGGGGTTCTTGTCAACAGAGCAGCCCTAAACTTTGGGGTGCCTGTGTCTTGCTGATTTTTAGTTTTCCCAATTTATACGCCCATGAGTGGAAGTGCCCTATGCTCTCCAAGCTGTGTTTTTTAGATGTTTCAGGACACACCGTACACTTCTCCCGAGTGGCTGTTGGCAATTTACATCCTGCCCATTAGCGAAGCAAGGCTCCCATTTCTCCATGGCCGGTCGTGCAGTTCTGGTTTGGACACTTTTTTCCGCATGGCCCTTTTGCCCGCTGGGAAGCCAGACTTCTTTGGAGCGCTGATTGGCCTTTCCAGGTTGCTTGGTTGGCCAAAAAGGGCGTATGCGTTTTTTCCTGAATATATTCAGGAAAAAACGCATACGCCCTTTTTGGCCAAGGGCATCATTGTCCACGTTTTGCCGCTTTTCATGTGCTTTCAAGGCGATTCGAATCTACCTCCTGAAATCTGTTTCCTGCAATTCTGCCTTGCTTTCAAAGCCTCTTCGTAGCCTTCCCTTAATATATTTGTGGACGAGAGGTATCATTTAAAACTCTGCAGGTTTGTGAATTGCAGTGCCCCTGAGCTCCATTTTTCAACTCGCTTTTTTGGGAGCTGGCCGCAAAAGCGCAGGATTGCTTCAGGCCCTCTTCTGGTTCTGGGGGGCAGGCTGAGCTTGTGCTTAATTCTTCTTCCTGATGGGAAAATAGAGTAACCTGTGCCTGTCCCAACACCTAGAGCTAGTCTCTCATTGGTTCCCCCTCTTCCCCTTCATCCTCAGGACAAATTGCAACCTGTACGGAACAGGAGGTTAAAGGTGCTGATTCTCCAAGGAGGGAGATGGCTAGTAAATCGGCTGGAATGGCGAACCCGAGCAAAGGAGATGAGAAATGAGGTGCGTTTTAGAAACCTTTCCCGATCACACGTTGTACCATCTTCTGGGTTTCTCATGCCTGTTTTCGATGTAGGAAGATGCCCTTGAACCTGGAGATTTGGGACCCATGGGATGGGTACCATGCAGTATTACTTGAAAGGGTCTGCGTTGGCTCACCCAACCTCACCGAACCTCTCAGCCCCAAGAGTGTCCACCCTTATGTCTCAATCAGCTGTGGGTCTAGATATGGTCAATCCAGGTTGCATCACAGCCCCTGAACGAATTTTGTAAGAATTTCTCTCTCTTTCACTGTCTTTGTTTCACGGGTTTTGAAAAGTAATTTATTTTTATAATGGGGTTTAGCTGCTTTTCACGGCTGTGTTTATGCCGCTTTACACCCCCTTGACTCACTTACAGAGAGATATCAATACATAGGTTTGAAGATTCTTACTAGTCAGATATATTCTTGTGCGGTGAATAGGGGGTGTTGCGTCCAGTTCACTGAAAAAGGAATAGGTCTTGTCTCTTACATATTGGGTTTATGGAACGGTATCTGAGCTAATTTGAAACCCTTGTTTTATGCATCACCCCACCTCACCTTTCCCGTTCAGCAGCCGTAGTGTGTTTCCTAAACGTGTGACTCTGTTCTGTTTTGTAATTCAGTTCAAGTGTAGCGGTTTTTACATTCCCTCTAGAAGTGATATCTTATGATAAGTGTCTTTGTCTGTGTGACTTATTTCACTTAGAATCGTCGTACCTAAATCCACTCATCGTGCTGCTACTAGCCTTATGACGTTGATTTCATGGCTGAGTGATATTCCATTGTACATGAGGACCCCAACTTCTTTATCCATTTTTCTCTTTCCTAGGATATTTCAGGTGTAATGAAGTGGGGGTTCTTGTCAACAGAGCAGCCCTAAACTTTGGGGTGCCTGTGTCTTGCTGATTTTTAGTTTTCCCAATTTATACGCCCATGAGTGGAAGTGCCCTATGCTCTCCAAGCTGTGTTTTTTAGATGTTTCAGGACACACCGTACACTTCTCCCGAGTGGCTGTTGGCAATTTACATCCTGCCCATTAGCGAAGCAAGGCTCCCATTTCTCCATGGCCGGTCGTGCAGTTCTGGTTTGGACACTTTTTTCCGCATGGCCCTTTTGCCCGCTGGGAAGCGAGACTTCTTTGGAGCGCTGATTGGCCTTTCCAGGTTGCTTGGTTGGCCAAAAAGGGCGTATGCGTTTTTTCCTGAATATATTCAGGAAAAAACGCATACGCCCTTTTTGGCCAAGGGCATCATTGTCCACGTTTTGCCGCTTTTCATGTGCTTTCAAGGCGATTCGAATCTACCTCCTGAAATCTGTTTCCTGCAATTCTGCCTTGCTTTCAAAGCCTCTTCGTAGCCTTCCCTTAATATATTTGTGGACGAGAGGTATCATTTAAAACTCTGCAGGTTTGTGAATTGCAGTGCCCCTGAGCTCCATTTTTCAACTCGCTTTTTTGGGAGCTGGCCGCAAAAGCGCAGGATTGCTTCAGGCCCTCTTCTGGTTCTGGGGGGCAGGCTGAGCTTGTGCTTAATTCTTCTTCCTGATGGGAAAATAGAGTGACCTGTGCCTGTCCCAACACCTAGAGCTAGTCTCTCATTGGTTCCCCCTCTTCCCCTTCATCCTCAGGACAAATTGCAACCTGTACGGAACAGGAGGTTAAAGGTGCTGATTCTCCAAGGAGGGAGATGGCTAGTAAATCGGCTGGAATGGCGAACCCGAGCAAAGGAGATGAGAAATGAGGTGCGTTTTAGAAACCTTTCCCGATCACACGTTGTACCATCTTCTGGGTTTCTCATGCCTGTTTTCGATGTAGGAAGATGCCCTTGAACCTGGAGATTTGGGACCCATGGGATGGGTACCATGCAGTATTACTTGAAAGGGTCTGCGTTGGCTCACCCAACCTCACCGAACCTCTCAGCCCCAAGAGTGTCCACCCTTATGTCTCAATCAGCTGTGGGTCTAGATATGGTCAATCCAGGTTGCATCACAGCCCCTGAACGAATTTTGTAAGAATTTCTCTCTCTTTCACTGTCTTTGTTTCACGGGTTTTGAAAAGTAATTTATTTTTATAATGGGGTTTAGCTGCTTTTCACGGCTGTGTTTATGCCGCTTTACACCCCCTTGACTCACTTACAGAGAGATATCAATACATAGGTTTGAAGATTCTTACTAGTCAGATATATTCTTGTGCGGTGAATAGGGGGTGTTGAGTCCAGTTCACTGAAAAAGGAATAGGTCTTGTCTCTTACATATTGGGTTTATGGAACGGTATCTGAGCTAATTTGAAACCCTTGTTTTATGCATCACCCCACCTCACCTTGCCCGTTCAGCAGCCATAGTGTGTTTTCTAAACGTGTGACTCTGTTCTGTTTTGTAATTCAGTTCAAGTGTAGCGGTTTTTACATTCCCTCTAGAAGTGATATCTTAAGATAAGTGTCTTTTTCTGTGTGACTTATTTCACTTAGAATCGTCGTACCTAAATCCACTCATCGTGCTGCTACTAGCCTTATGACGTTGATTTCATGGCTGAGTGATATTCCATTGTACATGAGGACCCCAACTTCTTTATCCATTTTTCTCTTTCCTAGGATATTTAAGGTGTAATGAAGTGGGGGTTCTTGTCAACAGAGCAGCCCTAAACTTTGGGGTGCCTGTGTCTTGCTGATTTTTAGTTTTCCCAATTTATACGCCCATGAGTGGAAGTGCCCTATGCTCTCCAAGCTGTGTTTTTTAGATGTTTCAGAACACACCGTACACTTCTCCAGAGTGGCTGTTGGCAATTTACATCCCACCCATCAGCGTAGCAAGGCTCCCATTTCTCCATGGCCGGTCCTGCATTTCTGGTTTGGACACTTTTTTCCGCATGGCCCTTTTGCCCGCTGGGAAGCGAGACTTCTTTGGAGCGCTGATTTGCCTTTCCAGGTGGCTTGGTTGGCCAAAAAGGGCGTATGCGTTTTTTCCTGAATATATTCAGGAAAAAACGCATACGCCCTTTTTGGCCAAGGGCATCATTGTTCACGATTTGCCGCTTTTCATGTGCTTTCAAAGCGATTCAAATCTACCTCCTGAAATTTGTTTCCTGCAATTCTGCCTTGTTTTCAAAGCCTCTTCGTTGCCTTCCCTTAATATATTTGTGGACGAGAGTTATCATTTAAAACTCTGCAGGTTTGTGAATTGCAGTGCCCCTGAGCTCCATTTTTCAACTCGCTTTTTTGGGAGCTGGCCGCAAAAGCGCAGGATTGCTTCAGGCCCTCTTCTGATTCTGGGGGGCAGGCTAAGCTTGTGCTTAATTCTTCTTCCTGATGGGAAAATAGAGTGACCTGTGCCTGTCCCAACCCCTAGAGCTAGTCTCTCATTGGTTCCCCCTCTTCCCGTTCATCCTCAGGACAAATTGCAACCTGTATGGAACAGGAGGTTAAAGGTGCTGATTCTCCAAGGAGGGAGATGGCTAGTAAATCGGCTGGAATGGCGAACCCGAGCAAAGGAGATGAGAAATGAGGTGCGTTTTAGAAACCTTTCCCGATCACACGGTGTACCATCTTCTGGGTTTCTCATGCCTGTTTTCGACGTAGGAAGATGCCCTTGAACCTGGAGATTTGGGACCCATGGGATGGGTACCATGCAGTATTACTTGAAAGGGTCTGCGTTGGCTCACCCAACCTCACCGAACCTCTCAGCCCCAAGAGTGTCCACCCTTATGTCTCAATCAGCTGTGGGTCTAGATATGGTCAATCCAGGTTGCATCACAGCCCCTGAACGAATTTTGTAAGAATTTCTCTCTCTTTCACTGTCTTTGTTTCACGGGTTTTGAAAAGTAATTTATTTTTATAATGGGGTTTAGCTGCTTTTCACGGCTGTGTTTATGCCGCTTTACACCCCCTTGACTCACTTACAGAGAGATATCAATACATAGGTTTGAAGATTCTTACTAGTCAGATATATTCTTGTGCGGTGAATAGGGGGTGTTGAGTCCAGTTCACTGAAAAAGGAATAGGTCTTGTCTCTTACATATTGGGTTTATGGAACGGTATCTGAGCTAATTTGAAACCCTTGTTTTATGCATCACCCCACCTCACCTTTCCCGTTCAGCAGCCGTAGTGTGTTTCCTAAACGTGTGACTCTGTTCTGTTTTGTAATTCAGTTCAAGTGTAGCGGTTTTTACATTCCCTCTAGAAGTGATATCTTATGATAAGTGTCTTTGTCTGTGTGACTTATTTCACTTAGAATCGTCGTACCTAAATCCACTCATCGTGCTGCTACTAGCCTTATGACGTTGATTTCATGGCTGAGTGATATTCCATTGTACATGAGGACCCCAACTTCTTTATCCATTTTTCTCTTTCCTAGGATATTTCAGGTGTAATGAAGTGGGGGTTCTTGTCAACAGAGCAGCCCTAAACTTTGGGGTGCCTGTGTCTTGCTGATTTTTAGTTTTCCCAATTTATACGCCCATGAGTGGAAGTGCCCTATGCTCTCCAAGCTGTGTTTTTTAGATGTTTCAGGACACACCGTACACTTCTCCCGAGTGGCTGTTGGCAATTTACATCCTGCCCATTAGCGAAGCAAGGCTCCCATTTCTCCATGGCCGGTCGTGCAGTTCTGGTTTGGACACTTTTTTCCGCATGGCCCTTTTGCCCGCTGGGAAGCGAGACTTCTTTGGAGCGCTGATTGGCCTTTCCAGGTTGCTTGGTTGGCCAAAAAGGGCGTATGCGTTTTTTCCTGAATATATTCAGGAAAAAACGCATACGCCCTTTTTGGCCAAGGGCATCATTGTCCACGTTTTGCCGCTTTTCATGTGCTTTCAAGGCGATTCGAATCTACCTCCTGAAATCTGTTTCCTGCAATTCTGCCTTGCTTTCAAAGCCTCTTCGTAGCCTTCCCTTAATATATTTGTGGACGAGAGGTATCATTTAAAACTCTGCAGGTTTGTGAATTGCAGTGCCCCTGAGCTCCATTTTTCAACTCGCTTTTTTGGGAGCTGGCCGCAAAAGCGCAGGATTGCTTCAGGCCCTCTTCTGGTTCTGGGGGGCAGGCTGAGCTTGTGCTTAATTCTTCTTCCTGATGGGAAAATAGAGTGACCTGTGCCTGTCCCAACACCTAGAGCTAGTCTCTCATTGGTTCCCCCTCTTCCCCTTCATCCTCAGGACAAATTGCAACCTGTACGGAACAGGAGGTTAAAGGTGCTGATTCTCCAAGGAGGGAGATGGCTAGTAAATCGGCTGGAATGGCGAACCCGAGCAAAGGAGATGAGAAATGAGGTGCGTTTTAGAAACCTTTCCCGATCACACGTTGTACCATCTTCTGGGTTTCTCATGCCTGTTTTCGATGTAGGAAGATGCCCTTGAACCTGGAGATTTGGGACCCATGGGATGGGTACCATGCAGTATTACTTGAAAGGGTCTGCGTTGGCTCACCCAACCTCACCGAACCTCTCAGCCCCAAGAGTGTCCACCCTTATGTCTCAATCAGCTGTGGGTCTAGATATGGTCAATCCAGGTTGCATCACAGCCCCTGAACGAATTTTGTAAGAATTTCTCTCTCTTTCACTGTCTTTGTTTCACGGGTTTTGAAAAGTAATTTATTTTTATAATGGGGTTTAGCTGCTTTTCACGGCTGTGTTTATGCCGCTTTACACCCCCTTGACTCACTTACAGAGAGATATCAATACATAGGTTTGAAGATTCTTACTAGTCAGATATATTCTTGTGCGGTGAATAGGGGGTGTTGAGTCCAGTTCACTGAAAAAGGAATAGGTCTTGTCTCTTACATATTGGGTTTATGGAACGGTATCTGAGCTAATTTGAAACCCTTGTTTTATGCATCACCCCACCTCACCTTGCCCGTTCAGCAGCCATAGTGTGTTTTCTAAACGTGTGACTCTGTTCTGTTTTGTAATTCAGTTCAAGTGTAGCGGTTTTTACATTCCCTCTAGAAGTGATATCTTAAGATAAGTGTCTTTTTCTGTGTGACTTATTTCACTTAGAATCGTCGTACCTAAATCCACTCATCGTGCTGCTACTAGCCTTATGACGTTGATTTCATGGCTGAGTGATATTCCATTGTACATGAGGACCCCAACTTCTTTATCCATTTTTCTCTTTCCTAGGATATTTAAGGTGTAATGAAGTGGGGGTTCTTGTCAACAGAGCAGCCCTAAACTTTGGGGTGCCTGTGTCTTGCTGATTTTTAGTTTTCCCAATTTATACGCCCATGAGTGGAAGTGCCCTATGCTCTCCAAGCTGTGTTTTTTAGATGTTTCAGAACACACCGTACACTTCTCCAGAGTGGCTGTTGGCAATTTACATCCCACCCATCAGCGTAGCAAGGCTCCCATTTCTCCATGGCCGGTCCTGCATTTCTGGTTTGGACACTTTTTTCCGCATGGCCCTTTTGCCCGCTGGGAAGCGAGACTTCTTTGGAGCGCTGATTTGCCTTTCCAGGTGGCTTGGTTGGCCAAAAAGGGCGTATGCGTTTTTTCCTGAATATATTCAGGAAAAAACGCATACGCCCTTTTTGGCCAAGGGCATCATTGTTCACGATTTGCCGCTTTTCATGTGCTTTCAAAGCGATTCAAATCTACCTCCTGAAATTTGTTTCCTGCAATTCTGCCTTGTTTTCAAAGCCTCTTCGTTGCCTTCCCTTAATATATTTGTGGACGAGAGTTATCATTTAAAACTCTGCAGGTTTGTGAATTGCAGTGCCCCTGAGCTCCATTTTTCAACTCGCTTTTTTGGGAGCTGGCCGCAAAAGCGCAGGATTGCTTCAGGCCCTCTTCTGATTCTGGGGGGCAGGCTAAGCTTGTGCTTAATTCTTCTTCCTGATGGGAAAATAGAGTGACCTGTGCCTGTCCCAACCCCTAGAGCTAGTCTCTCATTGGTTCCCCCTCTTCCCGTTCATCCTCAGGACAAATTGCAACCTGTATGGAACAGGAGGTTAAAGGTGCTGATTCTCCAAGGAGGGAGATGGCTAGTAAATCGGCTGGAATGGCGAACCCGAGCAAAGGAGATGAGAAATGAGGTGCGTTTTAGAAACCTTTCCCGATCACACGGTGTACCATCTTCTGGGTTTCTCATGCCTGTTTTCGACGTAGGAAGATGCCCTTGAACCTGGAGATTTGGGACCCATGGGATGGGTACCATGCAGTATTACTTGAAAGGGTCTGCGTTGGCTCACCCAACCTCACCGAACCTCTCAGCCCCAAGAGTGTCCACCCTTATGTCTCAATCAGCTGTGGGTCTAGATATGGTCAATCCAGGTTGCATCACAGCCCCTGAACGAATTTTGTAAGAATTTCTCTCTCTTTCACTGTCTTTGTTTCACAGGTTTTGAAAAGTAATTTATTTTTATAATGGGGTTTAGCTGCTTTTCACGGCTGTGTTTATGCCGCTTTACACCCCCTTGACTCACTTACAGAGAGATATCAATACATAGGTTTGAAGATTCTTACTAGTCAGATATATTCTTGTGCGGTGAATAGGGGGTGTTGAGTCCAGTTCACTGAAAAAGGAATAGGTCTTGTCTCTTACATATTGGGTTTATGGAACGGTATCTGAGCTAATTTGAAACCCTTGTTTTATGCATCACCCCACCTCACCTTTCCCGTTCAGCAGCCGTAGTGTGTTTCCTAAACGTGTGACTCTGTTCTGTTTTGTAATTCAGTTCAAGTGTAGCGGTTTTTACATTCCCTCTAGAAGTGATATCTTATGATAAGTGTCTTTGTCTGTGTGACTTATTTCACTTAGAATCGTCGTACCTAAATCCACTCATCGTGCTGCTACTAGCCTTATGACGTTGATTTCATGGCTGAGTGATATTCCATTGTACATGAGGACCCCAACTTCTTTATCCATTTTTCTCTTTCCTAGGATATTTCAGGTGTAATGAAGTGGGGGTTCTTGTCAACAGAGCAGCCCTAAACTTTGGGGTGCCTGTGTCTTGCTGATTTTTAGTTTTCCCAATTTATACGCCCATGAGTGGAAGTGCCCTATGCTCTCCAAGCTGTGTTTTTTAGATGTTTCAGGACACACCGTACACTTCTCCCGAGTGGCTGTTGGCAATTTACATCCTGCCCATTAGCGAAGCAAGGCTCCCATTTCTCCATGGCCGGTCGTGCAGTTCTGGTTTGGACACTTTTTTCCGCATGGCCCTTTTGCCCGCTGGGAAGCGAGACTTCTTTGGAGCGCTGATTGGCCTTTCCAGGTTGCTTGGTTGGCCAAAAAGGGCGTATGCGTTTTTTCCTGAATATATTCAGGAAAAAACGCATACGCCCTTTTTGGCCAAGGGCATCATTGTCCACGTTTTGCCGCTTTTCATGTGCTTTCAAGGCGATTCGAATCTACCTCCTGAAATCTGTTTCCTGCAATTCTGCCTTGCTTTCAAAGCCTCTTCGTAGCCTTCCCTTAATATATTTGTGGACGAGAGGTATCATTTAAAACTCTGCAGGTTTGTGAATTGCAGTGCCCCTGAGCTCCATTTTTCAACTCGCTTTTTTGGGAGCTGGCCGCAAAAGCGCAGGATTGCTTCAGGCCCTCTTCTGGTTCTGGGGGGCAGGCTGAGCTTGTGCTTAATTCTTCTTCCTGATGGGAAAATAGAGTGACCTGTGCCTGTCCCAACACCTAGAGCTAGTCTCTCATTGGTTCCCCCTCTTCCCCTTCATCCTCAGGACAAATTGCAACCTGTACGGAACAGGAGGTTAAAGGTGCTGATTCTCCAAGGAGGGAGATGGCTAGTAAATCGGCTGGAATGGCGAACCCGAGCAAAGGAGATGAGAAATGAGGTGCGTTTTAGAAACCTTTCCCGATCACACGTTGTACCATCTTCTGGGTTTCTCATGCCTGTTTTCGATGTAGGAAGATGCCCTTGAACCTGGAGATTTGGGACCCATGGGATGGGTACCATGCAGTATTACTTGAAAGGGTCTGCGTTGGCTCACCCAACCTCACCGAACCTCTCAGCCCCAAGAGTGTCCACCCTTATGTCTCAATCAGCTGTGGGTCTAGATATGGTCAATCCAGGTTGCATCACAGCCCCTGAACGAATTTTGTAAGAATTTCTCTCTCTTTCACTGTCTTTGTTTCACGGGTTTTGAAAAGTAATTTATTTTTATAATGGGGTTTAGCTGCTTTTCACGGCTGTGTTTATGCCGCTTTACACCCCCTTGACTCACTTACAGAGAGATATCAATACATAGGTTTGAAGATTCTTACTAGTCAGATATATTCTTGTGCGGTGAATAGGGGGTGTTGAGTCCAGTTCACTGAAAAAGGAATAGGTCTTGTCTCTTACATATTGGGTTTATGGAACGGTATCTGAGCTAATTTGAAACCCTTGTTTTATGCATCACCCCACCTCACCTTGCCCGTTCAGCAGCCATAGTGTGTTTTCTAAACGTGTGACTCTGTTCTGTTTTGTAATTCAGTTCAAGTGTAGCGGTTTTTACATTCCCTCTAGAAGTGATATCTTAAGATAAGTGTCTTTTTCTGTGTGACTTATTTCACTTAGAATCGTCGTACCTAAATCCACTCATCGTGCTGCTACTAGCCTTATGACGTTGATTTCATGGCTGAGTGATATTCCATTGTACATGAGGACCCCAACTTCTTTATCCATTTTTCTCTTTCCTAGGATATTTAAGGTGTAATGAAGTGGGGGTTCTTGTCAACAGAGCAGCCCTAAACTTTGGGGTGCCTGTGTCTTGCTGATTTTTAGTTTTCCCAATTTATACGCCCATGAGTGGAAGTGCCCTATGCTCTCCAAGCTGTGTTTTTTAGATGTTTCAGAACACACCGTACACTTCTCCAGAGTGGCTGTTGGCAATTTACATCCCACCCATCAGCGTAGCAAGGCTCCCATTTCTCCATGGCCGGTCCTGCATTTCTGGTTTGGACACTTTTTTCCGCATGGCCCTTTTGCCCGCTGGGAAGCGAGACTTCTTTGGAGCGCTGATTTGCCTTTCCAGGTGGCTTGGTTGGCCAAAAAGGGCGTATGCGTTTTTTCCTGAATATATTCAGGAAAAAACGCATACGCCCTTTTTGGCCAAGGGCATCATTGTTCACGATTTGCCGCTTTTCATGTGCTTTCAAGGCGATTCGAATCTACCTCCTGAAATCTGTTTCCTGCAATTCTGCCTTGCTTTCAAAGCCTCTTCGTTGCCTTCCCTTAATATATTTGTGGACGAGAGTTATCATTTAAAACTCTGCAGTTTTGTGAATTGCAGCGCCCCTGAGCTCCATTTTTCAACTCGCTTTTTTGGGAGCTGGCCGCAAAAGCGCAGGATTGCTTCAGGCCCTCTTCTGGTTCTGGGGGGCAGGCTGAGCTTGTGCTTAATTCTTCTTCCTGATGGGAAAATAGAGTGACCCGTGCCTGTACCAACACCTAGAGCTAGTCTCTCATTGGTTCCCCCTCTTCCCGTTCATCCTCAGGACAAATTGCAACCTGTACGGAACAGGAGGTTAAAGGTGCTGATTCTGCAAAGAGGGAGATGGCTAGTAAATCGGCTGGAATGGCGAACCCGAGCAAAGGAGATGAGAAATGAGGTGCGTTTTAGAAACCTTTCCCGATCACACGGTGTACCATCTTCTGGGTTTCTCATGCATGTTTTCGATGTAGGAAGATGCCCTTGAACCTGGAGATTTGGGACCCATGGGATGGGTACCATGCAGTATTACTTGAAAGGGTCTGCGTTGGCTCACCCAACCTCACCGAACCTCTCAGCCGCAAGAGTGTCCACCCTTATGTCTCAATCAGCTGTGGGTCTAGATATGGTCAATCCAGGTTGCATCACAGCCCCTGAACGAATTTTGTAAGAATTTCTCTCTCTTTCACTGTCTTTGTTTCACGGGTTTTGAAAAGTAATTTATTTTTATAATGGGGTTTAGCTGCATTTCACGGCTGTGTTTATGCCGCTTTACACCCCCTTGACTCACTTACAGAGAGATATCAATACATAGGTTTGAAGATTCTTATTAGTCAGATATATTCTTGTGCGGTGAATAGGGGGTGTTGAGTCCAGTTCACTGAGCAAGGAATAGTTCTTGTCTCTTACATATTGGGTTTATGGAACGGTATCTGAGCTAATTTGAAACCCTTTTTTTATGCATCACCCCACCTCACCTTTCCCGTTCAGCAGCCGTAGTGTGTTTCCTAAACGTGTGACTCTGTTCTGTTTCGTAATTCAGTTCAAGTGTAGCGGTTTTTACATTCCCTCTAGAAGTGATATCTTATGATAAGTGTCTTTTTCTGTGTGACTTATTTCACTTAGAATCGTCGTACCTAAATCCACTCATCGTGCTGCTACTAGCCTTATGATGTGGATTTCATGGCTGAGTGATATTCCATTGTACATGAGGACCACAACTTCTTTATCCATTTTTCTCTTTCCGAGGATATTGAAGGGGTAATGAAGTGGGGGTTCTTGTCAACAGAGCAGCCCTCAATTTTGGGGTGCCTGTGTCTTGCTGATTTTTATTTTTCCCAATTTATTCGCCCATGAGTGGAAGTGCCCTATGCTCTCCAATCTGTGTTTTTCAGATGTTTCAGGACACACCGTACACTTCTCCAGAGTGGCTGTTGGCAATTTACATCCCACCCATCAGCCTAGCAAGGCTCCCATTTCTCCATGGCCGGTCCTGCATTTCTGGTTTGGACACTTTTTTCCGCATGGCCCTTTTGCCCGCTGGGAAGCGAGACTTCTTTGGAGCGCTGATTTGCCTTTCCAGGTTGCTTGGTTGGCCAAAAAGGGCGTATGCGTTTTTTCCTGAATATATTCAGGAAAAAACGCATACGCCCTTATTGGCCAAGGGCATCATTGTCCACGTTTTGCCCCTTTTCATGTGCTTTCAAGGCGATTCAAATCTACCTCCTGAAATTGTTTCCTGCAATTCTGCCTTGTTTTCAAAGCCTCTTCGTTGCCTTCCCTTAATATATTTGTGGACGAGAGGTATCATTTAAAACTCTGCAGGTTTGTGAATTGCAGTGCCGCTGAGCTCCATTTTTCAACTCGCTTTTTTGGGAGCTGGCCGCAAAAGCGCAGGATTGCTTCAGGCCCTCTTCTGGTTCTGGGGGGCAGGCTGAGCTTGTGCTTAATTCTTCTTCCTGATGTGAAAA
This sequence comes from Balaenoptera acutorostrata, assembly GCF_949987535.1. Classification (NCBI taxonomy): domain Eukaryota; kingdom Metazoa; phylum Chordata; class Mammalia; order Artiodactyla; family Balaenopteridae; genus Balaenoptera; species Balaenoptera acutorostrata. The sequence goes on along the minus strand of NW_026646820.1, from coordinate 306,452 downwards.
TAGAGTGACCCGTGCCTGTCCCAACACCTAGAGCTAGTCTCTCATTGGTTCCCCCTCTTCCCGTTCATCCTCAGGACAAATTGCAACCTGTACGGAACAGGAGGTTAAAGTTGCTGATTCTCCAAAGAGGGAGATGGCTAGTAAATTGGCTGGAATGGGGAACCCGAGCAAAGGAGATGAGAAATGAGGTGCATTTTAGAAACCTTTCCCGATCACACGGTGTACCATCTTCTGGGTTTCTCATGCATGCTTTCGATGTAGGAAGATGCCCTTGAACCTGGAGATTTGGGACCCATGGGAGGGGTACCATGCAGTATTACTTGAAAGGGTCTGCGTTGGCTCACCCAACCTCACCGAACCTCTCAGCCCCAAGAGTGTCCACCCTTATGTCTCAATCAGCTGTGGGTCTAGATATGGTCAATCCAGGTTGCATCACAGCCCCTGAACGAATTTTGTAAGAATTTCTCTCTCTTTCACTGTCTTTGTTTCACGGGTTTTGAAAAG